>NW_012120598.1:2273107-2300934 GCF_000951035.1 Colobus angolensis palliatus
AAAAAAAAAGAAAAAAAAAAAGCAAGCTTCTCTTTTATCTAACTCAAATCCAGACCACATATGGAAGGGGAATCTGGGATAAATTCAGTTGACCCCGAATAAGGTGGGGTTAGCGGCACCCCTTCACAGTCAAAAACCCACACATAACTTTCGACTCCCCTAAAACTTAACTAATAGCCCCCTGTTGACTGGAAGCTTTACCAATAACGTAGGCAATTACCACATATTTTGTATGTTACATATATTTACTGTTCATTAATTGGAAGTGATTATCCCAAAGATCTTTGTCCCCTTTGCCTTCACATTGAGTAGGCTGAGAAGAAGGAGAAAGAGTAAGGGTTGGTCTCACAGAAATGGGGAACATATTAATAACTTGGCAAGGTCAAGCAGGATGAGACTGAACATAGATTGCTAGATTTGGCAATTTGGAAGCCATTGGAGACCTTTGAAAGAGTTATTTTATTAGAGTGGTGGGTGAGCAGAAAATCTGATAAGAAATGAATTAAAGAAATAGAGAAAATAAAAGTACATAAAATACATATGAACATAAACAAATATAGGTACAAAATATTTAGAGTTATCAGTTCATGAGCTTTACTGGCAGTAACTAGTGTCAGGAACTATGAAAGATTTGAAATTTTAACCAATCATAAGTTAGCTTGCCACAGTTGCCTGGATGCTGGAAGAAGGCAGAGTTGACTAATCTTTACTAGACTTTACTAGTCACTGGCCAGGAGGCAGAATTAAGTCCAGGTTTATATTGCTTTTACTTGCTGCCCATTCCCCAATCCCACGGGGGTGCTGTGGAGTTGGGCTATGTGTTTCTTCCTTTGGCTGGTCCTAATTTGTATCCCAGAACTCTGATTAATGCAATTGTGAGTATAATTATTTTCAGTGAGTTCTGTAAGTGTTTCTATTGAAATTTTGAACCCGAGATGGCTGTGGTAACTTTACCCCTGAATTTGTTAAGAGCTGGTCTGAAATAAGGGTGGTCCTGGGGACATTCAAAGGCAGCTGGTACCTGAAGTGAGAATAGTCTTGTGACTACGTTTTCAGATTGTGCAGTTTCCTCAAATCTGGGAAATTCAACTATTTTAGGTATGGTTAAAAGTGTTTGTGTTTGTTTGATATGATAATGACAAAAAGTATGACTCCCACTTTTTTCTTTACTGACTTTTGTTCCAAATTTATTTAGAGTCATTCAGAAAGGTTACTATATTCCAAGAGTCATACAAGTCACCATACAAGACAAACCAAGATGCCAATTGTCATACAATATTTAAGATAAATGGCAATTTGACTTTTAATTTTTTTCCCTGTATAGCTGTGATCCATTTTTAAGGTGACCATGGCTTGAGGAGGCTTCACAAAGCACAGAAAAAACTGAGAGAAGAGAAATACATTGTAATAAGGTGATCTTATTTGATGTTGAGAAACAAGTTAGTCTTCTTATCTTAAAACCTTTGGTTTATAGTCATGAACACTCATGCCATAAAAATTTCCAAACCAAGAATTTGTTTCCATAATGTTTTTGTTGTCCTGACAACAGGAAGTTGACACTTCAGTTTGGCTCATGGTTTAATAATTTCCTGTAGATTGCCTGCTGGTGAAAATAACATAAAATGCCATGTATAATTTTTACTTTTGAAATAATGTCTTTTGTGGGGTAAATTTTATTTTCCTCCAATATGAACAGCATTTTAGTCTTTCACTGGTAAACATTAAACAAAAAGAAATTTTGGCTAAAATGATAGTGCATAATATAGCCAGAAGAAGGAAAACTTTAATATAATTTACATTTCATCACATATTAATTTATGACAAATCGTTATTTCTAGGGGCCTCTGTCTTCTCTGTTTGTAAAATAGGAAAGAACATCTTACCTGCTAGAAGAAAGGGGTGATATTAAGGTCTGTTTCCCTCCCAAGACTTTTTAAAAAAATAAATGCTATGAAAAGCAATAGTTAGATTTTATGGATATCCTGGGTATGAGTAACAGAGAATACAGCAGAAGTAGAATGTGTTACAAAAAGCATGTAATATAGATCTTGTTCCAGTTCTATCAGTTGTTGATTTTGTGACCATTGCAATAATTCAACCTTTCTCATTTTTTCCCCTGGTCAAGTAGAGACAGGGTTCTTTGAGACCTGAATACAATTATATACAGTCATTGTTTGAAGTAGAAAACATTCTACAAATTTCAAATTCCATTAGTACTTCCGATAACTTGCCTGTGAAGCCATTAATCCAATTGTAACAACAATATTAATACAGATGAAACAGGCAGTGGAAGGCAATTAAACTCAGAGAATGCCAATCAAGTCATATAGAAAGAAATTACTAAAACAGATTTTATGACTATATATAATTTAAGCCAAACTTATACCCAAATCTGGTCATCAATATTTATGTAGTTCCAACAGATATAATTTGCTCATGACCAAATTAACAGAGGTGAATGTTTTTATTGCCGTATATTGGTTTGGATTTATGAAGTGAAGTGTAAGATACATTGTTTCTTAGAATTTGTGTCAATTTCAGAGTAAAGAATGAATCTGAAGAATAATATAAGTGAGCAATTCCAAATATTAAAAGATAGAAAATAAAAATGTGATTTGGACTTTATTAAATTTCTTCTTAAGTCACTGTATTAGAAATTCTTCAAATTCTTCTGGAGAAAGGAAAAATGAGTAAACATATTTCTTATATTTAACAGTTCTTGGACCAAATTGACAAATATTTTTGAGTATCAATTCAAAACTATACGACTGCCAGCTATTGGCAATTGCTTGTTGCAAAATGAGTTCAGTGGTGAAAGGAGGATTCCAAGCCTCAAAGTTGTTGTACTAAAAGTCAGGATATGTCTGCAAAGCAAAACAAACACTACCTTGGAATAACAAACTGTCTGGTATTCTTCACCATTTTAAAAATATATTGGGATATCAAAAACATTTAATCTGGTATCAATCGTGTTGTTTAAAGTAGCTTCCGGTACATAAAACACAATGGGTGCCTATGCCAATCAAACCTCTGTATTTGCTGTTTAATATGCCAGTGATTGAAATCTTAGCACTGAGACTGGCACATAGTAAGTCTTCAAGGAATGGTAGTTGTCGCACTACTATGACTAAGGACCTAGTCTCAGAGAGCCTGTAGGGAAAGAGAAATGAGCAATTATCACACGATTCTGCAGCCTTTAGAGAATCCACAGACATTTTTTTATAATCTTGCTGTATGTTCATAGTAAAAAAGCAGGTTGTAAGAAGTAGTTCAGAATATATTGGAGAATCAATATCATCCACATTTCTACAATTTAAAAAAATCAACTTACATTCTATCATATATATCTTAGAGTTAGGAATGTGTGTTTATTCTCTCTCTCTCTCTCTTTCGTATGCATGCTTGAGTACACTGAAGAGACTGAAGTGACTGAAGCAGCAGGGAGATCTGATAATTGATCAGCATATTTTTACTTTTTTTTTCCTAGTAACAAACTGGTTATATTATAAATTCAATTTAAAAAGTTGATCATGTAGCTATGATAAAATGCATTCTTTCCTCTACTGGGTGTTTCGCTATTATATGAAATCAAATAAGTTGCTAGAAATGTTTATTCCTTAATAATAGAATAGGTAAGTTTTATGATGTGGAAAAATATATTTTATGGAGAAGAAACAGTTTTGATTTTCCTAAATCATGACATTCAGCTGGAACAGGACTACAAGGAACAGCACTTATTTCTATGCAAATTGGAACTTAACTTTCATGTTGGTAACAGTCTTATTCTTCATTTTAATAATTGAGCAAGATATTAATTCAATATTAGTACCCCCAAAATATTTTGTTTCTTGAATCAATCAGAGCTGGAGTATTAGTTTCCTAGGGCTACTGCAACAAAGTAGCACAAACTGGGTGACTTAAACAATAGATATTTACTGTCTCATAGTCCTGAAGGTCAGAAGTCTGAGATCAAGGTGTTGGCAGGGTTGACTCCTGAGGGTGCTTAGGGAGAATCTATTTCTTGCCTCTTTCCTAGCTTCTGGCAATGACCAGGAATCCTTGGCATTTTTTGGCTTGTATATGTATCACTCCAATCCTTTCCTCTTCTTCACACGGAGTTCTGTGATGGCTAATATTGAATGTCAACTTGATTGGACTGAAGAATGCAAGGTATTGTTCCTGGGTGTGTCTGTGAGGGGGTTGCCAAAGGAGATTAACACTTGAGTCAGTGGACTGGGAGAGGCAGACCCACCCTCAATTGGGTGGGCATAATCCAGTCAGCTGCCAGCAGGGCCAGAACAAAAGCAGGCAGAAGAATGTGGAAGGGCTAGACTAGCTAAGTCTTCTGGCCTCCATCTTTGTCTCATGCAGATGCTTCCTGACCTCGAACGTCAGACTCCATGTTCTTCGGCTTTTGGACTCTTGGACATATACCAGTGATTTGCCAGGAGCTCTCGGGTCTTTGGCCACAGACTGAAGGCTCCACCATCGGCTTCCCTACTTTTGAGGTTTTGAGACTTGGACTAGCTTCCTGGCTCCTCAGCTTGCGGCCTGTTGTGGGACTTCACCTTGTGATCATGTGAGTCAATTACCCTAATAAACTCCTCTTCATATATACATCTATCCTACTAGTTCTATCCCTTTAGAGAACCCTGACTAATACAGATATTGTTACCGGGTAGCGGGGTGCTGCTGTGAAGACACCCAGAAATGTGGAAGCAGCTTTGGAACTGGGTAACTGGCAGAGGTTGGAACAGTTTGGAGGGCTCAGAAGAAGACAGTAAGATGTAAGAACGTTTAGAACTTTCCAGGGACTTGTTGAATGGCTTTGACCAAAATGCTGATAGTGACATGAACAGTTAAGTCCGGGATGAGGTGGTTTTAGATGGAGATGAGGAACTTGTTGAGAACTGGAATAAAGGTGACTCTTACTATGTTTTAGCAGAGACTGGTGGCATGTTGTCCCTGCCCTAGAGATCTGTGGAATTTTGAACCTGAGAAAGATGATTTAGGGTATCTGGGAGAAGAAATTACTAAGCAACAAAGCATTCAAGAGTTGACTTGGGTGCCATTAAAAGCATTCAGTTTTATGTATTTACAAAGATATTGTTTAGAATTGGAACTTATATTTAAAAGGGAAGCAGATCATAAAAGTTTGGAAAATTTGCAGCCTGAAGATGCAAGACAAATGGAAAATTTATTTTCTGAGAGAAATTCTCACTGGCTGCAAAAATTTGCATAAGTAACTAGGAGTCAAATGTTAAATGCCAAGACAATGAGGAAAATATCTCCAGGGCATGTCAGAGATCTTCACTTCAGCCATTCCCATTACAGGCCTGGAGGCCTAGGAAGGAAAAACAGTTTCATAGGCCAGGCCCAGGGCCCCGCTGCTATGTGCAGCCTAGGGACTCGGTGCCCTGTGTCCCAGCCACTACAGCTGTGGCTAAAAGGGGTGAAGGTTCAGTCGACCCATGGCTTCAGAAGGTGCAAGCCCCAAGCGTTGGCAGCTTTCATGTGATGTTGAGCCTGTGTGTGCACAGAAGTCGCAAATTGAGGTTTGGAAACCTCTGCCTAGATTTCAGAGGATGTGTAGAAATCCTTGGATGTCCAGCAGACGTTTGCTGTAGGGAAAGAGCCCTCATAGAGAGCCTCTGTTAGGTAAGTGTGGAAGGGAAATGTGGGGTCTAAGCACAAACACAGAGTCCCCACTGGGGCACTGCCTAGTGGAGCTGTGAGAAGAGGGCCATCATCCTCCTGATCTCAGAATGGTAGATCCACCAACAGCTTCCACTGTGTGCTTGGAGAAGTCACAGACACTCAGTGACAGCCCATGAAAGCAGTTGGGTGGGAGGGGGACTGTGACCTGCAAAGCCACAGGGCCAGAGATACCCAAGGCTGTGGGAACCCACTTCTTGCGTCGACGTGACCTGGATGTGAGACACGGAGTCAAAGGAGATCATTTTGAAGTTTTGAGATGTAACTGCTTCTGTGGATTTCAGTCTTGCAAGGGGCCTATAGCCCATTCATTTTGGCCTATTTATTCCACTTGCAATGGGTGTATTTACCCAATTCCTGTACCCCCATTGTATCTAGGAAGTAACAAACTTGCTTTAGATTTTACAATCTCATAGGCAGAAGGGACTTGCCTTGCCTCAGATGAGACTTTGGACTGTGGACTTTTGAATTAATGCTGAAATAAGTTAAGACTTTGGGGGACTGCTAGGAAGGTATAATTTGTTTTGAAATGTGAGGACATGAGATTTGGGAGTGGGAGGAGCCAGGGATGAAATGATGTGGTTTGGCTCTGTGTCCCTACCCAAATCTCAACTTGAATTGTAGTAATTCCCTCGTGTTATGGGAGGGACGAGGTAGGAGGTAACTGAGTCATGTGGGCAAGTTTTTCTTATGCTGGTCTTGTGACAGTGAATACGTCTCACAAAATCTGCTGGTTTTATAAGGGACACTTCCTCTGCACATGCTCTCTCTTGCCTGCTACCATGTAAGATGTGCCTTTTTCCTCCTTTGCCTTCTGCCATGATTGTGAAACCTCCCCAGCCATGTAAAACTGTGAATCCTTATGAATTACCCAGTCTTGGTTATATCTTTATTAGCAGGGTGAAAATGAACTAACGTAAGTTCTCTCTGTGTTTATGTGTCTTCACATTGTTGTCTTTTTATAAGGACATCAGTTATATTGTATTAAGAACCTATCCTGGCCAGGCACGGAGGCTTACTCCTGTAATCCCAGCATTCTGGGAGGCCGAGGTGGGTGGATCACCTGGGGTCAGGAGTTTGAGACCAGCCTGGCCCACATGGTGAAACCCCATCTCTACTAAAAATGCAAAAACTTAGCTGGGCGTGGTGGTGGGCACCTGTAATCCCAGCAACTTGGGAGGCCGAGGCAGGAGAATCACTTGGACCCAGGAGGCAGAGGTTGTGGTGAGCCAAGATTGCATCATTGCACTCTAACCTGGGAAACAAGAGCATGCCTGCCATGCTTCCAAGAGCAAACTCCATCTCAAAAAAAAAAAAGAACCCATCCTACTCAAGTATGACTTTATCTTAACTAATAACCTTTGCAACGACCCTATTTCCAAATAAGGTCACACTCTGCATTCTGAGGTACTAGGAATTTGGTTTCTAATATATATAATCTTTAATATATATATATAGAATATATTATATATACACACACATTAAATATATACATATGTGTGTATTTGTGTGTGTATTTTTTTTTTTTTTTTTTTGCCAGTGGTGAATGGAAGGGCACAATTTAACTTCTAACATCTGGTGATCTGATTGTAGTCTTACTTTTATTTTTGCTTCTTCATTTTCATCTGTATTCTTATTTTATGGAAAATAAAGGGGTGGATTTTATCCCTATAAATGATTAAGTTCTACAGCTTAATCAGCTAGATTAAGAAGAAATAGGAAGCATAGTTTACTACTTATTCCAGGATATGTCTTCCTGGATTAGGTATCAGAATAAACAGAGCTGGGACTCAGTATGGCATGAATAATTCCTAGAAAGAAATGAAGAGAGTGCAACAGAGGCTTTGTGGGAAATTGCATTGTCTGTGTTAACCTAGAAACCAGAGTGGACATGGGAGGGATAATTAAATGTTTAAGAAAGAAGGCAGAAAAGCCTCATGATAATGAGCTATCTTTTTCTAAATGCTGAAGTTGGAGGAAGAAAATCCGTGAGTAACTGCATTCAGTGCCTATTGAACAAATTATTGGGTTAAACTACACTGGCAAGTGAAAATTAGAGTTTAGAAAAATTCTGTAACAGGCAGGTGCATGGGTCCTAGAAAAAAAAAAAAAAACACAGAAGATCAAAAAAAAAAATGCGTAAAAGTCAGAAGATTGCAAGAACTTATATGAGAGAGAAACAACTTGGACAAGCTTTGCAGTCGCTGGGGAAGAAGATGTGGGCAAAAGGAATTCAGACACCAGACTAGATAAGAGCCAAAGGTGAGCAACAGGGGGACATAGATTATGGAAACCTATTGCCATTCCAGGCATGAAGTTAGAAAGACAAGACTGTTTCCATCCTGGAACCAGAAGAGGAGAGCTAGCCCAGTGGGTTCATCAGTTAGAAAGGGGAGCTTGATTGATACTTGAGGGTTTGCTGGAGGTGGAGGCAGGAAAGTGAAAGAAGATATGGAACCCATGCTGGTATTATAATTTTCATTGACAACTCATCACAGTCAGTGTGAATTTGGGGATTCTAGTTTGAATGAGTCCATGAGGATTCTCAAAGAGAGTAAAAACAGCCTCTCTTTTTTCCAAAAGGGGAAAAAAAGAAAGCATTCTCTCTTTGTTTTTTTCTTTCCCTCTCTCTTTAACTCTTCTCACAGTCCTTGGGCAAGCAAAACAACAATCTATTTACAATCTTCCTTCTCTCATTTATGGGACTTTGATCTTAAGGTTCTAACAGGCAGAAGTGGACTAAAATTAGTAGCTACATTTTCTATGCAGGATGTGACAGTGGCCCTCCTTCCTCTTGATTACAGTCTTAGGTTTAATGAGAGAATAGAGTGAACCCTAAGGATGTTTAGGGTAGCTGACCTGCAGGCTCCCACTGGTACTGCAATCTCCAGCTAACAGCTTTCCAGAATTCCCCAACATCCCATTGATCTCCATCTACCAGGACATAGTCTTAACTCAGAGGGCATAAAACATGTGAGATGCCTTTTGGACAAGAACACTTAAAGATTGAGGATATCCAGATATCTGAATTATATTTGGTAAGTGAACAATGCCACATACTGCCCTCTGGTTAATGGAGCGTTTGAAAATTTCTGAAGAACCATACAGGTAAGAAGATGCACTGCCAACAGAAAAAGAATATTATACTGTGTCCAAATATGGACACCATAATTGTCCATATTTTGGGGGTAAGGTGTGGTATTTCAATACATATATACTATATGCAATGATAAAATTGGGGTAATAGCATATCCATCACCTCAAATATTTATTATTTCTTCATGCCAGAAACATTCAAAATCCTCTCCTCTATTTGAAATTATACAATAAATTATTGTTAGCTGTAGTCACCCTACAATGCTATTAGTCTCTATAACTTATTCCTCCTATCTTGTTGTGTTTTTTTAAATCTGTAAGCCAACTTCTTCCTATCCTTCCTTTACCCTTCCTAATCACTGATAACCACTATTCTATTCTTTTCTTTGAGATCAACATTTGTAACTCCAACATATGAGAGAGAACATGCAGTATTCATCCTTATGTGTCTGATTTACATAACATAAGGTCTTGTATTTCCATCCATGTTGCCACAAATGACAGCATTTCCTACTTTTTTGGCTGAATAGTATTCTATTGTATAAACATACCACATTTTAAAAATTAATTTATCCACTGATGGAGGTTGATTGTGTATCTTGGCTATTGTCAATAGTGTTGTAATAAGCATGGGTGTACAGATTTTTTTTTTTGACATACTGACTTATTTTCCTCTGTATATATACTCAGTAGTGGGATTGCTGAATTATATGGTAGTTACATTTTAAATATTTTTGGAAACCATACTGTTTTTCATAGTGGTTGTACTAAGTTACAGATATTTAATACAGTGTGGCTTTCCTCCACAATAGCAACGATTCATCCATCTCATCTTACTTCTGTGGCTGATCCCTGAGTTTGGATATGTGAATAAAAGACACACATAAAGACCAAATGAAAAGAGAGTACCTATGTTCCAAAGGACAAATTCCTGCTGAATGTTTGGTTTATGTAATAACTGCGCTGGAGTCTTGTGTGCCCCACAATGTAGAAGAATATGCCAACATGACAAACCAAAAAGGAAGATAAAGTTTTCTATTCATCCTTCCAGAATTCATGCTCATCCCCCATTTTCGCCTGCTCACATATTTTTAAAATTAATTCATTGATTCGTTTTGTCACTTTCACCTTTTTTCTTCAATCCTAGCTCCAATTTCCATAGACTTCCTTTGTAACATGTTTAATATGCATCATGTTTTGCATTAGTGCTTTTGCAAAATGTGCATGCTTGGTGTACATGAAATTTTAATCTATATAAATGTATTGTGTTCATATATACTTCTATTATTTTCATGCTTTTTTCACTAAAAACTATATTTTAAAATTCAATCACAGTGTTTTGAGTAATGAATCCATTGTTCGTAACTACTGATTGACATTGCATGGTGTCCATTCATCATGTTTTACCTGGTCATTCTCCCAGGTTTAGACTGCCAGGTTGCTTCCTAATTCTAGCACTGCAATAAACACCTTACAACCCCTGTGAACCCGTGTGAGACTATCTTTGAGCCACGTATCCAGCAGGAGAATTGCAGAGCAGTGCAGGCTATAACCTTTGTATCCTGCATATCTAGAGAGAAATAGATTTGCTCTCAAAAATAGCATTTTTCACTAGCAATGCTTGAGGGCTCCTATGTCCTTGAATTTCCACCAATACATGACATTCTAACTTCTTAATCTTTGTTTAAAAGGTGCAAAGTAACACCTTTGACATTTCTCTCATTACTAACAATCTAGTGATTTTGAGTGTGTCTTTATGTGCTGTTAACTTTTCTTCTTTTTCATGATTTTTGCTTTTTTCTTCAGAAGCATCTTTATTCTTGTTGATTTGTAGACTTGTATAATCTTTTTGTTTCTTTTTTGAATTAAATATCTTCTGCCATTTTTCCATCTGTTTCTTAACTTTTGTCTATGTTATGATTCATAGACTATAAATCTGCATTTTGGCATATTGAAACTTTTTTTTTTGTCTTATATTTATGTTTTTGGTATTTTTGTTTAAGATACCATTCTAAGATCCTGCTACAAAGGTATTCTATTACATTTTATCTAGAAATTTTATGGTTTTTAATTGACATAGTATACATGTGTGTGTGTGTGTGTAGGTGTATATCATGATATGTAGAAATCTAGGTTTTTCCTATTTATAGTACAAACCCTTCAGAATTCAAAGTTGATTACAATTATGTATAGGTAGAAAAGGATTTCAACAATATCAACACAAATATGGCACTGTCACTGAAAATCTGCAGTCAACATAGGTATACAAAAAGGAAAGAGAAATACTTGGAAGATCCAAACAAATTTATGCCCTGCCAAAATATATCTAAGTAACTGTTTTCTATTTGATATTTCTAGAATTACAGACTACTAGGAAAACCTGAGACAGTTAGCAGCAGCTAGTGGCACAGGTGAGATTTCTTTCAAATCTCAGTGGCTTTCATGTGGAGGTTGACTGACGGAAGAAGAAAAACCTCTTTGCGATAAAGTACCAACAATTGCTTCAAGCACTCTGACTTCACCTTGACCTGTTTCCAAGTGATTAATTTCATCATATAAATAGCTATAATACAACACTGACAGGGCTTCGGCTTACACAACCCTTCACCCCTGGCTCTCAGGCCTCAATTCCTTTACTATTTATATCTTTAGGAGCTGGCACCAGTTTTTCTTGTAACAATGCAACAATGACTACTAAATCTAGATCTTTTATGTTCTGCCCAACCTCCCCCAAAATACTGATGTTCAGAGTATTGTACAGTAGACAGACAATCCATCATGTCAAATGTGCTGGCAGACTGGCTGACTTCTGCCTTTATGGAATTCAATGCCTTGCCAAGTAAATAAATATAGTAAAAAACACATCCAAAATTAGATATGCCCTTAAATAAGTTATTATAGGAAATTTGCCAAGAGCTTTTTCTTTCCTGTCTCCCAGACTGCCTGTGTGTAAGGTCAAAAGGTCAGAGTAGATTATGCCTCACCAGTCCTAACATCACACGAAGTTCCACTCTGCTTCATGAACCTTCCTGCTAATCAAAGCAAGCCTGGGGAGTCTGTTCAAAGTTACTGAAGGATTATTTAGCAATCCTGCCAGAGCTCCTCGCCTATTGTTCACAACCAGGAGTGTTATCGCATCTTTGGGCCAGAGCACAGTTTATCTTTCCTCAGAAAGACAGATATGAAAGCGCTTAAGGAGCACACACTCTCTCTCTAGCCAATCATGAAAAATCACATCCAAAAGCTATTTTGCAACTTCTCAGCTACTGGGTCAATTTGTCCGATATCTAAATAGTTCCTCCTTTTGTTAAAGAAATTTCCTGCTTTGAAGAAAACATCAGAGATGAAAGGTTACAAAAACTTGGTGGAGTGAGAAGAACCTTGCACTGGACATAACTCATAACGAGATGCATTCCCTTTAAAATCAAACAAGAAGGAAGCTTTTGTTGCAGTTAAACTGGTCCAACTTCCATTATGTTTAAAATGACTTTTGTTCAGAAGTGTACAAACCAAAGGTGATTGCTAAAAACTTTACCAGTTAGGGTATTATTTTTTAAAAGATAAGTAAACATACCTCTTCTAAATACTTAAAACTTGAAATATTTCACTCAAATGCAAATTGGTTTTTGACACTGATGATCAAGTAGGGGTCTTGAATGCCGCACACTGAAATGTAACTGCCTTTCCATGCAGGCATGACCAGAGCATAGTTAATATCCCACATATTTGAGGCACAGAGATCTAAAAATCTCTGTGTAGCACTGCCAGGAGCTTGAAATCGAGGAGCGAAAAGTATTTGAATAGCCAAAATTAACATTGCAAAGCCCTGACTTGAAAGCCAATGTAAATCCTACAAGTGAATCCCAGGCCATAACTCATCTGATTAACTTGATTTTTACATTTACTTTACCCATTTTAAGCACAGAAAAGGGCAGAGAGCAGGCTGGGTCCATATTACTTTCACTCGCGTGCTTGTGAGAGATCACCAAACAGGCTTTGTGTGAGCAGTAAAAGCTTTTAATCACCCGGGTGCAGGCGGGTTGAGTCCGAAAAGAGAGTCAGGGAAGGGAGATGGGGTGGGGCCGTTTTATAGGGTTTGGGTAGGTAAAGGAAAATTACAGTCAAAGGGGGTTGTTCTCTGGCGGGCAGAAGCAGGGGTCACAAGGTGCTCAGCGGGGGAGCTTTTGAGCCAGGATGAGCAAGGAGAAGGCATTTCACAAAGTAATGTCATCAGTGAAGGCAGGAACAGGCCACTTTCACTTCTTTTGTGGTGGAATGTCATCAGTTAAGGCAGGAACCGGCCATCTGGATGTGTACGTGCAGGTCACAGGGGATATGGTGGCTTAGCTTGGACTCAGAGGCCAACCAATTACTATACTTGCTTTACAGATGAGAAAACCCCAGACTTAATTAGGTTAACTGTGTTGCCCAAGTCCAAACATTAAATATTTTAGATTTTAGGGAATATGATCATAGCTTGTTTAACAAAGAAGATAAATTCAGAGATCCTTCACTATCAGAAACCTCTTTCTCAGTATGTAAAGCGGAGGCATATAAGTGTCTTTGCAGGTTGGGATCTGTCCAAGTGAGAGCTGGCTTTCTCTGGCCCTTCAGCCGCCAGCTCTGTCTGCCAGTGTTGCTCAGTCTTGGAGGTGTTTTACCAACTTGTGATAATTTAGAATAGGGCTAAAGAAAGTCTATACCAGGGAAGTGGTAGCAGGATTAAAATGAGAGAATGACTTGAAAGATGTTTTAGAAACAATACTTGAGACTGATCGAAAGGTAGGCATCCGTCATCTATTCTATTCCTTTTTGGGGAAATACCTCATGGACGGATGATATATGATTGACAGGTATAATTTCCTATGATTTATATGACTCATAACTTTGTTTTTCATAAATAGCTTCCATTCATATTTAAACTATATGATTTTATAATAAATATTGAATTGTTCTCTAAATATATAGCTTTTATGACCAAACTATACTGTGACTGGATTTCTGCTTTAGACAAACTGAGTATTAGATTAGGCTACACACCTCCTGATGTGTCTTGATGATACCACTCTTAATGAACACAGCCCTTACGAAAATGACTAACATCACAGATGATGCTGTTGCTCTAGTCCAGCCATCAGCTATTTCTCTTTATTAGATCTCCCCTGAAGGAACCAATGACCTTCATAAGTCATTCCCTTATAAAGTGACCATACAATTGTAACACATGCAAATGCAGGCTACTGAGGTTAGTCTTGTGTTGTAGTATTGATCTTGTAGTCTTTATGGAAATCAGAGACATGTGAAGAGGTCACAGTCTCTTCATCTGCACTCTTACTGGCAGTAGCTTCTTCCTGCATTCAAAAAGAGCCTCTTGCACACAATGTCATCAGTATACAGTTAATCTTCATTATTCCTGAATTTGCCTACTTGTTAAAATGTTTTTGAAACCCCCCAAATCAACTCTTGCAGTGCTTTCATAGGCGTTTGTGGACATACATAAAGAGAAAAATTGAGTCACTCCATGTGCAGGTTCCCAGCTGATGTTGAAAAAGGTGATGCTCTGCTACCTCTTTGCAGCCCTGCTTTTAGTAAATGAATGTCTTTTTCCTGATCTTTTTAGTGTCATGTTTTTCACGTTTTTGTACTTTTTGTTGGTAATTTCTCCGTGTAAATTGGCCCCTCAAATGTAATGCTGAACTGCTATCTAGTGTTTCTAAGTGCAAAAGGTGTGCCTTCTGGAGAATATATGTATGTTTAAAAGGCTTCATTCAGGCATGTGTTATAGTACTCTTGCCTGTCAGTTCAGTGTTAATGAATCAGCAGCATGGTGTATCCAGAAAAAGGAAGAGAAAATTTACTATCTCTACGAGAGGTTATCCTGGAAAGAGTTAAAGTTAACATTTATAGTTCATAATCAAGCCATAGAAAAGATGGAAAACTGGCTAAATTTGTGAACTCATGAGATGACAACCAGTAAAAATGTGTAGGGGACAATTTTATTGTGAGGCTGAAAGTCAAATCTTATGGTCATAAGTTGTGAGGCTGAAAGTCAGTTTTGTTGTGAGGCTGAAAGTCGAAAAAAACCAGGGTCAGGACAATGTTAAGCTCTTTATGGCTCATGCTGAGAAGCTTACATATTTTGAAAGGCAATGATCATGAATATGTTAAATTTTCAGATGAGGCAGATTCTGCAGCTTAGGATGCTGTGAAGAATTTTAAGAATACCTGCTAAGTGGGATACAGAAGTAGGATTAGGTGGGAGAGCAGGTTACAAGACTGACTAATTTTAGGAGGATGTTGACAAACAAATATGTATACTACAAATGGTGTTTAGGTTGAGGAAAATGTCTTGAGCAGAGGCTTGTGGGAGAATAACTCTGGAATTACCCTAGGAGTAATAGTTTAGTATTTTCTAACTCATTGTTCATGGTGGCTTTGTAGAACCCATTACAGCAAATAGTAAGAATTGACTATATTTGTCTTAGATATGAAGGAAATACTCTCTGTTCTCCAAAACAGATTTCCCAAACTGTATCATGGAATATTAATAAGTGCTATTAAAAATGCTTAGTTCTTCAAACAAATAATAAATAACTAATAACAAAAATCTGAAATCCCATAATTTTGTAAAACGCTGGCTAAAGTAAAATAATTATTTTTTCTTTCTTTCTTCCGGATTTTTATTTTTAGAAACAGAGTTTTGCTGCCATCCCAGCTGGAGTGCAGTGGTGCAATCATAGTTCACTGCAGCCTCGACTGCTGGGCTCAAGCGATCTTCCTATCTCAACCTCCAGAGTAGCTGGGACTACAGGCATGCAACATCACACCAAGCTAATATATTTATTTTCTTGTAGAGATGGGGTCTCGCTGTGTTGCAGACTGGTCTTAAACTGCTAGCCTCAAGCTATCCTCTCCTGTGGCCTCTCAAAGTGCGGGGATTACACCTCCCTATTTCTTTTTTTTTTTCCTTTCGTTTTTAAATGGACAAATAATAATAATTGTACATATTCATGGCAGGTACCTAGCGTTGTTTCAATACATAACAATGTTTAGTAATCAGATTAGGTTAATTAGCATACCTATTATCTCAAACATTTATCATTTATTTGTGTTGGGAATGTTCAGTGCATTCCTCATTTTAGCCATTTCACACTATATAATATATAGTAATATATTATTGTCAACTATAGTCACCTTACAGTGGTATAGAAAACTGGAATGTATTCCTCCTATCTAACTGTAATTTTGTACCCTTTAACAAATCTCTTCCTTTCCCTCTATCTTTCCCAGCCTCTGGTATTCTCTGTTCTACTTTTTACTTCTATGAAGTCAACTTTTTTGAAAATTTTTTTTAACTTCCACGTATGGCAGAGCATGTGGTATTTAACTTTCTGTTCCTGGCTTAATTCACTTAATAGAATATCCTCCAGTTCCATTCATGTTGACACAATGACAGTATATTATTCTTTTTTATGGCTCAGTAGTACTTTTTTGTCCATTTTCTTTATCCACTCATCTACTGTTGAGCACCTAGTTTGATTCCGTATCTCAGCCATTGTGAATAGTACCACAATAAACACGGAAAACAAATTTTCCCCACTAAATTTCTCAAAGCTGTTGAAATAATAATCTGTAAAGAGAAACCACATGTAGCTTTGCCTGAACTCTTTTCAACATCTGTGTTACGTGGAATAGTAAAAAACACTTCTTTAGCACTTTTTTTGTACCATTCTTCTAGATACTTTTCTAGATTAACATGTTTAATCTTCACAGTCACTCTATTAGGATAAGATCTATATATGATCCCATTTTCAAGATGAGAAAATGAAGGCAAAGAACGAAGCAAACTGGCTTTCTTCCCTGTACTCTTAAGTTCTATATCGTGCTAAATATTTTTGAGAAAATGATGTTTTAAACATAGAAGAATCAAACACTGATCACAGAGTGCAATGTTCAGGCTTTTCTGTGATCTGGCCTTGACCCATCTGTGCAATCACAGGTCCCTTTCCCCTTATACACCGCATTTACTAAAACCTGTCACCCACTGACCAAGCCACGTGCCTTATACCATTGCCCATATTCCATATTCAGGGACTCAACATCCTCTTCTTCAACATGTCAGCTCCCACTTTTGCATTGAAGCCTTAAGCTGACTCTTCCAAAAAAGATATGGAAGAAAAGCAAAACTGGAATCTGACTTGTTATGATTGCAGTTTGGAGAATGGTTTAAAGAGAGGGTGTAGTACATTTAGGATGTTTTGGATTCAGGGATTTGTTTATGAATTGTATTTCGACCATATATTCTGATTTCCTAACCAAACGCCTTGAAAACAAGGGCTATGGATTGGATTCTTCACTCACTCCAAGCTCCAGTAAAATCTGGGGAAGTGTCTCAGATATTGTATATCTTAATTGTATATTGTACATTTTAATATCTCTGATATTACATACATTAGTAAGTCAACATAAGGCAAATGTTTTCATTAATAAAATGCTTATATGTACAAATATATTTTTGTTAAACATTTATCTCTCTGTAAATATTTTATTTAACTCAGAAATAGATCATATTGAGGACTTAAAAATTTTATTTTAGGTTCAGGAGCTATGTCTGCTTGTTTCTTACATGGGTATTACATGGGTACTTGCAGGGAACGCACTTCTAGTGCGCCCATCACCCAAGTATTAAACATTGTGCCAAACAGGCAGTTTTTCAATCCTCACTCCCCTCTTATCGTCCACGCTTTTGGAGTTCCCAGTGTCTATTATCTCCATCTTGATGTTCATGTCTGCCCGTTGCTAAGCTTCTACTTATAAGGGAGAATACATGATATTTGATCTTCTGCTTCTGAGTTAGTTCACTCAGGATAATGGCCTCTAGCTCCATTCATGCTGCTGCAAAGGATATGATCTTAATGTTTATTATGGCTGTATGATATTCCATTATCCAAGCAACCATTGATGGGTACTTAGGTTGGTTCTGTGACTTCTGTATTGTGAATAGTGCTGCACTAAACATCCAAATGGAGGTGTCTTTTTAAATATAACGCTTTCTTTTTCTTTGGGGAGATGCCAAGTAATGTAATTGCTGGGTGAAATAATAGTTCTATTTTTAGTGCTCTGAGATTTCTCTATACTGTGTTTCATAGGGGTTGAACTAATTTACATTCCTACCAACATTTTTAAAACTAGAATTTGGCAATAAAAATAAAACAATGATTATTAAACAACATTTAGTAGAAAAAATAATTCTTATGTTGGTGTAAATTTGAGGCTAACCATGAGGTAACAGAGTTTGAGTAAGCTTTCAGAGTTTTGTGTACATACAAAAAGATATATTGTGCAACAAGCCTTACAGAATTAGAAAACTAATTTTTATCTGTTTAGGAGGTAAGCCAACCATAGAGAAGACATTGAAAAAGGCTTGAATAGTGATCAAACTTGAGTCCACAGTAAATGGATATGTGTCTGGTGAGAATTTAAGCTTAACAAAATTGGATGAACAGTTTTTCTCTCTGTATTTAGAAACAGGTAGCAGTTTTTCATTCGTATAGATGTATCTGTTCAATTTTTTTCACCATTATTGGCAGCATGTTGAAAATGCCTAATTCCTGTTGAGTAGGTTGAGACACTTCCATTTTACAAGTGTGGATTTATCTATTTTCTGAGTGACTTTCCCGCTATTAAGATGAGAGGAATGACAAAACTCAGTGTCAGAGATGCCTGGGTTTCAGCTGACCCTCACTGAGAAAATGAGGTCATTGAGAAAATTCCTTAATCCTTCTGTATTAAGGAATTCATTTCCTATTGTTGCTGTAACTAATTAGTATGAACTTTGAAATATAAAACAATACAAATTCATTATATTTCTGGAGGTCAGAGCCCTAAAATCCAGGTACTGTCAGGGCAGCATCTGTTCCCTTGCCTTTTCCAGCTTCTAGAGGCCCCCTACATTCCTTGGCTCACAGCCCCACTCTCTGTCTTCAAGGGCAGCAGCATAGCAACTTTAACTCTCTCTCTCTGAACTCTGCTTCTCTGATCACATCTTCCTCCTCTCGTTACCTTACAAGGGATTTTGTGATAACATCGGCACACCTGGATGATTCAAGATAACTTTTCTATCTCAAGACCCCTAACTTAAGTCATGCCTGCAATATCCATTTTGCCATGTAAAGTAATGCAGTGACGAGTTCTGAGGATCAGGACAGGCATATCTTTGAGAAAACATTATTCCTTGTACTATACGCTCTAAGTCTCATTTTCATCATGTATAAAATGGGAGCCATAATTAGTGCTCACTCTAGCATTGAAATATGCTCTTAACATATAAACTGGCATATAGAGTGTATTCAATTCCACATAATTATTTTGTAAGTCTGTGTGGTGATGCTTTATTTGTTTTGCATCGTCTCAGAATATTTTATTTATTGCTTTCTTCTTATATGTCTCACCATGTTGAATCATCATATTTCACACTTTTATTTATTCAACAAATAATTATTGACCAAATCAAATGATTGAATGTTTGTATCTCCCTCCTACCCCGAATTCATATATTGAAACCCTAATCCCAATGTGATGATATTTAGAGGTGGGGCTGTTGAGAAGTAAGTAGGTCTTGAGGGCGCGGCCCTCATGAATGGGTTAGTGCCATTATAAGTAGTGCAGAGAGCTAGCTCTCTTTCTGTCGTAGGAAGATGCAATGAGAAGTGGGTGGTCTGCAGTCTGAAAGAGGGCCCTAATCAAAACTCAACCATGCAGACATTCTGATCTCAGGCTTTCAGCCTGCAGGACTGTAATAAATAAATTTATATTGTTCATAGGTCACCCAGTCTATGGTGGTCTTTTGTTACAACAAAGTCTGAGCTCCGGTATCCAGTTAGTGCCAGTGCTGGATTAGAAGCTAGTGCCTTCTGCTGCATCCCTTAGGTTTTCCAAAGCCAAGTTATTTCAGATTGCGCCTTTCATCTTGAGATGTATCATGTCCTTCACTGGCCTCTCGTTTTCAAAACTCTCTTTACTAGAGTCTGGTCCCTCACTGCTTCCATCTGTGTACCTTGCTTGGCCTGGAGGAATGTAAGCCTTTCCCATGCCTCAGATGACTCTTTCACTAAGAGTGACTTCAGGCTTAATTTGGATAGCAGGATGTTGGAGCGCTCTCCTAGCATTACCAGCTCAGCACTCATCAGGAGGCCCTGCCTCATCCCTCATTGTCTGGGGCTGGAGTCTTGTTTTGATATATACAAAAAGATAAGTCAACAATTAAAAACACTGGTGATTTGGTAATGCAGTCTAAGAGGTGAAAACATTGGAAAGAAAAATTAGGGAGGAAGAGGTATCCAGCATAGGCAGCAACGAATGAAGGAGCCCAAAGAGGGAACACAGTGGTGTGCTGAGGGAGATACAGGTATTGCATTTGACGCCATGAACCAGGTGAGGTTTGTGCAATTTCATGTGCTCTGTGTGGTGGTAGATTCAGGCAGCACCTTCACCTGTTCATAAGGGCACAACTGAAAGGAGTTTTTCTTTGCTCTTTTCTGAGTCCTTGGAGGTGTTAGCTGATTTCTTATACCTGTCCTCCAAGCAGGCATGTAATCAGAAACTCCCCAGCAGGAGAGAGTTCTAGAGGAAGGTCTGCTAGATACAGAGTTTTTGTAATATTCTTGGTGAGGATTGACACAATGAAACGGAGTGCCCAATATACTTATAAAATCTGCTTGGGCGGATGTGAAAATTTATCAGTAGGGATAGGAATTAATCAAATAGTTATATAAATATGTATCAAATTGCTAGATTCTAAAATATACACTATTCTTTCTTCTCTTTTAACATCTCTATAATAGCATTGAATCTCACAATTATTGATGACTTGCCAGTAGTTGTGCCATGGTAGTTGCGATTAATTGCCTATGCATAAGCATGAAAAATTCCAGAATGGATGACAGCAATTTCCCAGAGACAAAAGTGGAAAAACATTTTTAAGAAGTACTACACCATCAACACTCCTGATGACACAGCAGATACTATTGTATGAGCAAGCACAGACATCAACCATTCCAACTTGAAAAGTAGTGCAGATTATTTGGGCTCTGAGGGATAATGAAGACATTTTATAAATACTTTAATCAACATTTTTATTTTTTGAACAAAGAACGCAAAGTATGCGAAAGAATGTAATATTATAAAATATAAGCAGATAGGGCTAAACAGCTCATTCTTTAAGATAAAACAAAAATTCTAACTAATAAGAATGTGAATGTCATAATTTGATTGGCGATAGTTTTATTAAATAATGTATCTTCAAATCAGTAGACTTAGATTGGATGAAGTATAGTGATAATTAGCACAATTGCATTTGTGATATAAAGTATGAAATGGAATGAAAGTAAAAAATGGAGAGATAAATTTAGGACTATAATTTAGAGCTATCCTGAAGAAGTGGCATTAAGATAAAATTAAGTAGCATTATAGACAAAACTTTGCAGATAATCAGGGGTTCACTTACTGATGAAGTAGCGCCGGTGGTCATTGCAGGCCAGAGAAGCATTCTGTGTAGAGGCCCGTATGAAAGAAGGTGTCATGGTCTAGAGCAAGCAGTGCTGTGTTGGGCAGTGAGCCTGGAGAAGCAGAGAGTGGTTACTTGCTGAAAGGCCATGTTATATATTTTGGACTTTATTGTGAAATCATTGAAAAGCCATTAAGGCTTTAGGCACTTATGTGATAAAACCAGTTTTGTGTTTTGTAAGCTTACTGTTTTTTCAAGGTGGAGGGTAGCTTGAGGGGTGAATGATAGTGAAGCTAGGATTCACTTAGGGGCTTCTACAATCATTCAGGTGAAAACTAATGGTGACTGCACTAGAACAGTGACAGTGGAAACTAGTGGAAGTGGACAGAATTGAGAGATCATTGAAGGTAGTAAAGGGGGAGTGATGCGGTGATGGGATCCAGACTTCTGATGATGGACACTTCATCCTGGAAGTTGCAATGTTCTCCTTTACTCTTATGGATGATTTCATGTTCTAGTAGAGTGATAGCATTGAGAAAGGTTAGAAGTGGGGAAACTGGTGAAATATTGAAGAAGTATTAAATGTGGGACATCTTTGTATATGCAGATTGTGAATAAAATAATTAACATCCATAAACACATGCACAACTAGGTGACTTATGATTCCATTTTTGAGATAAGAACTGGAGGAGCAGACTCAGGGACATCTACAGGGAGATTCATTTTGGACAACTGTGTTAGGGATCTTTCTGATATCTAAAGGAGATGCGTAACAGGTTATCATGTTTATAAATATATAGATGTAGAACTCAGAAGAAATACTCAGAAAACTGGAGATACGAATTTCTAAACGGATGGCAATTAAATCCACAGAATAGACTATGCTGAAGTGGACTGAATGGTGTTTATGGTCACTACCCCAAACCAAATATGTCTGTGTCCTCTTCCCTAGGACTTGTGAATGTTATCTTCTTTGGAAAATGGGTCTTTGTAGATATAGCTAAGTGAAGGATCTTGAAATAAGATCATCTAGGATTATCCGGGTGGGCCCTAAAACTAATGCCAAGTAACTTTATAAGAGACCTAGACCCAGAGAAGAAGGCCATATGAAGATGGAAGCAGAGATTGGAGTAATGCAGCCAAAAGCCCAGGAATATCTAGAGCCACCAAAGGCTGGAAGAAACAAACAGAAGCTCCCTTTGAGCAGCCTCTGGAGGAAATATTCCAGGCTTCTGTCCTCCAGAGCTCTGATAATTCATTTCGTGTTTTAAGCTAGCAAATGTGTGCTAATTTGTTATAGCAACTTCAGGGAATCAACACAAATGCCTAGGATGACATTTCAAGGTGAGAAGGCAAGAGGGACTAGGTTCTTGAGAAACTTCAACATATCAAGCCCTCTATGGGAGGTTGAATTGATGAAGAAACAAGATATAAACAGAGAAGGAGGAGAAACGTGGTGTCACAGAAGCCAAGGAAAGGAGATGCTTCAGAAAGGAGAAAGTTGACAGCTGTGTCAAAGCTGCGGAACTATGAAGTAATGGGGCTCTAAGTAGTGATTCACGAGTTTAGCGATATGCATCATATTAAAGCTCCTCTAGATGTAAGACACAAGAGTTTAACAGAAGTTAAGGTATAGCAAAGTACCTCTCTGATTACTATTCCCTTCTTCTTGTAATGTCAGGCTTATGACTTGCTTATAACAAAAGTGGTAGAAGGAATGCTGTGTGACTTTTGTGGTTAGTTCAGAAAAGATTACTTTCACTTTAGTTGCTGGAATCCTTGTGCAAGAGTCTTGAACTGTCATGCTGTGAGGAAGCCCCAAATAGCTCACATAGAGAGACGATATGAAGATGGCTTGAGAAAACATAGAAAGAAAGATTTCTAGGTCTACTGCTCCAGGCCCAGCTACTATCTGACTGAACATCGTGAGAGACTCCAAGCCAGAAGTGCTCAACTGCAGCCTTTCCTCTGACCCACAAAACAAAATCCTTGAGAGCTGATATTAATGAAATAAGTGTTATGTTTTAAGCCATTAAAGTGTTTCATACAGGAGTAATAATCAGAACATGAGGTAAGCTGTTCTCATGTAACATTAAAAAATATGTTAAATGAAAAATAACATATTGCCATTATATAAATCCATTCTCTATAAGAACACAAAAGGGAATTTCAGAGCCAAATTATCACTTGAAAAACTTTTCCCATAAAGGTTTTGGTCACACTGCATTCAGGGAAACTTCAGAAAATTGCTTTATTTTCTCATAAAGTTAATAGATCAAATATAAATGCATAACTTAATAATTTACCTTGTAATTTTCAGCACACACATAGCATTATTCCTGAGGTAAGGTTGTCAAAAAGTTATGGAAAAATTAAACCTTCTGGCAAAATGTCAAATCTGAATGGATGCTTATGCTAAATCTACAAACCCTTGTCAAAAATCCCTTAAAACTGAACATGATTCAGAATTCAAATTTTTAAAAAATTACATAACACCTGTAACAGTCTGAGACAGTACCCCATAATATAAAACAATAGATACATTTAGCAAAATGTATTGCGTGTACTCTAATTAAAATAAATATAGACTATACATGAGTTCTTATCAGAAAATTGGTTTGCAGCCAAAATAATTTGGACAAAAATGGTCTTTAGGAAATTTTGGAGTTTGGAATCATGGAGAAGGAATTGTGAACCTACTTCTGCCCCATTTTTCTTCCCTCACTTATTTTCGTAAGAAACGGAGTGCTGATGGAGGAAGCTGCAACCACAGGGCAAATGGTTTCATTATATATCAATAATCACGATGCTCAGAGGAGACCTTGAAACCACCTGGAATTTCTATCAAGTTTCTCTTGTGTCTCATCAAAATTCAACTTTTTCTATTCATTTTTGGTGGATGAATTCATGTTGTAATTTACATTGAAAATAAAAGCCATTCGGTAGAGAATGTCTCATTTTTCTGATATCAAACCTGACTCTCTTACTATAATAAAAGGATTTCCCATATACCTACTGTTTGAGGCCACTTGTACCCTGTGCTTGAGGTCCTAGCCCCTGTTACCTTCCCAGAACCCCCACACTATGTAGTAGCTCTTTCTTGTATTGAACAGGGTACCTCTTAATTTTCTGTTTTTCATTATTGGATGGGTGATGATGATTTAGCTAGCATTGGAAGATAAAGAAAATAATAAGATCAAGCTTGTTTATGTGTTTGTGAGATTAAGTAATTGTTGTATAGATAAATTATCACACACATAAGTTATCTGTGAAAGTTCTTATTGAAGCTTTGAACATGGGTGAAATTAACACTGTTGAGAGTGTAGAGTGGAAAGGAAAGAGGGCTTAGATTGGGGCCATGAGTTCAGTGACAGGAAGGGTAGATGCTTTTAAAAGAGACAGAAAAAATATGGCTGTATGGCTAGGGTGAAATCCAAGACAACATAATTCATGCAGAAATTAGACAAAGCTTTCCAGAAATTTGATGTAAAGGGAAAATTAAAACTGTAAAACTGTAACTGGAGAGAAATGAGGGGAATGTGTAGACATTGTTTTTCTTAATCCTTTTCATGTGGGAGCACACTGTATCATACAATTATAAATGAGTTTCTTCCAGGGGACTAATGCACTCCTAATTATGGCTTCCTTTATTCAACCAATAAACTTTTTAGTCCTAGGTTCTCAGGCTGGGAAACTGAAGCTGAATAAGATATACTTGATGATCTCAAAATGCACAGAGTCAAATGCAGAGCTTGACATCTGGTAATTTTTGTTGTAGGATCTTGTTACCGTATCTGTATGATTACGGGGGAGTCAAGATTGAAGACATCTTTAAAAAGTGAAGAACAATATAGCTTTATAAAACAATTTATTGTGTGATTCATGATAAAGTCTAAGGTACCTTGAAATTAGAGAATGAGTGGGGGAAGTAGCATAAAGACAGCCAATGACTGTAGTTATCTAAAAATGGTCGCTGAATGGACAGACTGCAAACCCTGAAATTTTTGCTTTTAGACTTACATAGTTCAAGGTACCTGATATGGTTTGGCTGTGCCTTGATCCAGATCTCATTTGAATTGTAGCTCCCATAATTCCAACATGTTGTGAAAGGAACCTGGTAGGAGATAATTAAATCATGAGGGCAATTTCCCCCATACTGTTCTCGTGGTAGTGAGTAAGTCTCACAAGATCTGATGGTTGTATAAGGGGAAACCCCTTTCACTTGGTTCTGATTCTCTCTCTTGCCTGCTGCCATGTAAGACGTGCCTTTCGCCTTCCGCCATGATTGTGAGGCCTCCACAGCCACTTGAAACTGTGAGTTCATTAAACCTAATTTCTTTATATATTACCCAGTCTTGGGTATGCCTTTATCAGCAGGCTGAAAACGGACTAATGTAACATCTTTCTTCTAATATATTATTTTTGGCAAATAGTGGGCTCATCAATAAGTGTTTTCTCCATATTTTCACCATAAAAATCACATTTTGAGCTAAAATATCACATTATAATCAGAGGAATCAATATCATGACACAGACAAAACACTTCTAATGTGCTATATATTCTGACATTCTCCAGTGCATCTGTGGGATAGTCTAACAAATGAAAAATATTATTTATCTTCCCTCACATTGGGCTCATTTAATATTGTGCTATGAACAAAGACAATTTCAGGAGAGTTATTGTATGTGAATTTATCTCTGGTTTCTTGAGTGTTCAGCATTTATGTTCTAATTTATTTCTCAGTGGAACGAATATTGCTCATCTTTTGGATTTGAAGCTTTTTGAAGTAAGTGACATCAGAAAATGAGTTTCCTTTTCTGTTATCTTTAAGGAAGGATAATTATCATGTAATATATGATGTGTTTATGGTTTTCTGTGAATGTTATCTAACCTAAAAAGTGAGTGATCAGCAAGAAGGAAAGCAGATGGTGAAGTATCTGGTTTGTGTCTGAGAGCAAGGATATCAGAGGGCTATAAAGTCTTGAAGTGTGGGCCACTTTTCATGCTCACTGACATTTGGAAAAGAGGCCCTACAAACCCGAAATCATTAACAGGCATTTATTTGGGAAGTTTGACAGTAGAAAATATATGACAAAAATATTATCTTTCTCATGCCTTTCATTTGGATTGTTTTGCATTTAATATAGGCACACACATACACACTTAGATAAAAATACAGAGACTGTAATGAATTGATTATACCAAATTTAAAATATAGGACATTTAAACTTTAGTTACCATGAATTACAAGTTTTATAGAAATTAATGTTGGATTTTGTTTTTCAAGTTGATTTGGATTTCACTTTGTGGTCACATTTTTAAGTTCTTTGGACTGGAACTGTGTTTTATAGACTTTGGCGTAGAACTCTCCATGAGCACGTAGCTCTGACCCAATTTCAACAGTGAATTATAATGATATTTGTGTGTCTGCCCTCTCATTATGAACGCTTTTGAGTTTAATCTCAGTCTCATTGTTGTCCCCTGACACCTTATGCATGCCATGGTACATAATGTCTTCAGTATGCATTCTAATTGAAAAATAGGTGTTTATACAATTATTTTAAATAAATGCATACTAAACAAATATATCAATGGTTACCTTCTAACATACAAGGTATTTTTCATTTCTTATAGTACCTGGAATGAGAATATGTAGCCTACATTTTATTTCACTGCCCTTTTTGCAGTGCTTTTATCATATCAAATTCTAAAGTAAACCTGAAATCCGTTGTTTAATAGTTACATTAAGCTTTATATATGTTTACATATGTTACCAAGTCAGTGGATATTTATAGAGCTATCAATTCATTAAAAAACATGTTTACAATTTTATTTTTAATAAAAATATATTGGAAATATGAACTTTCTTCAGTACATTTCTTATGATGAGTGAGTAAACTGAATCTTGCCACAACTTCGTATTTAAAGTCAAGCTATGTTAAAACTACGATATTGCTAAATATAGCAACAGGAGACATCATTACCACCTGTGTGGCCTTTAACTGAAGATACTATGAATTCAAACTGTGGAACTGAACTTATATCTGATGAAAATGTTTATGTTCTGTCTCAAAATGCCTTCCCAGATGACACGCCCAGATGATCTGCAGTATCTTCAAAGAGTTATTTCCTAATTGAGGTATCTTATGTGCACTTACATGCCCAAATATTTAATAAACTGCCTGATTATTTTTTATATGTGTATATACTCATGTAATCACCACCCAGAGCAAGGCATAGAATATTTTAAACACATTCGAGGGCTCCCATGTGTTCCTTCCTACTCAGTACTCCTCTCCAGAGTAGTTACTTCCTGGCTAACATGGTGAAACCCTGTCTCTACTAAAAATACAAAAATTAACTGGGCGTGGTGGCAGGCCTGTAGTCGCAACTACTTGGGAGGCTGAGGCAGGAGAATCACTTGAACCTGGAAGGCAGAGGTTGCAGTGAGCCAAGATCGCACCACTGCACTCCAGCCTGGTGACAGAGTAAGACTCCGTATCAAAAAAA
>NW_012120598.1:2300984-2329128 GCF_000951035.1 Colobus angolensis palliatus
TTCCATTCTGCTGTATGCAGCAATAATTCATTCTTTCCTGTTTTCTGCTTAACATTTCATTCTATACTACCAACGTGTGCCACAATATATTATCATATTATTCATGGATATTTGGGATGTTTCCAGTTTTGTACACAATGAATAAGCTCTATTATGAACGTTCTTGTGCATATATTTTGTTGAACGTTAAGTACTCATTTTGTTTAGGGACATACTCAAAAGTGAGATAGCCAGGACATAGGAAATAATACCAATTTTTTTTTCAAAGTGATTGTATCAGTTTATCCTCTCATGAGCACTGTGAGAATTCTAGTTGTTTCATATCATTGTTGACACTTGATATTGCTAGTTTTATTTTAGTCTTTTTTGTGGATGTATCTTATCTCAGTATCTCACTGTGGTTGTAGTTTGCATTTTTCTGATGACTCATTATGTTGATTACCTTTTGCCTGCTTGCTGGTTTTATGATATCTCATTTTGTGCAGTGTTTGTTCAAATTTTCCATCTCTTAACTACATTTTTTTTTCTTATTTACTTATAAGAGCCCTCTATGTATTCTAGATACTATTTCTTTGTTGAATTTATGCATTGCAAATACTTTCTCCCAGTCTGTCATTTTTCTTTTCACTTTTTAAATGGTGATTTTCAGTGAACAGAATTTAATCGTAATTAAGAGCAGTTACTGATAATTGTAATGAGGGCCAATTTATGAATCTTTAAAAAAATGTATGTATGTCATATTTAGAAATCTTTGTCTATTCATATATATGAATGTTTTAAAAAATACAGTAATACCCGGCCGGGCACAGTGGCCCACGATTGTAATCCCAGCACTTTAGGAGGCCGAGGCAGGTGAATCACCTAGGATCAGGAGTTAAGGACCAGACTAGCCAACATGGTGAAACCCCGTCTTTACTGAAAAAACAAACAAACAAAAAAACCCACCAAAACCAAACAAACAAAAAACCCCACAAAAATTAGTAGGACGAGGTGGGCCTGTAGTTTCGCCTATCTGGAGGCTGAGGCAGGAGAATTACTTGAACCCGGGAGGCAGAGGTTGCAATCAGCCAAGATCGTGCCACTGCACTCCAGCTTGGGGACACAGCAAGACTCTGTCTCAAAAACAAAACAGAACAAACCCAAAAACCAAAACAAACAAACAAATACAGGAATATACAATTGGCCCCATACAATTTTTGCATATATGCCGCATAAATAAAATATTAATATATGCAACAACATAAATGAGTTTATAAATAATTATACTAAATTAAAGGAGGCAGCATAAAACACTACACACTGAATGATTTCATTTCTTTGTAATTCTAGAAAGGGAAAAACCAGGACTTTAAAATACAGAGCAGTGCTTTTCAGGGACCAAAGCATGAGAGAGGAGGGATTGCAAAGGGCCATGTAAGAACTTTTTGGAGTGGTAGGGATATGCTGTATCATGTTGCGGTGTAGCTGCCTGACTGTATACATTAGTTAAGACTTTGAACGATGCATTTAAAATTGGTGCATTTTACTTTCAAGCAGCAACACTTGCTAAAGAACAGTCCAGGGCATGTTACTTTATTATATTTTCTAATCTTTGAGTATTTTTTTAACATCCAATTTAAACTGGAGTGAGTATCAGATAAAGAATAAATATCACTATTGCCAACAATTAAGCTAAGGAATGAGAAAGTTAAGGTTGTCTAGGATTACACAGCTAATATGTGGAAAAATGTGAATTTGAACCTGGATATATCTTATGCAAAGGACTCAAGTCATTGATTACTAGGTGATTTTTGCAAATAGGTTTTGTACCTTGATGGATACATTTTTCACATCATTCTATTGGCAAAAACAAACTATTATTCATATAGCATAGAAAAATAACTTAGTTCCCTTGTATCAGACAGTAAATATTGTGGAATTTTAGCTGGGCAAAGAACAAGAATGTTGGGGATTAAATATCTACGTTTTTGGATCTGTTGTTCAGATGGACTATTTTGATTTATTTTGTGCGTTAAATAAACTTAAGCCTCTTTAATGTGGATTCATCTAATTTAAACAACAGTTGATTTTTTGAAAGTCATCAGCATTTTTCAATTCAAAATAGCTATACTAGTAAAAGTTATAATGTCCATATAATAATTTATTTCTCTCCTAAACCTCTTAATGTCGACAAAAATATGCTCGACCTGTAATTATAGCAAGACTATCTCTGGTCAGTTGTAAACTCATCAGTAGTGTTGCTGTAGGACTAAGAATGAATATATCTTTTGAAAATTATAAATCACACATTTAAAATTGGCATAAAACATTTTTTTTCTGTTTCTAAAAGCCTCATACTATGTTAAAGATGTGTGAATTGTGAGGTAGTTTTCTATTTTTTATTTTTTCCCTACCCTGACTTACATGCAATATTTCTGTTTTTATTATATAAGTTTTATTTATATATATTGATTTTATTATATATATATTTTTATTATTATACTTTAAGTTCTCGGGTACATGTGCGCAACGTGCAGGTTTGTTACATATGTATACATGTGCCATGTTGCTGTGCTGTACCCATTAACTCGTCATTTACATTAGGTATATCTCCTAATGCTATCCCTCCCCACTCTCTCCACCCCACTACAGACCCCGGTGTGAGATGTTCCCCATCCTGTGTCCAAGTGTTCCCATCGTTATTATATTTTAGAGACAGGGTCTTGCTCTGGCACCAAGGCTGGAGTGCAGCAGCACTACTGTAGTTCACTGTGACCTGAACAACTGAGCTCAAACAATCTTGCTTTCTTAGCCTCCTGAGTATCTAGGACTACCGGAATTCAATGCCAAATCCAGCTAAAGAAATTTTTTTTTTGTAGAGATGTGATCTTTCTGTGTTGCCCAGATTGGTTCTGAACTCCTGGCCCTATGTGATCCTCCCCTCTAGGCCTCCCAAAGCAGTTTTTGTTTGCTTTTTTTTTTTTTTTTTTTTTTTTAACTGAAAAGGAACTGTGTAAGTTTCTTCCAAGTTTCAAGGGTACGTTTTATTGCTGAATAACAAACACTTCAAGTATTAGCCTGTAACTATTTCTGTTTGTTTATTTGTTTGTTTTCTGAGATAGAGTCTTGCTTTGTCATCCAGGCTGGAGCGCAGTGGCACAATCTCTGCTCACTGCAACCTCTCCCTCCTGGTTCAAGTGATTCTCCTGCCTCAGCCTCCCAAGTAGCTGGGATTAAAGGCACCTGCCACCATGCCTGTCTATAGAACTTTTGTTTTAATGGCTTAGTTACATAAATTTTTTTTTAAATAGTTGTAACCAAAGTTTTTATTTTATTTTATTTTTATAGGAAAAAAGCTAGTGCACTGTATCTGGATTTTATTTATTTGTTAAATAAAGAGTAATGTTAGAATTATATATTTTAAATGTCTATTAGAAAGCATTTACTGAGTGCTTATGACACTTTCAAAAACACATTGTTATGGTTAATTTTAAGTGTCAACCTGGCCAGGTTATGTTGTCCAGTTGTTTGGTTAAGTACCAGTCTAGTTATTGCTGTGAGGATATTTTTTAGATATGATTAACATTTAAATTAGTAGACTTTGAGTAAAGCAGATTCCCCTACATAATGTGAGTGGGTCTCCTATAATTATATGAAGGCCCTAAGAGCAAAAACAGGATTCCTGAATAAGGAATTCTTCGGAATGAAATAATACAAACTCGTGTTCTAGTCTGCTGCCCTTTGGAATTTACACTCAAGGTTGCCGCATCAACTCTTACCTGAAGTTTTAGCTTTCTGACCAAACCATATTGGTATGAGCCACGTGAATTTGTCTGAATGTCCCTCTGTATCTCTCTTGGAAAGCTTCAGCAATGATGGGTGTTGAATTAGAGATTCGTGGCTATACCACTGTTTTTCTACCAGAGACATGACTAAAGTCAAAAATAAAAAATATACCTTATTTAGTTACTTGCAAGAAATAAAAAATTGGATTCATACACAATTCTTCTTGAATTTAATGTGATCTTAAATATCATCTTTTTGCTTTCATAAAACGACAGTAATGCCATTTTGACAGTTCTCACAGGAACTCACTAGTTATCCATCTTCCAATTGCCACACACAGAAAAGGAAATCTCCACTGGAAATGAACCTAATCATCTGGTCACTTCTTTATTAAAAAAACGTGAAACAACTGTTAAAAGAAAACCTCCAGCTGAATTACATGTAAAGGAGTTTAATTGAGCAATGAATGATTCGCGAATGGCGCAACCCCCAGAATCACAGCAGATTCAGAGAGACACCAGGGATGACTCGTGATCGGAGCAAATTTGTAGACAAGAAAAGGGAAGTGATGCACAGAAATCCACAGTAAGGTACAGAAACAGTGGGATTGGTTACAGGTTGGCGTTTGCCTTATTCAAACACAGTTTGAACACTCAACAGTCTATGAGTGGTTGAAGTATGGCTGCTGGGATGGGCCAAGACGCAGCTTTTGTTATAGGCGCAACCGCCTAAGTTAGGTTTTCCATCTTTTCTGCCTATTAAGCTAGGTTACAGTTTGTCCACAAGAACTCCAATATAGAAGTACGGACTCCTCCTCAGGGCATATTAGTTTGCTTTAACACAACAAAACCAAAACAATAATAAATAACAGCAACAAAAGTAGATGTTCTTAACATTCCCAAAGCTGCTGATATAATTAAATCATCTTTTGAAATTATTTAAATTATTGACTGAGGTTGTTGGGTTTTCAAAGTAAATGTATCGGCCTAGTGGATTCTTATTTCTCTGAAAAAGCAATAGTTTTGGGCATTATGTTTTCTAAAATGAAACCTGACTGTCTAAGTTGGAGTTTTTAACAAAACTGGATTTCGTGTTCCTAGTCATACTTCAGGGTTTATTTTGATTTTTAAATAAATATACCATCTGGAAGTTGATGGAGTCAAATGAAAAAGTTTAATGACTAAAGGCAAAACAAATATATCCATCAGATATTATTATATGGCTGTAGGAAAAAGTTTATAATATGTATGTAGTTTTATTTCAACTGGGAAAAGAGTGACTGACTATGCTTCTAGATTACTTACTACTATAAAGTTTCATAGAAAAAAAATAGCAGCTATTTAAATCAGCATGACTCAAATCCAATTTCTTTTAGTCAACTTTAATAATGTGTTTCAAAAAAAAAAGTAAACTATTGACCAGTTCTTGGGAAATTAATGAGTCTGTTGACAACAATTGATTTCAAAACAATCCCAATTCACTCATCAGCCAAATGACAGGAACTAATTCAAGTACCTTGGTATTTGAGGATTTGAGAAAGGTTGGGAACATTTGATTGAACTTTCTATTTCCTTTACCCTTTTCTTATTCTTTAAAGCACTGAAAATTCTTGGGGAAAATTTCACTTTTTATTACACATGTGCATAATTTCTAATCAACTTGAACCCTTTAGGGATTGCTATGTTTATAAATAAAAATGAAACCATTATTGCAACTCATTCTTCTTTTCCATGATGTGTAACTTTTTGTTTCTTGGCTACAATTAGTAATAATTCACTCAGGCTTCTCTTATGTAACTGTAATTTTATTGAACCGATGACTCAGAAAGTTTTCTCTTTATGTGGTGAGGTTTAATTCTGCTTGATTAGTTCCTTTGCAAAGATTCCTTTGAAGTTTTGAATGTTCTCCCATAAATCATAATCTTAAAAAAAACTTTGCTGATCAATCATAAAACAGAAATCTAGATCATCAGTAGACTATTGAAATGATTTAATTTTATTAGACTTTAATGATCTTACTCTATATTTTGGTGATCAGAGATATAAAATTAAATAAGATCTCTTGGGAATGAATTTTTTTTTTTTTTTAAGAGAATGATCCATTTCTTTTGCAAATAACTCCTCCAGGACAAAGTGAAAATACGGATTTATATTTATTAGGGATTTTAGGAATGTTAATAGTTATAATCATTGGCTTCATTGTTTACCAACTTCCTATAAATAAAAGTGATTCTGTAGAAGCCAACATGGAAATAAAGTCGTTTCATATAGTTAAGAACATGGGTTCAAGAGTTATAATCCTGAGGCCTAATTCTGTCTTCATCACTTACCAGCTGTGTGACTTTAGGTACTTTAACTTCCTTGTGCTTCCATTGTTTTTATTCTGTAAAATGATCTATTTCTTAGAGATAGATTTGATGATTAAATGAGACAATACAGGTGGCTGGAGTATGACGAGCCTCAACTCTATGATGTGTATTATTATTACATCAAAAGCTAACTGAAATTGTTAATATTTTCATTAGGTGAGGTAACAAATTTTTAACTTTGCCAACATAAGCATAATATATTCATGTGGATAGCAATTTATTTAATTTTTATTTAACCTTCATAATAACTCTAAGTCATAATAAATGTTATACATTAGACTCCTAACATCTTAGTGCATCATACAATGATTTTATGTCAAGAATGTTAGAAATTTTAATCACCGACAAGCTATAGATATTCACTGAGCATTACATATAAGACACCATGTTTTGACGAGTTACTTTAATATTGGTTAGTTATTTGAGCACATCCTTTTGTAAAAGCCATAGTACAGAACATGTATTTTTTTTTAATGTCTCTAAAAGTATTGAAGAATAGATTAGCCAGTGAAGAGCAACTAGGACAAAATTGTAGGGGAAACAGGTATCCAGATATGTGAGCAGGCACATAGAAATAAACCCACTTTTGTCCCAAAGGCATTGAACGATCTAAGTAGATTTGAGCTTCATATTTGTGGCCTTGAAGAATCAAGGTCTTAAACCCACAAGGTGGAAAATGTAGTAAAGACCCTCCCATCATTAAGCTGGGTCGTTAGAGTTACATACTTGGGGCATATATGAGCTTAAGAGACAAAGAAAGGTAAAAAACAGTCCCTGAAGTTTTGCATTCTCATCCTGTGATGAGTGCTTTCAGTATCCTCAAACTACGAACTTGAATTGGAGAATTCTCAGACTGTTAGTGTACCCAGAAGCAAAGCCAAATCATCTTGAGGAGGGGAACCTCATCTAGTCCTTAAAGAGTCCCATAAATATTATTTTTGTAAAATGGGCATATCCTTCTAAGACAACTGAGTACACAATAAAACAAAATATCATGAGCCAGAAACAGCAGGAAAAAAAAGAAACAGAAGAAACAGGTCTACATGAATTTCAGATGTAGTGATTACAGATAATAAAAATTCACTATTCTTACTCTTTTAAAGAAATAAAACACTAGCTTTAAAATCTGGAAGAAACAGGGAATATGAAAGGAACCATAGCAGATTTGGGGAAAAAATCAAATTGGGGGCTGGGCACAGTGGTTCACCACTGTAATCCCAGCACTTTGGGAGGCCGAGGCAGATGAATCACGAGGTCAGGATTTTGAGGCCAGCATGGTGAAACCCCATCTCTACTAAAAATACAAAAAATTAGCTGGGCATGGTGGCATGCACCTGTAGTCCCAGCTACTTGGGAGGCTGAGGCAGCAGAATTGCTTGAACCCAGCAGATGGAGGTTGCAGTGAGCCGAGATTGCGCCACTGTACTCCAGCCTAGCCTGGGTAACAGAGCAAGACTCCATCTAAAAAAAAAAAAAAAAATTGAATTTCTGGCAATAAAAAATCAAATAATTAACAGAAAAAATCTCAGTGGTTTGGTTGAACATCAGAATAGCACAATTAAAGAAATAATGAATAATCTAGGAGCTATATCTAGAATGGTGTGCAAGGATCCAAAAAAATGGAAAATATGAAAAAGAGGTTATGAGACATGGAGGTTGTGAATATGCTTCAACATGTTTAATTGGTCTTTAAGAAGAGTAGAGAGAGGAGAAATAGTGGCAAAATGTGAAGAAGTAATAGTTAATAATTTTCCAGATGTCATTAAATATACTTGTTCACAAATTCAAAAAGCTCAGTGAACTCCGAGCAGGAAAAATAATAAGAAATCTACACTGTGATACATCACAGTGCACATCAGTACATCAGATACCTGAAGGAAGAGCTGCATCACAGTCAGAGATAAAAGGGAAGGTTTCTTTCAAATGAGTGAGTACTAAGTTGCCAGCTTAGTTGTCCATAGTCGACATGTAACCCAGAGAAAACTTCCATTCTATAATTTCACACTTTGCAAAATAAATTCCAAGGATAAAGATAAAGTTAAAAGGAAAGAAAGAAAGAGAGAGAGAGTGAGAGAAGACAACAGCAAAAACTGAGTTTGTTAAGAATATACCCTTGATACAGGTAGAGGGACAGTGAGCTCCTACATAAAGTATGGGAAGCAAGAAAAGTGAAATGCAAAGAAAGTGGCAAATATGGCTAAATTGAAACCAGAGTTTCTCAAGATCGGTGTGATTGACATTTTGAGCCAGGAACTCTCTGCTGTAGGGAGGTGATATCATTTGGCTCTGTGTCCCCACACAAATCTCATCTCTAACTGTAATCCCCATGTATCTAACGAGACACCTGGTGGGAGGTGATTGGGTCTTGATGACAGTTTCCCCCTTGCTGTTCTTGTGATAGTGAGTTTTCATGAGAGCTGATGGTTTTATGAATGGTAATTTCCCCTGCTCACTCTCTTTCTGTCCTGCTGCTATGTAAGATGTGCCTGCTTCCTCTTCCACCATGATTGTTAGTTTCCTGAGGCATCCCCATGCATGAGGAACTGTGAGTCAATTAAACCTCTTTTCTTTATAAATTTCCCAGTCTCCAGCAGTTCTTTTTAGAAGTGTGAAAACAGACTAATACAGGAGCTGTCCTGTTTATTGCAAGATATTTAGCAGTATCCTTTTCCTCTCCCACTAGATTCCAGTATCACCTTTTACCCTTAGCTCCCAATTGTGGCAACCAATAGTGTCACTATGCTTTGCCAAATGTTCCTTGGGGTCAATTTTGAGAACTCCTTATCTAAATTTGAGAATCACTAATCAAAACAGATACTCATTTATAAAACAGTAATAAATTGTCATATAGTTTAAAAGATTGAATTAAAATTTATGACAATAGTAATATAGAAATAAGGAGCAGGAAAGAAATCCAGTAGAAGAGGATAAAAAAATAAAAATTACCCAAGGGAAAGGAAAAAAAGGAGAGAAAGATAAACAGAACCAGCTGGAGATAGAGAAGTCACCAATTAGGATCAGAGACTCAAGCCCGAGTAGAAGAGTACTAACATTAAAGGAAAATGTAATAAAAGCTCCTGTTAAAGACAACGATTTGTAGACTAGGCTAGCCAATAGAATAAAACTGTAACTTTGTCCTGCTAATGACAAACAAATATAAAACCAAAGGAAGTAGATAATTTGAAGGTAAAGAAAGAAAGAAAAGATACCTCTTGAAAAAAAAAAGGAAGCAAAGAAGCCTGGTGTAAATATTATTATCAGAAAAAATAGTTTTGAAGCATCGTGGATTAATCATTTGTCTTGACTGTTTTAAATCTGTGATGCAATGGAAAGAGTTAGCCTTTTATTGTCCTTTCCTGACATGTTTGCACAGTTTGTTTTGTGCACGTAAAGCCAGAAAAGAAGCACAGCAGAGGAAGAACAGGATTTTACTTTAGCCAGGAGCAAAACTGATAACATTGATGGCCACAACACTTCCGGCAAGTCCAGCACCAAAATGGACTGGCTTTCCTCTTAATGACAGAAATAAAAACGTTTTGGAAAATATACATCAAAACTTATTGAATGAGAAAGCAGGACCCCTTCTTTGTATTGAAAACATTTCTTAATTAAAAAGTCACTTATAAAACTGTGCTAAGTAACTTTTAATGACTATAATTTTGGTCTGTCTTTCTAACTCTCTCTCTTAGCTTTGCCTTTCTCTCTCACACACAATAATAAATAGGAACCAGCATATGGAGACATTTATTTTGTACTCTGTTTGGAAGAAATCTGAACCTGTTTAAAAAATTGTTTAGCATAACTCCGCAGAATCATCTTCTTAATTTTATTTATTTTGGGAAAGATGCTGTCACAGATGTTCATTATTAGAAAAAGAAAACACGTTAGTAGAAGAAGGCTTAAAGTGCAGTAGAGGAGTGACATGTGAAGCAAAGAATCCACATAAATTTTATAAGCAAGTTTGTTTGTGACCTGGTCATGGGTTAGCAAGTGTATATTAGCAACTTGTAGGAGTCTGGTTTCCTTTTAGAAGGTCTGAGGTAAATTCACTTAACCCTAATAGAAGCTGTTGAGATAACTGAGTAATCTTTAATGGAAGGGGGACAAAATTGCACCTAGGTAAAAAAGCCTTCAAAGAGATGTTCCAGAGGATCTGGGGAAGATAAAAAGCCCAGCCTGCTCTGTTATCACTTTCTCATGCCAGTGTACCTCCAACACAACCTAGGGAATTTGGACCTTGAGGTTATAGTCTCTCTTCACACTAAAATTCTGCATGACCTTGTCAACTCGGAGCAATATGATAAACAGCCCAGAACTCCTAGGAAAGACCATGTTTTAAAAATACTATAAATAGACTCTCTGGTTAATTATTAAGCTCTCAAGTCTGTCTAGTTAGTGAGCAATGAAACTAATAACCTGAAAAGCTCATTCCTATGCAGTTCCAAAGCCTCTGAAATTTGGATTAACTTCCTTCCTCATACTCATTATTAACAGAGCTTCTTGGTTTCCATCCTGTATTACTGAAAGTGCATGCTTCTTTATATATCTTTGTACTCTTTACATTGCTAATAAGAGCTCTGTGTATATGGGCAGCTTCAAATTTGATGAAAGCATCAAAATTACTTCCTCACATATAAATATAATTTTAATAAGGATCTAGTGTTGAACATTTCATATAGACCCACATTGTTTTAAAAATTTGTTCAGGATTGCTAAAGTGTGCAGTTTCAGTTCTATATTATATTACATTATATTATATTATATTTTTATTATTCTAGTTTTACCACCAAATATCTTTTTTGTTACAAACATTAGCCTTTTAGTCCCTAAAGGAAGTTATTTCCACTGTTATGAGCGCCTTGGACCTTCATTCTCTTCAAACCTCAACTCCCCAAATCTCAACTCAATATTTTTTAAAAGCCTATGTAAGAATAGCGTATATTATATTCAGATACACCAATCCAAGAATGATAATATTAAACAACGTCTTTGTTTTAGAGACCTGTTCCTCCATGGCAGGACTGGTAAATGCATTTGTTAAGCAGAATTTTTCATTGAATAAAGTTCACAGTAACTGGGTCAGGCAACCACTGTTACCATAGGCTACTTTCCAGGACATATTACACTTGTTATATGGAACCAGCTGTGACAATGGCTTTTATTTAGTTGAATTCTGCTTCTGGGTCCAAAAATATGCTTAGGCTTACAAAAATATCCACTCTCTTCCTGATATGAATAGGTTCTGCACATTGTTACCACATGATTTTTATCTTTAGTCAATATCCATATTTATCCTAGCTCTAAAATGATGTCCTTTCTCATAAAAGATGATGAATTTTTCACTTATTTGTTCTGAGTTATCTTTCCAGGAATGGTGATTACTACTAAGCTAATTCTGCTGTTACCATATTATGTGAAAGGTACGCTTATATCTTACATTAAAGAAGCACTCTAAGTGTTGTGTTAGGTGTTAAGCAGCCCTGATACCCTGCCTCTATTTGTCTCACCTTGACACATACATATTGTATTGTCTAATATTCTTGCAGAATGAAACTACTTCTGTGTATATACATATATATATATATATATTCAAGAACATGACAATAGTATTTCAGAGTGTTTGACAGAAGGCATTTTAGTGATTAACTTTTTATAAGTATGATGTGTAAGATCCAAACAGAATAGTATGGGCCTGGTGGCGCATGCCTGTAAACCCAACTACTCAGGAGGCTGAAGCAGGATAATCGCTTGAACCAAGGAGGTGGATGTTGGGGTGAGCTGAGATCATGCCACTGTACTCCAGCCTGGGCAACAGAGCAAGACTCTGTCTCGAAAAGTAAATAAATAAATAAATAAATAAATAGGCATAATATTCACATATAACCTATGCATATTTTCTCATATGCTTTAAATCATCTCTAGATTACTTGTAATAACTAATACAATGTAAGTGCTATGTAAGTAGCTGTTATGGGGCTATGAGTTTAGCCCCATTGAAGGTAGGATTTAGCATTTATCTGAATTGCATGATTTCTAAAGTACTTTAACATGCATTTTGGTTAACACTGCTAAGTGATTATATGCTCTGGATGAAACATACCTTAAATGAATAGATGAAATTTTAATCTTATTATTGCTTTAAAAATCAAAGCTAATAAAACAATGTCTTTTTTTTTCACAGTGTAAGACCAAATGTAGACTTGAAAATTAGTCATGAAATGCCACCAGTGGCACATCTGCATAGCGTGCTGAAGGGAGGAGGCAAAAGAGGCTCAAAATACACCCTGATATATGTCAGGATGTCCACAGCACAATACTCCACTAAATGAAAACATTCCAGGAAGTGATAATTCTGTCCCACATCCATAATAAGGATGGAACAAACATGCAAGGCAAAGGGGATAATTTAAAGTTTTAATTTAAAAAAAAATTCTTTTCCCTGCTATCTTCTCCTCTGGGAAAATAAGTTCAGTCCATTATGGGCAAAGTCAAAATCATAATAAGGAGCCATTATATGGTAAAAACAAAGTAGGCATCATAAGTGCAGAGTATTGTTTCAAGCATTTGAATTATGTTTTTAATGTAGAGATAATAGATTGAGAACAGTGTACACTACAAAAATAAAATTTGAAATAGAAAAATACATCCTCCTCATGTATTTCTATGTGAAGTTTTACATAAAACTTTCAAAGATGCATTAGAAACACTTGTAGGTTCAGAAGTAAAAATGACTCCTAATTGCTAAGTGAGCTACAACTCCATCGATAGTATGTGAATAATCATTTTCTGGCTGTACACTTGCTTTCAACAATATCTCATGCAGTGGCCGGAATGACTGGAATGACTGCTCATCAATAAGTCATGTCTCAATTAGTTACACTCAAGAATGTTCTGAAGTTGTGAAAAATACCACTATGTACTGAGTATGTTGAATTAATTCAATGACAAGTTTATATAATTAAGTTCCACTCCCATCTCTCTTCTTTTTCACACATGGAGTTAACACATTTTTCCCCCTTTTTCTCAGTCTGATCTTGAGATGAAAAACATGGTTTATGTCTCCCTAAGACATTAAAGAGGTCATCCATTTGCCACTTATAAGACACACTGAGATGATTTGACAGAAAAAGACACTATGAAACCCATTTTTTTTTCCTAAACATCTTTAGCTTTACATTAATATTATTAAAAAAAGGAATGCATTTTAAACATGTTTACAATGCATGAGAAGAGTGGAACCAGTCACAATACTCCACTAACTAGACTTTCTTCCCCAGAATACAGAGCCAGTAAATGTTTCATGAGGTTGTCAGTTTCAGTGAAGTTTATGGGCACAGTCTGAATACTGACTTGAATAAGATTACCAGACTTAATGCTAGTTAAATTGGGATTTAAGATTAGTATGACTAATTTTTCAGTAAAAAGTTCCAAGTACTGACTGGTATCCTGAGTAGCGCATGAGACATACTGAAAAAGTATTGTTGTTTAACTCATATACAAATTTAACTAGATTTTTATTTTTTATTTTATTTTATTTTTATCTGGCAACTGTGGAACTGAAATACACAATGAAATAAGCTATTTTCAACAATATTGATCAGAATGTCCCTCTGGAAAAGGAAGCAAAATGCCATATGTGAGAGGCTTTGATGTATGGTTGGGCCAGGACTATGGCAAATTAATTGAGACAAAGCTTAGTTTTCCAGAAAGGCTTACTTAGCTCAGTATGTATCATTTGCTATGGTGAAAGTCTGCCTACAACATTCCCCCATCAGTATATATTGTTTGCTAGTAAAAATTCATTTCATTCAACAAATATTTATTGAGTGTCTACTTTTGCCAAATCTTGTAAAAACAGTCTATGGAGTTTCTTATGAAAAAAAGAAAAAAAAAACAAATTTAGAATTGAGATGCATTCATGTCACCATAAACTGACAATGTGGTGATGTTCACACATATCTCCTCATAACTAAACACATTGCCTTCTTTCCTCTTTATTTATTTCTAATTTTGATTTGCTCATTACCCTATGATTTAGCTTCCCATCTGCATGAAAATGGATGATGTCATAATACTTCCACGTTTCACTATGGTTATTTTCACTATCGGAATTTCGTTTTATAATCATGTAACTTAGATGATTTTGATCAGATGGTTGTACATGTAAGGTCTTGCAACACAAATAAATTACAAGTTTCTTGATTACTTTAGTAACTTGTGGTATCTGCTTTACTGAATGTGGAATAAACTTTGAGATAGATTTTAATTTGCTTGAAATTTTACTCAGAAATGTTCAGGGTAATTGACAAGTCAGTTAACATCAGCTTTATTTTTAGAAGAGAAAATGTAATCACGGATAGCCAAGAGAGATTTTCCTCATGTTATTACTTTAATTTTTGTATTCAGATGAAATCACACACCTTCCTTATAGTTGACCTTGTAGACCAGCCTGGAACCTAGAAAGTAGATGAAAATTGCATTTCATTAATTAAATAGGAATTGTCATTGATACATAATGATAACTCATTTTGATTGTTTTTAATTTTTGTGACTTCAGCAGTGACTTAAATGCCCAGTGGAAACTTCAATTTTACCAATATGAAGAGTTGTCTAATAATCACAGCCATAACATCCTGCAACTGGAATAAGTAGTGTGGAAGCCTTTCATTCAGATTCCTCTTTGCATTTACAGTTGGCGACTTTCCTGTAAAATTGGCAAATGCACATATACTTCTTTTTTCCACTTGGTTCTTATCACCATACCTTTACTTGTTTATTTTGTCATGCTTCTAATAAACTATTGGATTTTCTTTAAAAGGTAGTTCATTTTTTATTCTTTCTTGAAGCTGAATTGCATTATATGTATTGCCCTTTTACCCACATTATTCTTTAATGATAGGATTATCAATAAACTTAGTGACTTTACATTTAATAAATCATTAATTAATGTACTTTAAATTATTCTTTGGTGAAAGAGACCAGAGAGTCTCATATGTTGATTAAGACTGAGTAAAATAAAGAGTAACCTGAAACTTGAAACAATTTTTAGTAGCTTTTGACCCCAAACACCAACCCAAAAGGAGATAAATCCTTTGCTGTGGTTTTAAACAGTGTGGTGCCTAAACAACATGATAAATGTACTGACATTTACAGAGGCCCCAATTAGAGCCAAGATATCTTAATGCACTGTTTGGCATCTCAGAGCACACATACTCTATGTGGGTGCAAGTGTAGCATACCATATGGGCCACAGCCCTTTCCTGTTTAGCACTTTCTTCCAGCATCTCTTCAGACATCCTCTTTTGTTTTGATCTTTTCTTTCTTAACTATATGTAGACTACGTATTTTTTTCAACAGTCTTTTATCTATTTTTTTCTCATTCTAATCTTCCAGTAGCCACTGAAATAAAGCAGGAAAGGCATTATGTCCATCTCACTATTCATAACAGTAGCTCTTACGTGTAACTAAGCAACCTATGATATTTCCCCCATAGCACTGAATATATCTACTTACTCTAAGTTTATTTTCAGAGAGAGTGGATCGGGGATATGAAAAAAAGGAGGTATATTCATTTTTTCTTAATGTTGATCTAGATAACACGTACTCTGGAGTGATTTTCACTTTGGGAAATACCACTTAAAGAAGTATAAAAATTAAATCACATAGAACAAATAACTTTCTGAGAATCACGAATATGTGTGGTAACTGTTTTGTTTCAGAGGTATTCTCAAAAACAAAACCCAGAGATTCTTTCTGAATTGAGTGTTTAGAATTTGATGTGACCACCAATCATAGTGCATGGCAATCTTTATCAAACAGTTTAGGTGTTAAAATGCCATGAATGGTGGCAAGTCAATTATTTTGATAATGGGTGTATTTAATGTTTTTTGAAAGTTTCAACTGTTCTTAAACCGTTGAAAATCATACTGAATTTGAGTTAATTTTCTTTAAAACTGTCACTGACATGTTGAACTCATGTCGATTGGATATCTCTTTTAAATCCAAATGGTCAACTGTTCATTTAAATTTAATACATTTTGAAATGCTTTTTGATGTATAAATTTACAAGACTCCTTTCATGATATTTTGTGATTTCCCAAAATTACCTGTGTAGGAATTCTTTTTGATATTTTTAGTATTTATTAAGTTGTAAAACTTATGATGGATTTGATGGATTTGGAAGTACAATGTAAAATCAAATTTGTGAAATAGATGTAACTAGCATTGTATAAATAATTCAGTCATGTTTACTATATTTAAATTTAAATTTGTTTTTTTAATTGAGTTGAATTTCATCACATCATAGTAATTTCATATCAATTTCACTACAATTACATACATTTCCTATGATACGAAAATTTATTTTTGTGATATGAACAAAAATGAGTGCTTTAAAATAAGCATGCGTCCAGAAAAAGGAAGCTGATTATAATCAAGAATATGTTTGTAAACATATAGAATACCAAGTATAAAAAAATAAGTTTAAGGGAACTGATTCCACATATAGAATACCAACTATTTGAATACAATTCTGGTTATTTTAGGTCACATATTTAATGTATATTTAAAATATGTTATCTTCACTGTAGTAATATTTATGTCCATTGGAGACATTGATTGACATTTTTTAAAAGTAGAATAAGAATTCAGGAATATTGACACACAATTTAAGCACAGAATTTCTCTAGGTTTTAAGTTTTTCTCTAACTTTTGCACTTGTCGTCTTTCCACATCTAAAATTAAAATCAATTCTTTTAGAAATTCATTTTTATTTTGTTTTCCCAAAGTATTTAATCTTTTTTTCCATTGAAATGACAAATTTTCATAATTATATTTAATCTGTTCATGTGTAAATTAATGTATATGATTACTGATAACCACTTTGAAGAGAGTATCAAATATAGGGAAAATAATTGACTTGGGAGCTACGACTCAAATGAGGAGGGGAGCAGTCTGTAAGTAAACCAGCACGGGAAGTGTGATGGGGGAATTGAGAGGAGTGGGCAGATGGTTAAACAGAATTCCATTAAGAGAGTCCCTATTCAACTGAAAAAATGTGAAGGGAAAACTAAAATGTAATTTTTCAAAATAAATACTGGATATTTTGATATTCCTTTTCAGATGTATATAGGCTGTACTTAGCTGATATTTCTTGTATTTATCCTGTGAACTGGTGGCTAAATACTTTATCTTATCTAAATCTCAAGAAACAATATAATTCAAGAATGCCTGTTTGAAATCAAATCAAATATTAGCGAAAGTTGTAGCTGAATAATATTTATTCCCTAGAATGAGTACTCAAGTTATAGGTGGCGGCAATGTTTTCAGATCAGAATATTTCTTAATAACCCTCGTAACTTCAAAACAAAGTTATTAAACTTAGAGTAACTAGATCAAAGACAAAACCTTTTCATGTATTATTATAATCATATATTGATGCCATAAGATTATATCCAAAGTTTATTAGCACTATAAGAAAAAATTGATAAGGATTTCAATTAATCTGAGCTAGTTAATAAAACTGTTAAGTATATTTTGCAGAAAGCTGAAAACCTGTAGAAAAGCATAAAAAAAAAAATAGAAGAGGTTCCCTATAATCCCACCATCCAGTTATAATAGTGATTACTATTTTGGTCTTAATCTTTCTTCCTACATGTATATGTATGTATGTATGCATACATATGTATATATGTATATATATAACTCCATTTATGCATGTATGTGCATTTAATTTTTTTTGGTAGAACATACTCCTATGCAGATGGTTTTGCTACATCACAGTTACCACTGTGTTTGTGTGGCTTGAGAACATATCTCAATAATACATGGTGTCTTGAAGCTTCAATTCTGGATTCTGACTGCCTGAGATGGAGTGCTGGTTCATCTTTCGCTAGTTGTGTGGCCTTGGCAAGGGTCTTGGAACCCTCAGATTCTTATTTGCCAATGTGAGAATAAAAGAATAATAGTAATACCTAGCTTATAGATTTCAATGAGATGATGCATAAGAAATATTTGGTTTAGGAAATATTAAATTGCTCTTTTTAATGGCAACTTAGTGAGCCAAGATTATCACATGCTTTAGGTACATAAATACCTTGTCTTTTCACAGAAAATTCTTTATAAGTTAGAGGGCAAATATATACATGATGATACACTAATTTTCAAAAGATTGATCGTTCCATTTTTATTCTAGTCATTTATATAAAGCAACTAAACCATGAAAGAATAAACTTTACAGTAAACAAAAAAATAGCAACCAACTAAATTAAGAAATGGTTTCTTTAGAAAATTAAACATAAATTCTCTATTATTTATGTGGACTTGTATTTTTCTATGTTATATTTACTCTTTTTAAGGAATACATGTTGCCTATTATGACAAAAGAGACTATATCTTTAGTATTCGTAATCTGAATTTCCAGAATGTGATCATGGTTTTCAACTTGTTACTAAGCCTATGTTGATAGAAAATTTAACTGACTAACGAAGCATAAAACATTGTTGAAAATTGTCATTCCCAGTCTAACACAGTGGTTAATATTTTACTGACTTACATGTTTTTCCTGTTCATGCTTACTAAGTCCTTTAAATCCCACAATTCAAAGAAATTAATTGACTGAAAGTGTAACTATTTGCAAGCATGTCACTTCTGGGAATTTTTGTGTCCACAGTAAAATCTATGTCGTTTTTTACATCAACTAATATTATTGGAAAACATTGAGTCATACAATTTCCCTTAATTTTTAAATGCCTCAATAATGTATTACAGAACCAGTAACTTCAGGTATTCCTAAAGATAACGTGGTGAAATCCACGTGGTGGGTTACTGGCTGAGTTTTCAAGTTTCACAACAAACAATTATTTTAATTTCTTCTTCCTCTATTAGATCATAGCTGAGCATGTAACTTACAAGAATATCTTTCTTTTTCCATCTTCATATTCTTCTGACTTTCTTCAGTCCTGTGGGCCCACTGCCTCTTCTCAGTGTGCCTATTCACAAGTGTTATATGGAATAAGAAAGATCTGGAAGTGATACTATAAAGCATTGAAAACTTCAATAATCTCAACCATAATGATTCATGTTGAAGGAGTCAAACAATATTTTTTCCTTCGTGTAAAACATCTTTGGGCTGTAGGTGTTCTCATGGAATTATCTGGAAGGCTAATGTGGGGGATACCATGATCAAAGGGTCAAAAACCTCTCAGGCAGTAATGAGCAGGGATCAGAGCCTAATGATAAAGAAGTTTATTTTAAGCATGCATCTATCTTGGATTAATAATCTGCTAATTTATATTCTTCTTGAAGGCTGAGATGTTTTGTTTTTCTTTGTGTTATGAATATATTGTCTGGCCATTAATATCAGCACAATTAATATTTGTCAAATAAATGAGTAAAAATTAATGTTTGAATCCAACTTTTTCCTTGATAAGGAATGCTTTCAATATCCTGACAAATGGTTATTCAAATTAAATTTAAATTTAGTGTCAGCATGGACATAAATCTGGAACCAATAGACACTGTGGACTACTAGAAGGTGTAGGGAGGGGGTGTGGGGCTAAGAAATTATCTATCGCGTACTATGCTCACTATCATGATGATGAATTCCATATTCCAAACTTCAGCATCACACAATGCTCCCATGTAACAAATATGCACATGTAGCCACTGTATCTAAAAGAAAAGTTGAAAATGTAGAAAAAAAATTAGTGTTGTGAATTTTAGCATAAGCAATGAGCCCATTTGGTCTGTGGGAACTGGACCCCATTCCCTTCACTATTATCTGGAGGGCCTTGGGCAGGAAATTTAAATGTCCAGAGCATCAGTTTCATTGTCTGTATGTTTACTATCACATCATAAATATTTACTTCAAGACTATTACAAGAATTAAATTATTTAACATGTAGAAAACATTCTAGTATTGTTTTGAGCTCACAATTTGTGCTAAGTTCATTCGATGGCAAATGAATTATTTTTTCTTTTTAATTCAGTAGCTCCGACCAGAGTTTCTTAATATTTCTTTTTCAATTTTTAATTTTTGTGGGCACATAATAGGCGTATATATTTATGGGGCATGTGAGATATTTTGATACAGTTATGTAATATGTAATAATTACATCAGGATAAATTAGGTCTCCATCACTTCAAGCATTCATCTTTTGTGTTTCAAACAATCCAATTATGCTCTTTTAGTTATTTTAAAATGTATAATTACATTATTTTTTACTATAGTCACTCTGTTGTGCTAGCAAATACTAGGTCTTATTCATTTTTCCTATTTGTGTGTGTGTGTGTGTGTGTGTGTGTGCGCGCGCGCACATTAACCATCCCCACTTCTCCCTACCCTTCTGCTAACCTTCCCACTCTCTGGTAACCATCCTTCTACTCTCTATCTCCATGAGTTCAATTGTTTAAATTTTAAATTCTGTAAATAAGTGAGAACATGTGAAGTTTGTTTTTCTGTGCCAGGGTTGTTTCACTTAACATAATGACCTTCAGTTCTGTCCATATTGTTGCAAATGACGGGATCTCATTCTCTTTATGGCTGAATAGTACTCGATTGTGTATATGTACCACATTTTCTTTATCCACTCATCTGTTGATGGACACTTAGGTTGCTTCCAAATCTTGGCTCTTGTGAATGATGTTGCAATAAACATGAGTGCAGATGTCTCTTGGATATATTGATTTTCTTTATTTGACTACACATCTAGCAGTGGGATAGATTTTTGGTGGATTCTTTAGGTGTTTTCAAATATAAGATCACATCATCTGCAAACAGGGAAAATTTGACTTCTTCGTTTTCTGTTTGGATGCCCTTTATTTCCTTCTCTTGTCTGACTGCTCTAGCTAGAACTTGCAGAACTATGTTGATAACAATAGTGACACTGGGCATCCTTGTCTTGTTCCAGATCTTAGCTAAAGGCTTTCAGTTTTCCCCCCATTCTATATGATACTAGTTATCAGTCTGTTGTATATGGCATTTATTATGTGAGACATATTTTTTCTATACCCACTTTTTTAAGAGTTTTTATCATAAAAATATGTAGAATTTTATCAAATGCTTTTTCAGCATCAATTGAAATGATCGTATGGCTTTTGTCGTTCATTCTGTCAGTGTGATGTATCACATAGATTGATTTGTGTATATTCAACCATCCTTGCATCCCAGGGATCTATCTCACTTGGTCATGATGAATGACCTTTTTAGTGTGTTGTCGAATTTGTCTTGCTAGTATGTTCTTGAGGATATTTGCATCAATATTCACCAGAGACATTGGCCTGTAATTTTCTTTTTTTGATGTGTCTTTTCTGGTTTAGGTATCAGGATAATCCTGGCTTCATATAATGTATTTGGAAGTATTCCTTCCTCCTCTGTTTTTCAGAATAATTTGAATAAAGTTTCTTTATATTTGGACTCTGCCATTCTTGAACAATTGATTTATTTTTAATTGGATCTTTTATTTGCCTTTATTGTTTAAGAAGTTATGTATATGTATCTTTAAATTATCATTAAGAGGTGACTTAATCAAACAATTTAAAGAATGAGACCTGTTTTCTTCCTGAAGAATTTTTGGTGCTATATTACCTACTGTTCAAATCACCTTGTGATTTCTTTTCACATTACTCTTCACTTGGATCATTTTCTCCTTGTCCAACTTCTTTTTTGTTTACCTAGATTATGTGTATGTGAATGCATGTGTGTATGTGTGTGTGTATATATGTGTGTGTGCATGTGTGTGTGTGTGTGTGTATTCAGAAGATACTTGTGGACACTAGAGCTTTGCAGCCTAAAATATTTTCTCTTTAAATTTTTAAAGATTTAATCTAGAATTCTAGATTAAATCTGTTTTTTTGTTTTTCCTGACATGCAGTGGTACTAATGAAAACTCTGATGTCAATCTGATTCTCTTTTCTCTGTGCTTTTTTTTCTCTTGCAATGTATTTTATTATTTTCTTTTGGTGTTTGGAATTCTGAAACTTCAGAATTATCTCTCTGGCTTTCATTTTTCTCATAATCCATGGTGTCTTTCAATTTAAATATTCTTCTTATAGACTTGTTATCTATTATTTCTGTAATTATTTATACTCACCAGTTGTCTCTTTTCTTTCTTCTGGTTCTCCAGTAGGTATATGTTATACTTTCTTATCATTGGCATTTAATTTCCTAATATTTTCACTATCTTAGTGTTTTACATTTTCTATTCTGGAATATTTCCTTGTCTTTATCATCCAAATTATTAATCAAGGACCACCTATTTTATTAAGTATTCCTTTTGATTCTTTTAAAATTAATGTTGGCACTCATACTTTTCATTTCTAATAGTTCTTTTATGTTCTTTTATTGTTCTTTTATATGTCAGCCTGTTTTTATTTTAGAGACGCAATACATGCTAAATCTGAGTTTACTACCATGGATTAAACACATTATTTCAATTTTTCATTATCTCTGTTGACATTTTATAACTGTTGAAGCTCAAGGTGTCACTCACATCTGTGAATTAGCTTCTATGCTGATTGAAACCCTCGCCAGCAGGGTTTGCTTTGCAGTTTTGTAGGTCTGTTGCCCTAAAGGCCCCCTCCTGTGTGGTCAGAAGCCTGATTGTGAGCCAGTCCAGTTGTCAGGCAAGCTTCCCTTTAGATTATGAGGCTGTAGGGCATGCAGGCTAGAAATACCATAGGGTGGAGGACTTAGTTCAGGGTGGTGTACTTTGATTAATTTTGTTTCAGGTAGAGCTGCTTTTCCCTTTCTCTCCTCAATAACTAGCTCCATTAAGGAGATTCAGAGCCGTCCTCTTCTGTTTTCTCCTCCTCTGACCAACTGCAGCTGCTACTGTGACATTCAGGAAGATCTTCTGCTCAGATTAAAGGTGAGCTCTTCAGCTGGAGAAGCATCTATGCTCAGCTGCCCTACACATGCTGAGGAGGGGATAGAGGCTGAATGACTTAGAAGCTTTGTAAATGAACCTTTACTTAAGTTCTATCACGGTTGTCTCAAGCTCTTTCCTGATCTCTGTAACTAAAAACTCCACATTTAAAACCATTATTTTATTTTATTATTTTATTTTATTTTTTATTTTTATCACTGAGAAAAGTTTCAATCACCTGCAACCCTCATCCATGCATATGTTAATATGTGATTCCTTTGATCTAGGTTATCCTTCTGTACAACTAAACCCTTACTATTTTCTAAAGTCAACATTTCTTACCTTCTCATGGCATAAACTCTTTTCAACTTTTAGCACTTCCATGAATCTATTTACTTTTTTTTTTGTAATATGCCTTTGTACTCATTTTAATAGTATATTGAAGAAAGATTGTTTTGTATGATATATTATAAAAGGAAAAGAAATATTTGATACATATCATTTAATTATGGACACAATTTGCGGATGTTGACATCTGTGTATCAGACAGGTTTTTGTTTTGGTTTTTTTTGTTTTGTTTTGTTTTGTTTTGTTTTTTTGTGGCAGAAAGAGATGGTAATTGAAGAAAGTTTAACACATGGTGATTACTTCCAAACCTTTGGACCAAGTACAGGGAAATCAATGTAAGATAGAGTAATCCCATTAGGCCTGGTAAAAATGGGGAGGTATTATGCCCCAAGGCCTGAAGAGGCGTTAAAGTGATAAGAAAGAATGGTTATTAGAAACCAACAGATAATGGATGCAAAGTTTGTCTTGTAGGAGCTGTGGCCTTTGGTAGGTGCATGAAATCAACCCACAGGAAGGAAAAGGGGAGATAAGTATTTATCCCACTCTTTTCCCTTCCTCTGACCTTCTGATGACTCCCATTCACTGAACCCCACTGGGAGACAAAGGGCAAGAGAGCTCACTGATGTCTTTTACACTGGTCATCCTGTAGGAACACAGGGCAGGGTAGAGGAAGATGAAGAGCAGATCTGGAGGGTCAAATGGGAAGTATCAAGCAGAGCTCACCTTCTGTACTAACTCTTGTATTTTGTCCAGATGGAGTGATATGTGCCGAACATACATTCCCAGCAGCTGTGTTGCTAGCAATGCAATGATCTGTTCATCTGAAACTTAAAACAGAAGGTAGCACCAGTGTTCTCAGATGAAACTTGAAACAGAAGGTAGCACCAGTGTTCTCAGATAAGGTCGGAAAGTGAGGAAAAGGGAAAGTGAAAAATACTTACAATAACATTGTCCCACTGCGGTCCCATTTCTGATGATAGTTATGAGGCCTACATTTGATAATTATAGCTTCCTTTCTCCACTACTCAGCTGCTCTGCCAGCAGCTCAGATGAATGGAACTCTTTACTTGCTGAGTGATCCTGAATGATGTGGTTCCATGGTGGTCCCTATCTTTACTGTATTTCTATAGCTGACCAGGACCCTTAGGCAAGAAAGTCCTGAGAAGTACCCCAGTACATCCCCTGGGCTCCAGGCATAGACCTTTTTGTCCCAATTGTGTAGCAGAAACCCAAGTTCATCTTGGGAATTGGAATCAGTCACTTCAGCCAATGAGTGACTTCATTCTCTTTTTGTGGGTTCAATCATATGGGTATCCCTGAATGGCCAAGAAGTCTCAGCTTGAAAATAAACAGTCTGACTGTGTTCTCTGATGGAAGTATTTCTTTCTTGAGGAATATGACACCAAACCCATTCAACCAAATGTTTTGGGGACTGGAAGTAAATATTTTTTTTTCAGTGAGTTATTTTGGTGATGGTAGAATGGCTCTCAGACTCATATTTTGGTTCCTTTTCCTATAAATTCTGGTAATGGGAGTGACGGCTCCAAATACTAAGAGCTAGTTTAAGTCATGTAACATCCTATAGGACAAAATTTCAAACAGATTGCTCTCCATTTCTTGAGTTAATTTAGTTCTTAGTTGGCCATAAAATTGTTACATCAAGCCAGCACCTTTTGGGTTTTGGTGCACATGGTAAGACCAGTAATATTTATGGCTATAAACCCATTGTTATTTCCTTCACTTCAGAATAAGTCTCCTTTATGGGGATGTTATTTGAGTTGGTGATGTACAAACTTCATAATGGAGACCCTTTCGGGGACAGAGCAGAGCAAAGTAGAGACTGCCTGTGTAAGGGAAAATGGAATGTATTCTAGCACACAAGGAAGCTTTACTGGTTGGAAAGAGAAAGAAGAACAAGGAGGAAGAAGAGGAGGAAAAAGAAGAGGAGGAAGAAATATATTGGATTAAGGATTGATCAGAAAATATCATTTTGTTAGGGGAAAGAGCAGATAGGTTAGCAGTAAGACAAATTCTTTTGACTTTTTTAACAATTAGAAAAAAAGACAATATGGGTTCCAGTTAAGAAGCAAACCTTAATGGAAAAAAATAATAATAGATCAACTCTCCTGAACTTCTAAGACAACATGATAGTAACGTATCTAACATGAGAACAATATGGTTGTTGCCCTAAAAATAGTTCTGTCAGATTGTTGTTATCCAAGAAAGTAGTCCAAGAAATTTCCTTCAACTATTGAAAGAATCTTCCATTCAGTCAACTGAGTACCTATCACGTGGCATATACTGCCCAATGCTCCTGGTATACAGGAATGAAATGCCCTTGTCCTCAAGAAGCCAACAGTCTGGTAGGTAAACAGACATGCAAACCAACATACGTAATACAAAGTGTTCATTACTATGTCCAAGTTGTGGTGTGACCAAAGAGGGAAAAAATTAGCTCAAGGTGCTGGAATGGGAAGGGAGAAAGGTCATGTGGTGAATTCAGGACAAGTTGTATATAATATTTGACTATTGGGGGAAAAAAGGTATTATATAAACAATAAAGGGAGAAAAAAGTTACAAGACAAGATAAAAGCAACTGGAGTCAAGAGAGATATGAAATATTCAGGCCAGCAGTTCAGTATGACTAACATAGATAATAAGAGAAAGAAAAAAAGGGAACAGGCTGTGGAGGAGGGAGAAGGCAGGAGGCTCATATAAATTGTCCTTGTTACTTCCTTCACTATTATGTACAAATGACTGGGATCTGAATGTTCTCAAAATCAATATCTATGACAATCAAAAAAGCCAGATATGTATCTTCTCTCTCATTATGCGTTATAATGAAAATAACATTCTGGATCTTGCAATAGTTATTATGTTTGTATTCAGGGACCTATTGTTTAAAATAATGGGTCGTAAGGCCCCTAAAAATTATTAGTTGAGTCATTTGGTTTGCTAAAAGCTCAATCATATTATATTCTTAAAAGCATAAATTTGTCTGTTATATTAATCACTGATAAAAGTTATTACATTGTTTTTCAAATTGATTATAAATATTTCAGATATATAGCAAATATGAAATTACCTAATATTAGACTGGGCTATTTGTTAGTAATAGCATCAATCTAAAATAACATGTAGAATACCTAAAAGATTTGAGGCAGAGAAAATCTGGAAAATAGTATGAGAGTTTGAATCTATTTCTAGATTTCTTTGTCAAAGTCTTCAAGAACATGTAACTATTGCTATGATATTATGAGAACATTTCTTTATTAGGAATGTTTAATGTAATTCATTTCTTACCATGATTTTAAATTTTTATTTCATGTAAGATTTTAAAAAGCCAAGCCAAAATGCTTTTGTGACTAGAATGTTATTGACTATGTGAAAAATAACTTAGCAGTAAATATTAAAAAGGTACTTGAAGTTCTTAGAATTTATATTTATCTCTGGCATATTTAACCTAGTCAATATGACTTACCTATTGTGAATTTTAGCTTTAATTAATGCATTACTAAGTTTAGTGATGCTTTCTGGCTTCTATTTATAAAACTGCAATACATGGCAAAGATGAACACACAATTTACACAAAGCACTTTATTAAGTTTCGAAGAATTCCATTATATTGTTGCAAGACTTCCACCAACTACTATCTATCTTCTATGTCAAATACTTTGGATCACTGAAGACAAAACTAAAACGTGTCATTTTTGGAGAGACATGTGAAGACTGTTCATAGTTTTCTCATGTTTTCATTACAAGAGTGTGAGCAGAGTCCCCAGGGCCTGAGGCTGGGACGTTTGGCCATGCTTACATTCTCCAAGAGAGCTTGAGAACAAACAGTTCAAGTGCAGACATGACATATTCCTAAACTTTATTTGGCAAGGTTGCAGAAATGTTTTTAGCAACTGCCATATTATTTAGTTTTTATTTTTTTCTAACACCACTGTTGGCAAAATATGCCTACATAACTGTTCCTATTTTCCTGTTGTAATGTCTTACATGTGAAAATGTATTTTGTACAGACACAGAGCATGTTTTAATCTATAAGGAAAAGCTGTAAACATGACCCTAGACCCTGACACTCTAGTGCCTGAACTAACAGAGTTCAAAACATTGTAACATACAGCATTTGTGTACATATTTATGCACACATACATACACACACTCTGTCTCTCTCACACACATACACAGACAAGAATTCACATATTTGCATATACAGTTAATGAACTTCACTTTCAAATGTCTGCATCAAATCAAAAGAGGGAACAAAGCTTAACTATGAAATTATGAACATCAGGGGTAATTCTCATGAAAGAGAATGTTTTTCTAAGCCAGTTGTCCATTCAGCACCTTCCAAATTTAGATATTCTGTATAACCAGTTTATGTTTTTCTTTTCCTTGTAATGTCTGCTGTTTCCTTTAGTGATTTTAAAGATGGAGCCAATGTGACATTAGCTTCTTTTTATGAGGTTCTCTTCAGGCATTCCTTTTCACTCTGTACCATGCATGCCACTTGATCTGGAGGGTTTTTGTTTTGTTTTGTTTCTGGAAGAAGTTGTATTTATTCTTTTTTAAAAAAGTAGAAATAAGAGTTTTCTCCAAAAATATTTGATCATCAATTGTACCCCGGGAAAAGGCACTATATAACCATTTAGAACATCCTGATCTAATATATGAGCAACGTAATGCTGGCAGAGGATTAATTCTCTATCCATAAAGTTTTGTCTAAGAATACTTGTGTATTCCAATAATATGCAAAATTATAACCACTCAAATTATACTAAAATAATATATA
>NW_012120598.1:2332769-2394502 GCF_000951035.1 Colobus angolensis palliatus
CTTACATATAACAACAAATTAACATGTTTCTATTTAAAATTATTTTAACATCTGGACACTACAGCAATGTCAAGGTAAAACTTCAATATATTTCAGTATCTTTAACAGTGCTGTAATATAACGGAGTACAAGTAATTTCAATGCTACTAGTAGGAATTTAATATAATGACAGCCACGATTGGTGAAGGAAAGAGACCTAAGAAATGGCATTTCTGTATTTCTTCTGGGACCACTAGAGTATTGACTCACAGGTCTGTCCATTTGCTGCCAGGGTGGAATTTGTGAATTCAGTATTAGCTTTATAAATGCTTTCAACAGAGAGACTAGTAGAGATGGGTGTGTGTTGAGTGTCTGTGTGTGATATCACCTCTTTGTAGGTGTTCCACATTAAAGCAAGAGCATAGTATAAGGAGAGCTACTCTGTCTGACTTCCATGTTGCTGCCTTCTGGCTGAGTTGGAGGGCTGGTGCCAATGAAGAGCATCTGGATGTGCTTCAGTGACTTCTGGAATATTCAGCCTCAGTCCTCTCAGTGTCACAGTTCCAAGAGTGAAGCAAGGACTTTGAAGGATGTCTGGCAGGACTTTGGATAAGTTATGTAATGCAATATGGGTTGTTTTTGTCTTTCAAGCAAAAACGTTTAGTGAGATTTTTGTCAATTATTTGTTATCTGTGCAAACTTGAGCTTTTGCCCCACTCCTGGCTGCTGGTTTGGTCCTATGAATTGTCCTAACCATGCCATGGGGCACTGAGCATTCATTTATGTTCAGTATCTGGACCTACTTTATAAAGCTTTGTCTCTCTCAGGGACCAGAGAAATATGTTTGCTCCTAGCCCAGCACCTAGGGAAGCACTTTACTTAATTGGCTATGTGCTAGAGTATGGCTCCATCAGCGATCATTTGGGTGTTTATTTTTAAGGGTCAACTTTTAAAACAGCCACAAAGATTACATAAATGTGGAGTTTATGATAACTGAAAAGTAGTACTGCCACTAAAGAGTGATTAGATAATCATGTGTGTTGTGTTCATACATTTTACATATTTCACATACTATAATTAATTAAGAGACTGGACAAAGCCATTTTTTATTCTTTTTTTTTGAGACTGGGTTTCATTCTATTGCCTAGGCTGGAGTACAGTGGGGTGATCATAGCTCACTGCAGCCTCAACCTCTTGGGCTAGGGAGGTAGTGATCTGGCAGTGATCCTCCTACCAGATTACCTCCTCGTTCCTGATTACCTGGGACTAAAGACGCACAACCACCATGCCCAGCTAATTTTTGTAGAGACTTGACTTCCCTGTATTGATCAGTCTGGTCTCAAATTCCCTGGCTTAAGCCATCTACCCACCTCAGCCTCCCAAAGTGCTGGGATTATAGGCATGAACTCCCCACATACAGAATGGTTATCCGAAAGTGATATGCAAACACGGGTGTAAGACATGACCAGCACAAAGCTGCTGAGAGAATTCTTCACTCCTGAGACTAAGACCCTGGAGGCCTCTGTCTTTCCTTCCAGACTTGAATATGGGACAGTGTAATCTCAATGGCTGTTGGTGGCCAGCTTGCAAATATGAGAAGACTGATTTTAGGTGAAACCGCCAGTTTGATCAACAGAAAGCAGCATGAATGTGATGATTTTGCTAGCCGCTGGGTTAACAAAATCTGAGGCCCACATTGACCTGGATATCCAGTCATGAGAACCAAGATATTTTCTCACTGTTTACAAAACTTTGAGTTGCTTTTCATCCTCTTCACTGATGAAATAATCCTAAATTATATCGCTCCCAGCTATTGTATTTATTTTTATGTGAAAAATTACCTCACCCTTTAAGATTATAGGAAAAAATCTTTAATTAACTTAGGATTTAATTTAGCATTTAATTTACTTTAGAGTATTTTCATAAAATTTTATATTCTATCAATTATTTCTTTTTCTCAGTGTTTATTTGGATAATAATCTAACTGTAAAAACAGTATCAACAACTTCCTTAATTCCTTTTATAGTTAATTCAGTTACTAGTTGACGCTATGCCCATCACAACTGACTGATGTATTAAGTTATGTTTTACTTTACTCATTTTATTTATTTATTTTTAATTTTGTGGGTACACAGTAGATGTACTTCTATATGGGGTACATGAGATATTTTGATACAGACATGCAGTATGTAATCACATTATAGAGAGTGGTTATCCATCCACTTAAGCACCTATCATTTGTGCTGCAAACAATCCAGTTACACTCTTTTAGTTATTTTAAAATGTGCAATTAATTTATTAACTTATTATTGACTCTAGTATTCTCGTGCTATCAAATAGTAGGTCTTAGTCTCTTTTTTTGTGTGTACTCATTAACAATCCCCACCTCCCCCACAAGCCTGGTTACCCTTGTCAGCCTCTGATAACCATCCATCTATGCCATATGTCCATCAGTTCAATTGTTGTCATTTTTGGATCCCAAAAATAGGTGAGAACATAAGATGTTTGTTTTTCTGTGCCTGGCTTATTTCCTTTAACATAATGATCTTCAGTTCCATTCATGTATTTGCAAATGACAAGATCTCATTCTTTTTCATGGCTGAATAGTACTCTATTGTGTATATGTACCCCACTGCTTCCAAATCTTAGCTGTTGTGAACAGTGCTGCAAAAAACATGGGAGAGCAGATATCTCTTCGATATGCTGATTTCCTTTCTTTTGGGTATATACCCAGCAATGGGATTGCTGGATCATATGGTAGTTCTAGTCTCAGTTTTTTGAGGACACTCCAAGCTGTTCTCTCTAGTAGTTGTACTAATTTACATTGCCACCAACAGTGTACAAAGGTTCTTTTTTTCTCCACATCCTCACCAGCGTTTGTTATTGCATGTCTTTTGGATATAAGCTATTTTAACTGGGGTAAGTTGATATCTCATTGTAGTTTTATTTGCATTTCTCTGATGATCAGTGATGTTGAGCATGTTTTCATATGCCTGTTTGCCACTTGCATGTCTTTTTTAGAGGAATGTCTAAGCAAATGTTTTGCCTATTTTTTGATTGGATAATTCGACTTTTTTAATATAGAGTTGTTTGAGTTCCTTATATATTCTTGTTACTAACCCGTTGTCAGATAGGTGGTCTGCAAATATTTTCTCCCATTTTGTGGGTTGTCTCTTCACTTTATTGATCTGTTGTGCAGAAGCTTTTTAATTTGATGTGATCCCATTTGGCCATTTTGGCTTTGGTTGTCTGTGCTTGTGGGGTATTACTCAAGAAATTTTTGCCCAGACCAGTGTCCAGGAGAATTTTCCCTTTTTTTTTTTTTTTTTTTTTTGGTAGTAGTTTCACAGTTTGAGGTCTTAGATTTAAGTCTTTCATCCATTTTGATTTAATTTTTGTATATAATGAGACATAAGGGTCTACTTTCATTCTTCTGGGGATACCCAGTTTTCTCAGCACCATTTATTGAAGAGGCTGTCTTTTCCCCAGTGTACGTTCTTGGCACCTTTGTAAAAAATGAGTTCACTGTAGGTGTGTGGATTTGTTTCTGGGTTCTCAATTCTGTTCCACTGGTCTGTGTGTCTGTTTTTATACCAGCACAGTGCGTTTTGGTTATTATAGCTGTGGAGTAGGATTTGAAGTCAGATCATGTAATTTCTCCAGTTTGGTTCTCTTTTCTTTGTATAACTTTGGCTATTTTTGGTCTTTTGTGGTTCCATATAAATTTTAGAATTTTTTTTTTTTGTTTTTTCAAGAATGTTCTTAGAATTTTGGTAGGGATTGCATTGAACTTGTGGATTGCTTAGGTAGCATGGACATTTTAACAATATTGATCCTTTCAATCTGTAAACATGAAATATTTTTCCATTTGTTGGTGTCCTCTTCAATTTCTTTCATCAGTATTTTATAGTTTTTATTATAGAGATCTTTCACTTTCTTGGTTAAATTAATTCCTAGATATTTCATTTATGACTATTGTAAATGGAATTTTGAAAAAATACCTTCTTTAGGTTTTTTTGCTGTTGGCATATAGAAATGCTACTGATGTTGTGTGTTGATTTTGTATCCTGCAAGTTTACTGAATGTGTTTATCAGTTCTAGTAGTTCTTTGATGGAGTCTTTAGGTTTTGCCAAATATAAAATCATACAATCTGCTAACAGGGATAATTTAACTTCTTAAAATTATTCGTTGGTATCCATTTCGATAACCTTTCTTTCTTTCTTTCTCTTTTTGATTGCTCTAGCTAGAACTTCTGGTACTATGTTGAATAACAGTGGTGAACATGTGCACCTTTCTCTTGTTCCTCAGAGAAAAGGCTTTCATCTTTTCAGCATCTGATGTAATACTAGCTGTCATTCTGTCGTATACAGCTTTTATTATGTTAATGTACCTTCCTTCTATATCCATTTTTGAGGGTTTTTATCATGAATGGATGTTGAATTTTATCAAATGCTTTTCAGCATCAGTTGAAATAATCATACAATTTTTATCCTTCATTCTGTTGATATGATGTATCATCATACTAACTGACTTCTGTATGTTGAACCTTACTTACATCCCAGGGATAAACCCCACTTGGTCATGATAAAGGACCTTTCTAAGGTATTGTTGAATTTGATTTGCTAGTAATTTGTTGAGTATTTTTGCATCAATATTCATCAGAGATACTGGCCTGTAGTTTTTTTAATATACGTGTTACTGTTTGATTTTGGTGTCAGAGAGATACTAACCTGATAGAATAAATTTTTAAGTATTCCCTCCTCATCTACCTTTTAGAATAGTTTGTGTAGGATTGGTATTAGTTCTTCTTTAAATGTTTGGGAGAATTCAGCAGTGAAGACATTGGGTGTTGAATTTTCTGTACTAGGAGACATTTCATTATGGCTTAGATCTCATTACTTTTTATTGGACTCTTCAGACTCTTCTGCTTAATGGCAATAAATATGGAAACTGGGCAGAAAAAATGTATATTTTCGAATAACTTGTCTTTAAACTCGATAATTCTTTCTTCTGCTCTGATGCATTTTTCAGTATTCCAATGGCATTTCTCAGCTCCAGAATTTCTGCTGACTCTTTTTAATTGTTTCAATCTCTTTGTTAAATTTATCTGACAGAATTCTGAATTCCTTCTCTGTGTTATCTTGAATTTCTTTGAGTTCCCTCAACACCGCTATTCTGAATTCTCTGTATGAAAGGTCACATAATTCTGTTTCTTCATGATTTGTCCCTGGTGTCTTGTTTAGTTTATCTGGTGAGGTCATGTTTTTCTGGATACTGTTGGTGTTAATAGATGTTCTTTGGTGTCTAGGCATTGAGGAGTTTGATATTTATTGTAGTCTTCACTGTCTGGGTATATCTGTAGCTGTCCTTCTTGGCAAGACTTTCCAGATATTTGAAAGGACTTGGGTGTTGTGATCTAGGCTGTATCTGCTTTAGAGGGCACCCCAAACCCAAGAATGCTGTGGTTCTTGCAGACTCATAGAGGTACTGCCTTGATGGACAAGATCTTGGGGAATCCTCTGGATTACTAGGCAGAGACTCTTATCATATTTCCTTAGTTTCTGCCAAACAAATGTAGTCTCTCTCTATGTTCTGAGTCACTTAAAGCTGGGAGTGGAGTAACACAAGCACCCCTGTGACTACCACCATTCTGACTGCACTGGATCATACCTGAAGGCAGCATAGCACTGGGTCTCACCCAAGGCCTGCTGTAACAGTTTCCTGGCTAACGCCTATGTTCACTCAAGACCCTGGGGCTCTACAATCAGCACGTGGCAAAGCCAGACAGGCCTGTGTTCTTCCTTTCAGGGCGGCAAGGTCTCTCAGGCCCTGGGTGGGTCTAGAAGTCCAGTCTAGGAGTCAGGGACTAGAGTAAAAAACCTTAGAAGTTTACCTTGTGGCTGAGCTGGCATTCATCCCACAAAACACAGCCCTTCTCACTGTTCCTTCCCCTTTCCAAAGGCAGAGGAACCTCACCCCATAGCCACCATCCCCCAGGCCACAGAGAATACTGACAGACTACCACCTATGTTCCCTTAAGGACCAAGGCTTTAAAAATTAGCTTGTGGTGAATGCTGCCAGGCCTGGGACTCACCCTAGACGGCAGTGGACTCCCTTCTGGCCCAGGGCAGGTCCATAAATGCCATCCAAGAATCAAGTCCTGGAATCAGGGAACCCAAGTAGCTGCTTGGTGCTCTCCATCCCTGTGGCCATCCTGGCACCTAAGGTGCAAGACAAAGTTCCCTTTACTTTTCCCTCTGCTTTTTGCAAGCAGAAGGAGTTTTGCCCCACAGCTGCCACAGCTGTAATGTGCTGAGTCTCACCTGAAGCCAGCAACTCTCAGTGGCTCACCCAAGGTCTTTGATGTAGTACCTGGGTATCACTGCTGGTTATTAAGGACCCAAAGGCTCTTCAGTTAGAAGGTGATGAATGCTGCCAGGACTGTGTTCCTCCCTTCAAGATAGTAGGTTCCCTTTTGGCCCAGGGCATGTCTAGAAATGTCGTCCAGGAGCTAGGGCCTGGAATGGGAGCCTCATAACTCTGACTAGTGCCTTATCCTTTTGTGGCTGAGCTGGTATTCAAAATGTAAGACAAAGTCCTCCCCATTCTTCGCTTTACTCTCCTTAAGTAGAAGGAAGGAGTCTTTTGGAGCTGCAAGCTGTGCAGCCTGGGGTTAGGAAAGGGGTGATGCCAACACTTCCTTAACGATCACAGTTGGTGTCTCAGTATGTTACCTGCCTCCCCTACTCCAGTCCTCTGTCTTTGGATCAGGTTCGGCACCAGGACTCACCTAAGAGTTGCAGTCCTTATAGCTTAGACTACCTTTCAGGTTTATTTAGACCACAGAGCTCTTTAGCCCATGGTGGTGAGGTTTGTGGGAATTCAAGTTTCAACACCTGGGATCTGTGATTCCCCTCTGGCTAGGGCTGGTTTAAATGCTCCCTTGCTGGGCATGCATCAGCTGAGTTTGGTTCGGTTTTCTTTTCTCTCTGTGGTGTTTGTGGGAATTCAAGTTTCAACACCTGGGATCTGTGATTCCTCTCTCGCTAGGGCTGGTTTAAATGCTGCCTTGCTGGGCATGCCGATCAGCTGAGTTTGGTTCAGTTTTCTTTTCTACTTTAACAGGACAGTACTGAGTTCAATGCCTCACAATTGCTGTGTTCTCCCTCTTCCCGCACACAGAGATGCTCTGCACACCAAGCCATTGCTGCTTGGGGTTCAGGAGGGGTGATGGCAGGAATTCAGGACGATTTTTTTCTGTCTTCTCAGTGCCTCTTTCAGTGATTTGGATTTAAAACCAGGTACCATGAGGACTCACCTGATTTTTTTTTTTTTTTTTTTTGGTTATTATAAAGGTGGTTGTTTTCTGTGTAGATAGTTGTTACATTGGTGTCATTGTGAGGGGGACGATCGATTGAGTTTTCTCTTCTGCCATCTTGCTCTGCCTCTAGTTCACTTTACTCACTTTAGACCTAGAAAACCGTAGCTTAGAAAAATTATTTCGTGTTTCTGAGTTGGTAGAGTTAACAAGTGAATGAATTGCTTTGAGAAGCTACATCTTCTGAGATCTAGTCAAGCAAGCAATTTATTGGAAAACATTTATATATATCACATAAACTAATAAATTACATATTCATTAACAAAATATATTGAAGCTATTTAATGTTGTATACAAAGGAAATGTACCTGGTTTGGGGAGATATGTGATACGTTTCTTGTGAATTGAGGAGGTCCATGCTTGTGTTATATTATGGGCATTATATGACTCCTAAAATGCAAAATGACTTAGTTTGACTCCAACCTTTTGTCTACATTCTATACTCTTATACTATGTATATCAATAAATGTCATTTTATTGAAGACTTTATTTCTTATAATTTCTAGATTCTAATTGCTCTTTTCCCTAGATACTATAGGAAAGAATCAGAAACATCAGCAACACAACTTTTATTTTTATGTTTTTATTTATTTTATTTTATTATTATATCTGGGATACGTGTGTGGAACATGCAGGTTTGTTACATAGGTGTACATGTGCCATGGGGGTTTGCTGCACCCATCAACCTGTCATCTAGGTTTTAAGCCCCACATGCATTAGGTATTTGTCCTAATGCTATCCATCCTCCTTGCCCCCAACCCCCTGACAGGCCCTGGTGTGTGATGTTCCCCTCCCCATGTCCAGGTGTTCGCATTGTTCAGCTCCCACCTACGAGTGAGAACATGAAGTGTTTGGTTTTGTGTTCCTGTGTTAGTTTGCTGAGAATGTTGGTTTCCAGCTTCATCCATGTCCCTGAAAGGGACATGAACTCATTCTTTTTAAAGGCTGCATAATATTCCATGGTGTATATATGCCACATTTTCTTTATCCAGTCTATCACTGATGGGCATTTGGGTTGGTTCCAAGTTTTTGCTATTGTGAATAGTGCCGCAATAAACATACACATGCATGTATCTTTATAATAGAATGATTTGCAATTTTTTGGATATGTACTCAGTAATCAGATTGCTGGGTCAAATGGTATTTCTAGTTCTAGATCCTAGAAGAATCGCCACACTGTCTTCCACAATGGTTGAACTAATTTACACTCCCACCAACAGTGTTAAAGTCTCCCACTATCATTGTGTGGGAGTCTAAGTCTCTTTGTAGGTCTCTAAGAACTTGCTTTACGAATCTGGGTGCTCCTGTATGGGGTGCATATATATTTAGGATAGTTAGCCCTTCTTGTTGCCCTGATTTCTTTAACATTATGCAATGCCCTTCTTTTTTTTTTTTTCTTTTCATTTGCTTGGTAAAGATTCCCCCATCCTTTTATTCTGAGCCTATGTGTGTCTTTGCACATTAGATGGGTCTCCTGAGTACAGCACACCAATGTGTCTTTACCCATACATTTAAGGTTAATATTGTTATGTGTGAATTTGATCCTGTCATCATGATGCTAACTGGTTATTTTGCACATTAGTTGATGCAGTTTTTTCATAGTGTCATTGGTCTTTATATTTTGGTATGTTTTGCAGTGACTGGTACCAGTTTTACTTTCCCATATTTAGTGCTTCCTTCAGGAGCTCTTGTAAGACAGGCCTGGTGGTGACAAAATCCCTCAGCATTTGCTTGTCTGTAAAGAATGTTATTTCTCCTTCACTTATGAAGCTTAGTTTGGCTGGATATGAAATTCTGGGTTGAAAATTCATTAAGAATGTTGAATATTGGCCCTCACTCTCTTCTGGCTTGTAGGGTTTCTGCAGAGACATTCACTGTTACTCTGATGGGCTTCCCTTTGCAGGTAACCTGACCTTCCTATCTGGCTGCCCTTAATATTTTTCCTTCATTTCAACCTCAGAGAATCTGACGATTATGTGTCTTGGGGTTGCTATTCTTGAGGAGTATCTTAGTGGTGTTTTCTTTATTTCCTAAATTTGAATGTTAGTCTGTCTTGCTAGGTTGGGGAAGTTCTCCTGGATAATGTCCAGAAGTGTGTTTTCCAACTTGGTTCCATTTTCCCCATCACTTTCAGGTACACCAATCAATCATAGATTTGGTCTTTTCACTTAGTCCCATATTTCTTGGAGGCCTTGTTCACTCCTTTTCATTCTTTTTAATCTAATCTTGTCTTCACACTTTATTTCATTAAGTTGGTCTTCAATCTCTGACATTCTTTCTTCCACTTGATCAATTCTGCTATTGATACTTGTGTATGCTACACAAAGTTCTCATGCTGTGTTTTTCAGCTCCATCAGGTCATTTATGTTCTTCTCTAAACTGGTTATTCTAGTTAGCAGTTCCTGTAACCTTTTATCAAGGTTCTTAGTTTCCTTGCATTGGGTTAGAATATATTCCTTTAGCTCAGAGGAGTTTGTTGTTACCCACCTTCTAAAGCCTACTTCTGTTAATTCATCAAACTCATTCTCCATCCAGTTTTGTGCCCTTGCTGGAGAGGAGTTACAGTCATTTGGAGGAGAAGAGGCATTCCGGTTTTTGGACTTTTCAGCATTTTTGCACTAGTTTTTCATCATCTTCATGGATTTATATACCTTTGATTTTTGATGCTGTTGACCTTTGGATGGGGTTTTTGGGTGGGCATCCCTGTTATTGATGTTGATGTTTTTGTTTCTGTTTGTTAGTTTTCTTTCTAACAGTCAGGCCCCTCTTCTGCAGGTCTGCTGGAGTTTCCTGGAGGTCCACTCCAGACCTTGTTTGTTTAGGTATCACCAGTGGAGGCTGCAGAACAGCAAAGATTGCTGCCTGCTCCTTCCTCTGGAAGCTTCATCCCAGAGGGGCTCCCACCTGATGACAGCAAGAGGTCTCCTGTATGAGGTGTCTGTCTACTCCTGTTGGGAGGTGTCTCCTAGTCAAGAGGCATGGCCATTAGGGACCCACTTGAGGAGGCGGTCTGTCCTTTAGCAAAGCTCGAGCACAGTGCTGGGAGATCCGCTGTTCTCTTCAGAGCTGACAGGCAGGAACATTTAAGTCTGCTGAAGCTGCACGCACAGCCACTCCTTCCCCCAGGTGCTCTGTCCCAGGGAGATGGGAGTCTTATCTATAAGCCCCTGACTGTGGCTGCTCCCTTTCTTTCAGAGATGCCCTGCCCAGGGAGGAGAAATCTAGAGAGGCAGTCTGGCTACAGCAGCTTTGTCAAGCTGCAGTGGGCTCCACCTAGTTCAAACTTCCCAGTGGCTTTGTTTACACCATGTGGGGAAACCCACCTACTCAAGCCTCAGTAGTGGTGGATGCTCCTCCCCCCACTAAGCTTGGTCATCCCAGGTTGACTTCAGACTGCTGTGCTGGCAGAGAGAGTTTCAAGCTAGTGGATCTTAGCTTGCCAGGCTCTGTGGGAGTAGGACCTGCTGAGTGAGACCACTTGGCTACCTGGCTTCAGCTCCCTTTCCAAGGGAGTGAATGATTCTGTCTCACTGAAGTTCCGTACACCACTGGGGTATGAAAAAAAAAAAATTCCTGCAACTAGCTCCGTGTCTGCCCAAACAGCTGCCCAGTTTTGCACTTGAAACCTAGGACCCTGGTGATATAGCCACACGAGGGAATCTCCTGGTCTGTGGGTTGCAAAAACTGTGGGAAAAGTGTGATATCTGGGCCAGATAGCACAGTCTCTCACAGCTTCCCTTGGCTAGGGGAGGGAGTTCCCCCCATCCCTTGTACTTCCCAGGTGAGGTGACACCCCACCCTACTTCTGCTTGACCTCTGTGGGCTGCACCGACTTTCTAACCATTCCCAATGAGATGAATCGGATACCTCAGTTGGAAATGCAGAAATCACCCATCTTCTGTGTTGGTCTCACGGGGAACTGCAGACAGGAGCTGTTCTTATTCGGCCATCTTGCCGGATCCCAACACAATTTTTAAATTACGAAACATTTTCAAGCAAATCTACAAACATTACTTCTGACACTTTCTCATGCAAAAGGCTTATTCATTCATTATTTCAACGAACCAATCAACACATTTATTTGTCATTTATTATATGCCATGTGTCAGACAATCTGGAGATTCTGGTGAATAAAATTGCTAAGCTTTCTGCCTTTATACAAAATTCTTTTGATGGATATAAACAACTAACTGTACAATTACAATACAGTCCATTAGGAATTGTGCTTTGTAACATGGGAACATACACACAGAGTCTAGACTGGCTGGGAGGAACTGTGGGTAGAATTATCCTGTGAAGGAGGCTCTGAGAACAAGGAGAGTTTTCCAGACACTTTGAAGAATAGAGAAAGAAGGCATATTTGAAAATCCAAAGAGTAAGTCCCTTAATGCAATGGTGAAAATTAGGGTTTTGGATTTAGACTTGTCTGAGTTCAAATCTGAGCCTCATCATTTCCTAACGGATAATGGCATTGTGTGACATGGCAAATATGGCCAAGGTTGCTTTTCTTTTCAAATGCTCAATTTGTGAAAAGAAAAGAAAATTCATTCTAGCTGGAACATCTTTAACAGGGATTAAAGGTGATTTGTTCCATAATGCATTAGGGACAGTATCTGTTACATACCAAGCTCTTGATGAGTTGTGGCTAAGCTGGAGAGAGCTGGTATGAAGAACCCAGAGAGGGCCGACTGGAGGGCTCAGCTGACAGTGGTCTTGTGAGTCATGTCCAGAATTTTGATGTAATCTTAAGAGTCATGTGAAGAATCCGAAGGACTTTAAGCCAAGATGTTACACAATCAGATTACTATTTTGGAAAAATTTGATATTCTGATGTAGTCACATGGCAACATAAAAATGAAAAATATTTTGTAAGAAGTTATGAAGATAAAACTGAATAAAAACCAATAGGTAAGTGTCAGCAAAAAGAATTAATACTGTTTAGAAATGTATACATTACGTATTATTTTCCTATAAATAGAAAAGTCTTGGCAGCCAAATAGTATCTTTAGAGACCCACACATGTTAGAGGATGTCTTTGGACCACCAAACTATTACATAACTTGTTTGTAATTCTAAGAAAAGCGTATTACGATTTCAGTTGTTGACATATCCACATATGCAGAAAAATAAAAGTCACATACCCAGAAGATGATCAGAAGTCTTGCTTGCAGTATTGTAACATCTGCAATTTTTACATATTAATACTTAGTTATTTTCTTACTTATATTCTGTGGTTGCATTAAACAAATATTTATTGAACCAAGGTTTACGTGAAAAAAACTTTACTTTTATTTCTACTGTCACATCTTATTTATTTTATTTTTATGTGTTGTCTTACCACACAATGTAAAAGTATATATTCCCCGGTGGATTGTTTGTTCTTTTCTGTTTCACTGTGTAGGATGCATATTCAATATTGTTGACATTGCACTTCTGATGTGTCCACATCGTAGTTCTCTGGGTTGAAATTAGTACATATTGTTTTCCTTCCATAATATATAACTTCCAGTGTTTTTCAAAAGTGTGGTTCAAGGATCAATCATGTACAAAAAGCCTAGGGAAGTGGAGTCCCTATTGTAAATGGAGATTCATTATTAACCCCACAGGTTTACTGAATCAACATATTTTGGGCATGGAGTCCTGAGACCTGCATTTAGAAATTACATAAGAATCCACTAGAACTAGTTTACTGGATTCTCACCAGCTGTCTAAGGCTTGTTTAGTGGGTTCTTATGCAAATTCAAGTTAGCAAACTACTTCAGAATATGTGTGCACCTCTTTTCTATTAAATAGACCTGGACTATCTCATTGTTGTAATGTCTGTAAGTCTTACTTAACTGGTAAAACAATAACCATGATAGAGTATCTTGGTTTCTAATAAGTTCATCAGAAATACAATCTCATAAATCATTGGTGGATAAGCTGATAATATATAGACTGATTAAATAATGTTTGCAAGGACAGAGAGATGAAAATTTCAACATTATCAACTTGAAAAGCATCCTCAGATGGTACTATGATCTAAATGTTTATGTTCCCCCTAAATTCATATCCTGAAGCCCTAATCCATAATGTGATAATATTTTGAAGGGAGTCTTTTGGGAGTGATTAGGTCATGAGGGTACAGCCCTCATAAATGGCATTAGTGCCTTCATAGGAAGAGAGAGGAGAAAGATAACCTGTTTGTCTACTACATGAGGATATAGCAAGAAGGTGGCTGTCTGCAAACCAAGAAGATAGTACCAAATGTGGCAGAAACCAAATGTGGCAGCACCTGGATCTTCAGAAGTGTGAGAATAAGTCTATAATTTAAGCCACTCAGTCTATGGTATTTTGGTATAGCAGTCCAAACTGGCTAAGACAGATGATATGCATTTCGCCTCGTCTAATTTATTTGTGTGCATGTGTGTTATTTTATTTAAATAAATCACATGTAGTATTTTCATATTGCCCAAAGCTAGAAGGGATAGCTAATTTGTTAGAATATTTAAAAGGATATCCATAGGCTGAAACAAAATTGACTGTGTGAAAATTAAACTTCAAATGTGAAATCCCATACTATTTTGAAGACATTAGCTGTATAAATCCAGGATGTGTAAAGAGGTGGACTAAGGACAGTTTATTTGCAAAAGACAGATAGATGTCTTTTGATCGATTTCAAACTGCATGTGAATTAATAATATGAAGTAGTTACCAGACATAGAGAAATTGTTTTAACTTTAATTATAATGTTTGTGCAGTAGCAGGGATAAAAATTACCATAATGTGATCAACATTGCATAATTCTAATTGTTTCATATTCTCTTCCAAACCCTGGCAACACGAGTACATAAGTCAAATAGTTTAATCATAATGTATACATCATTGTTTAAATGTAGCTATGTCCATTTAATATCATATAATTAATGTGATTTTAAGCTTCATTTTTTCTAATGTAATGCTCTAGGTAAGGAAAATCATAACAGACTCCTGTGTCATGTATGACCCTGGCATAAAGTAACTTTTGGTGATGAGCTACGCAATGGCATGGAGTTTGGAAAGAAAGGAAATAGACAACATCCTGCCAGGGCAAAAAGGTTCTTAGGGAATCGTGAAAGCTGTTTCTATTAGTATCTACTTGAATGATCATTTTGTGAAGGAGAAATTACCAAGTCTTTCAACCTTTTTCTTTTCCCTGTTTCTAGAAAGCATAATAAGCATCAGTTGGTTTCAATTCAACAAATTCTCATTGATCCTCTATTAAATTCCAAGCATTGGGCTTGGTGTTTAGGGCTACCTACAGGAAAACACAGATCTGTCTGACTTCATAAATATTATAGACTGATGGAAAAGCAAGCATTAAACTCCTTGCCAACTCCTTTTAAAAGTCCTAAGGTGAATTTCCAAATATTTCCGTTTTACAATAGTATCTTAATGTATGATTAATGTTTGTTATTTTATATATATTTTATATATTTGTCATACATATTTCTGTTTATATAATAAAATACATTTGCTTAAACAATTAGTAATAATGACTCTTCAGAAATGTTCACATAGGTTTATGGAGAAGATATGTTTTAGAAACAAAGGGAATTTAGTACACAATTACTACAATTGGCATTAATATTAGGATATGATAATAGTTCCAAAGGGGTTAGTAAAATTAAAATGTTAGTGCATTGATTGATATGCAGGAAAATTGAATTGGGCAATCTAGCCACTAATGACAAAACATGTTTGCATTAAGGATAATTCAGTAAAGAGTTCACTCCTGCTTAGTAACAGTTGCAATTTTATCTTTTGAGATATAAATGTGCATATTTGCTTTATAACTATTGTATGACTCAGAGTTTAAGGTTATCTTTTATCCTTAGCTTTATAAGCAGTGTATCCTATAGCAACATATGTAAGACTTGCATTTTACATTGTATACATTTTACTTTGCATTAAAATTTCAGTGTGATATCCTTGCAACAGAACAGATGTTCAAGAATGTAGCATGATCCTATATTAAATATAGACTTTTGGCAGTTTTAAAAATATTTAAAATGTGTAGTTTATTGTTTTAAGAAGTCCTCAAAATACCTTACCTAGTATCTTCATAACTATGTTCTATCACATCTTCTATTTAAGAAAATTGTTTTTTCAGTTTGTAATCACTCTATACAATATGTTCATTTTATGAAACTTTTGTTAGAAATGTAAGAATTTTATATATCGTAATTTAATTGCGTTATTCTCATAGAACATTAAAGATTGACATTTCATTATCTCACAATTTGTTTTATAAAATTTTAATCTTTAATCTTTAAATTGATATGCTGATGGGATTAAATAATATTAACAAACTTGTCATGCATATGAAATTCACTTAGATAAGACAATAAAGATATATTTTTTAAATCAACAAAGTAAAATTCCTAGAAAAATAAGCTTTACTCTTTAAATATATTTCTGAATTGCATTCCTGTCTGATAACTTTATTTACTAGAGTTGTGGATCTATAAATACATGATAAAATGCAAGCTAGTCAGGTTAAATTGCCACTATAAAAATGTAGAAGGGATACATGAAGCTACTTTTAAAAAGTCTTTATAATCATATTTAAGTATACGGCATTTACTGGATAACATTCTTCTCATGGTTCTTATATTCACTACCAACAAAAAAAGTAACAGCCAAAAGTAATTAATCAAAGAAATGCAATTTGAAATTATGTAGAGTGTATAAAAAATCACCAGTATTTTACCTGCATTGATACTGTGCACTGTATAAGCATTACCTCATTTAATCCTCACAAGAGCCAAATGAGGTAGCAACCATTATTACTTTCATGTAACCAAGAATCTTAGGCTAAGTATTTAGCTGAATGTCAAGCAGTTAGGAAGTGGTATTAACAGATAGGTCTTTTAGACCCCAGAGAATAAATTCTCCTTGTTACTTTCACATGCTTCACAGCCCTTGGACTACTGGGCACCAAGAGGCAGCATTTAAGGCATTAGACATTCAATCAGCCTTTAATGAAGTCTTCTTTGCATTTATACCAAACTAGGAGATACCTCTGTTTCTAGTTCTCCTCCCTCACTCTGTCACCTCATCTAACATAGATTATCAGGATAGGTTGAAAGGGGAATTTGTAGTCATCTCTTCTAATCAGGAGATCTCTGAAAGCCAAACATTTAAATGTTATCTTCTTGAAATAAAAATACCATAGTTTTAGTTAGGAATGTGCTATGTTGAAAATAACAGAAAAACTGACTTCTGTGGCTTAAACAAATAAGGAATTATTTTCTTCCCATAGCTGGAGGAAGGGAGGTGCAGCTTTGGCTCAGCTCTTAACAGTGCAATGTCTAGTGCCTCTATAGTTCTCTTGGACACAGATGGCTGCTTTCAAAGAAGAAATAAGTGGAAAGTGATAGTGAGTTCTATGATGTCATCTTTCATTAGAAACAAATAGCTATCCTAGAACTTCTTCACATTTCCTTTGAGGTTTCATTGATCAGAACTGGGTACTGTGGCCATGTGTAAGCTGCTAGAAGGGATGGAAAACTGGGGATAGAGTGCAACTTTAGGCTCACACCAGTGTTTCTCCATGGAAGCACTTTTGATGTTTTGAATGAATAATTCTTCAGTATGTTAGATTGTCTCACGTCATGTTCACCAAGCTAGTTTCTCAATTGTGAAACCAAAAATACGTCCATAGTATTCAGATCACTCCTTAAGGGTGTAGAATTTTTCCATTTGTGACTCACTAGATTGCATTAATTGTCAACTGTCACTTAGTTCTGGGCACTTTGCTAGCACAAATAAAATAAAAATTTGCAACAAAAGAAAAAGAAAAAAGTATACTCATAGGGGAGGCAACATTCCCTGCCTCATCTACCAGATTGTGTAGGTTTCTTATTCGAGTAATAAAATGTAAAATTTTAACGTTTTAAAGTGTTTCATACCATTTAACTATTTAACATTATACTTAATAGATTCCCCTCTTTTCCTCCCTCCTTTCCTTCCTCCTTCCTTCCTTTCCTTTCCTTTCCTTTCCTTTCCTTTCCTTTCCTTTCCTTTCCTTTTTTTTCTCTTTCCTTTTCTCTTTCTCTTTTATTCTTTTCTTTCTCTTCCTCTTCTCCCCTCCCTCTTGGTTTTTTTCTTTCTCCTAGCAAAGCAGGCTTATTACTATTCACACTTGGGGAAAAACAGTACAAAACGGTTTACTTCTGCCCTTTTATTTCTATTTTCTGGAAGAAAATAGAAATTATAAATTATTCTCGCTGTTAGTAGAACTTTCCTATGTTTTTCATGATGATCTATTATCATGAAATGAGCACTTAGTGTTAAACTCTGCAATCTATCCTTAAATATGTTTCAGAATTCTTTCTTTTTTCTTCTTCCCTCTCCTTCCCTCCCTGAACATTGGGTCCTAAAAATACTGGGTGAAGCAGGACAAGCAGGACATAGCCATCCACAGGGGAGTTGGGGAGAGATGTAGTGGCTCAAGGTGAGGTTTCAGAGCTGAGAGGACAGCCTGTGATGGATGGGTTGCCCTGGACTAGGTGGCGGAGCTGAGGAAGGGCCTGGCTAATTTCAGGCTGGCTGGGTGTCGCAACCCAACTCAGTGCAGGGTGTCACAGCACAGCAGAGTGAGAAACTGTGTCTCACAGAGGGTCAGCTTAGCTGGGGGAGCTAGAGCACTAAGCTGAAGGGAAGGGACATGTAAATGAAGTGAATACAAAGTCGGACCTATGCTAAGGGAAGCCTGACCTGTAGCGTCAGAACACGAGACCCCCAGTTAAATTTAAACTTCAGATAAACAATGAAAGTATACTGATGCTTTTAAAGAAATAAGTTATACCTATAAGCAGTATAACTTTTCTTAGGACACACCGATACTACAAAATAATTTGTTGTTCCTCTGAAATTCAAATTTAACTGAGCATCCTGTATGTTATCTGGCAACTGTTCTACAAGGGGATAAGGGAGTTCCATGTGGCAGGCAGCCCAGGCTTCTGGAGTTGGGTAAGCAGTAAACCTGCATGGATCAGGAGTCACGGCAGAGGCAGAAGTTTGGTTGTATACAGGGCATCTTATCAAATAGGTAAATATGTAAGCATAATGAGATCTGGGTTTCTCATAGTTGGAGAAGGAGTTTGCATTTATGGAAAGAAAGAAAGAGAACTAGTATAGGCCCTGTGAGGTTAGATTGGAATTAGTTATTGGTATGAACTCACAGTTTTCAAGATTTATAGCTAGATCTAGAAATAAATAAGATGTAAAACCCTGTGTCTGTGTATGTGTGTGTGTCTGTATGTGCATGTGTGTATGTGTTTGTGTGTATATACATATATTCACGAGGCTTCCTTCCTCTTGGAAGGACTGGCGTAGCAATACTTCAATAGCAGTAAGCACACACCATACACCCAGAACTTGGCTTCTCCAAGGGGTCTTGGAGAAATGAGTGAGTCCAGTGTTGGAGCCGAGCAAGTATTAGATGAACCTGGAATATCTTGTTGAGCCAGGAATGTTGGAAATATGGCAAAAGAAAAAGAAAGCACCTTGAAAGAACTACTACTGTCCCAAAAAAGCTTCATTTGAAGATTAAAATAAAAATGTTGTTAAATAATTATAACCCATCTAATAAAAATTGGAACCTATCAACCAGTATAGGTATAAATAAATGCTATGGTTTGACTCTGTGTCCCCACCCAAATCTCATCTTGTAGCACCCATAATTCCCACGTGTTATGGGAAGGACCTGGTGGGAGGTGATTGAATCATGGGGGCAGGTCTTTCCCATGCTGTTCTTGTGATACTGAATGGGTCTCATGAGATCTATGTTTTTTAAAAACAGGAGTTTCTATGCTCCCGCTGCCTCTTTGCCTGCTGCCATGATGTGGCATGCTCCTCTTTGCCTTCTGCTATCATTGTGAGGCCCCCCCGCCCCGGTCATGTGGAACTGTGAGTCCAGTAAACCTCCTTCTTTTGTAAATTGCCCAGTCTCAGATATGTCTTTATCAGCAGCATGTAAATGAACTAATGCACTAAGTAAATGAATAAGTTGAAATTTTGATGAGGAACAGGAGGAACTTCTGTTGATGAGGAACTTCCCACAAAATACTAATTACAAAGGGCTGGAGAATACAGTGGAGAGGCCTAGCAGACATCACTTTAGTCAAGTGATAAAGGTAATAGGAAGTTGGTAACAAGACAAATCAAACCCGGGCACAATGTGATAGAATGAAAGGACACCTCATCACTTCTCTCTTAACGCCTACCAAAGATGCTAACCTGAATCTAATATCAAGAAAACAGCAGGTAAACCCACATTGAGATACATTCTATAAAAGCTAATGCTTGTAATACTCAAAAGTTCAAGGTCATCGAAAGTCAGCAAAATTGAGGAGCTGTGTCAGAGTGAAGGGGACTAAAGGAAATACAGCAGCAAAACACAACATGTCATTCTGATTTGGACTTCTTGGTGTACTGGATATTATGGGGATAATTGGTAAAATTGGATGGGTCTGAGAATGAGATTGTAGTAAGGTATTAACATTAGTGTCCTGATATTGATGGTTATACTATGAGTATTCTCCCTCCCTCTCTTTCTCCCTTCCTCCCTTTCCCTTCTTTTGTTTTGTCTTTTCTTTTCCTTCCTTCCTTCCTTCCTTCCTTTCTTTCTTTCTTTCTTTTTCTTTCTTTCTTTCTTTCTTTTCTTTCTTTCTTTCTTTCTCTTTCTCTTTTTTCGTCTTTCCTTCCTTCCTTCCTTCCTTCCTTCCTTCCTTCCTTCCTTCCTTCCTTCCTTCCTTCTTCTTTCTCTCATTTCCTCTCTTCCTTTCTTTCTTTTTTATTTGTTTGTAAAATCCCTTTTTCTGTAGAACACACACACAAATTATCACAAATATCTGAGTGTAATGAAACATCAGGTTGGCAACTATTTTCAAATAATTCAGAAAAAAAGTGATTTCTACCACACTTGCAAGTTTTTTATAGGTTTGAGATTCTTGGTCACCTAAATGTTTTAGGTGTTGATTGCTATAATTGCTGTTAAATGCTTGAACACAGGTACAAATTGATTAACTGGAATGCATGAGGTATGTTATTTTCATTAATTGAACTTAATGGTTAACCAACAGAGAAATGGAAATTCCCTTTTCATTCAATCTTTATCTGGCACATTTCCAGATATATCAATATGCATCACTGCCTCAGAAAGTAGAGTAGAATGCTCTTGCAATAAATGTACTTGACAATCCATCTGCCTTATGGCATGTCATCTATCAATGTCATTTATAAAGTCATTCAGAGGTGCTACTCAGGTGCAACAGAGGGAGTCAAATCTGTGATCCTTCAAAAGATTCAGCTTCTAAAATAGCTTTCATGGGTAAATCCTTGATACTGGCTAAGGTAAGCAGGAAATCTGGCTATAGTTCAGTGATTCAGAAAGTATGGTTTTCTTATCAAAAGTGGTGTCCAAATTTTCCTCCCATCTCAATTTGATAAAAGCTTCTGGCAATGTAGACATTAGGTCTTCCTCTAATTCCTGAAATGGAAAATGTTATGTGCCTTATGTTACTGGGGTTCTGTGCCTCAGGGTCTTCACTGTCAAATGAAATATTGATAGTATTTATTTCACAGAGTTCTTATTCAGATCATGAGAATAAAGTACTTGGATTGAAGGAGCTTAGTAAAAAGTGGCACAATTAAACAAATAAGATTAGTTGATAGAAATCACTACAAGTACCTCCACTTATAGTTTTTATCCCATTGAGGATGTCAGAATCTTGTTAGTCAAGAGTTTAAGAGTCAAGATATCAGATAGTCTGATACCTGAAAAGGGTCTGTTTATAAAACTTCAAGAAAACAACAGGTTTCTTTTGTTTTTGTTTTTGTTTTTTTGGATATGAGTGAACATGCTCCATAAAATAAGAACCAAATTTACTGAATTCAGAATAATAAATGAATGCTGATTATGTGGAATAAGGTGAGACAATATGTAACAAGTTTTTAAGTTAATTTCTGCCTTCTCCTTTTTGGTAAAAGCACTGCAATTGCATCATTTGATTTTTATGTAACAAAGCCTATATTCATTAGGTTGCAGAGGAGCAGTTCACTCTGCCCACACCCTGACACTTGTCTCTGTTAGCCTGGGAAAGCATCAGGCCCTCTCTTTGCGTGGGTTGCCCTTCAGCTGTATAGTTCTTGTTAATCTGGAGGATCTGTGATATTGCAAGTCTGTTTGGCATGGGCTTTCGCTATCATCTGACAATAGGAACAGTGTCCTCCCCATTAAGGGCAAGCACAGGTTTACATATATTGATCCTTATTAATAATTGTTCAAAATATTAAGGGAAATTTCATGGATAAGATTGAACAGGGTAGGGAAGTATTTTCAATTTCTGCTCTGTAGTGTGGACAGTCAAGTCATTATTACTGCTGAGTTGCTAGCATTTTTCAAGCTGTCTTTTAGCCCAGAACAAGTCATAGTTTTAATGTTTAAGTCACAAAGACCAGCCCGTATAAAGAGAGAGTTTTGATTAAAAAATAATACTCTTCCTATCTCTGTGGTGCTTCCCTGAAATTTTTGCTCACCACTCAGCCTCTTTCATCGTTGTAGTCATCACTCAGGGATCACTGGGTGAATGAATAAGTTTTATGCCATCCCTTTCCCCCCCGATACTTCCCAAAAGGAAACATCATTAGGTACTTATACCAGTGTTTATACATTGAATTAGAAAAGCAGAAGTTCTTTGTATAATTTATAGTCATCATTACATATTTAATAGCACACAATCTTTTTTCAAATTGAAGTTTTAAAATAATTTGTTTCAGCTTGAATTAATTTCATTGGGATTATTACAATACCATATCTGCACAATTTACATGTTGGAAGATGGAATTAGAGAAAAGAATAATAAGGTTTTGTTTCAAAGTTCATATAAACGCTACTGATAAATCATACATGAAAAAAATACTCTAAACAAACCAATATAAAATTTTTCTGGCATGACTGCATTGAACGTGTGGTAATGGAAACTTGATAAGCAGGGGCTGAATTGGAAAGTGGTTTATTTTAGATATAAAAAAAGCCCGGAAGTGGGGGGGTCAAGGCTAACATGGCACATGATAGATGTTGTGAAATACCTCTGTTTCTTTCAGTTTCTCAATCAGTCACCTTTAGCATGTGGCCTTTAACTTCAGGCTTCTCTAGTTCAGCCTGTCATGTCTGTGTTCCAAGGGGAGAGAGAAGGACCAAAGCTTAAAGGCTAAAGTGTAACCATCAACTGAGGCAACCTTTCTCACCAGCTTGAAGGGAAGTCACACTCAAAGATTTCTTAAATCCTGTTGGCAAGGAGTGTGGCATATGATTACTCCAGTCGCACTGAATTTTGCAAAGCTAAGTATTTTAAACTGGGAATATTTCTAAGTCCCAGAAAAGTAGAATTCTCTGATTAAAAGAAAGAATAGACATCTGTCAGGACACTAGTAGTGTTGGCCATGAATGTCTTAATTTAGATAGATCCTAAATAAAAATAACAATCATCAAGTTTCAGAATATTTCTTCAAATTTGATTAGTGAAATATGTGTCCCTTCCTACTACTTACTGAATGAGAGAAATTTTCTATAGATAAGATAAAGTGTGACTTCCTACAGGATCATATTTACTTGGTAATCAGAAGTTTGTTTATAGTACTTATCATAATTCATTTCCTGATAAATGGAGAAGAAAGTACATCCAAAATGACCTCTGTTGTTTCTTTTTTTTATTCTTCTATTACTTAAATATTCGTTGTTTCTGGAAATAATAGATAGAAGGAGAAATTTATGTATTAAAATTATTTAATGGTAACTCAAGTATTTGCCTTTACATTATATATACTATTAATTATTTAGATTTGGAAGGACAGAAAATTTGAATTTTATTTGTTACTTTATGTTGTACCAACAATACAAATTTAAATATACTTTAAAATACATTTAAAGCTAATGTGATTCATTAGAAATATATGAAGTGTTGATTTTATAAGTGTTGCATAAATTAATATTTTTGTGTGACTTACCTTTACTATCAACAGCTTTTATTCTGATTTACAAAGCAAAACAAAATAGCAAATTTGGGGTACATTTGAGCACTTATGTTGAGTTACTTCAGACAAATTATTAAATGAAGTTAGTTACTCATGTATGAATTAATCAAATAATGTATCTCTTTTAAAAATATAAAATTAATGAACTGTTTTCCATTGTCTCATTTCAATATTTGTTCTAACTTACATTAAACTAAGACCTAATAAATAGAATATAGTCTAGGTTTCAGAAATAATTGTTTATGTGTGTTAGTGTGTTTTGAGGAGAGGAGGTGATATGGAAATTTGTAGTTTGGTAAAAGAAAAGATAGAAAAAGAAGCAACTCTAAAGTAACAATTTAAAGCTATGATGCTATCAAAGTTGCACATATTAACTATAATAAAAAGCCATTTAAATATGCAATGTGTGTTGGGGAGGAAATCAAGTCAAGAGAAAATATTACATTACAAAAATAGGGGAAGTATAAAAAAATTACAATGCCCAAAGTTAAAGAAAAAAAGGAAGTAAAGGTAGTAAGTATATTTTTGAAAAAGAAAATCCTAGTTAATGACAGTCACTATCCCTGAGATACAATACCCAAGAAAAAATAGAAAATTAGGACTGAAAGATACAATAGATGAGACTTTGCCTTACATGAAGGAAGGACTGATTTTTTTTTTAGGTCAAAGAGAAACAGTCTTCCAGAAAATATGCATAAAAGAAAGGACCTTACAAGACAACTTGCATGGATACTCTGAAGCAACTTTGAGGTCTCCTTGATGAGGAAAGTTGGCTCAACCTGCTGTAGAGGTGAGTCATTTGGTTGAAGTTTATTCATATTTTATGGCCTCTTTTCAGGTGTCTGACCCTCTCTCCAAAAAAAAAAAAAATCTTATTTGCTTACTTTATTGATACTCATCTGCAGTTTGAATACATTTCTTCTCGCCATCTTGGCTCCCAAAATCTTTGAATCTGATACCATTTCCTATTCTGATAGTGTAATGCCACTCATACATGTTATATCTTTATTTCAGCATAGCGTTTGATGGGATCTTTTCTGGTATCTTTTTTCGCAATCTCTAACACTAAAACTTAGTGTGTCTTGTAATTTTTTACAAACATGTTTTTCATTTATATCAAGAGGACTTTAATTTTTGTGATAGTATAGTATAGATTAATTTCATCAGTTCCCCCGCTGCTCCAGGTACCATTTAGAACTATTCCTAAAGTCTGCACTGAACTACAATAAATGTTTAGTCTAGTTTTAGTAGTTACTCCTTTTAAGGACATGTATCATCATGTACTGGAGTTCACACAAAATGTTTTGAGTTCTGTAGATATCTTCCTGATAAAAATTTTAATTCCAAGGTATAATTTGGGGAGATAATTAATTACACCAACATTTTGTCCCATTGGAGGAAAGACCATTTGCCATTTTTCCCCATGCATGTTCTACCTATGCTCACCTAATTCTTAGCAACCTCCTCTTGCTAGCTTCATTCCCAACCCAAGGAAAAAAGATTAACCTGCTTATTCAAATCCATAGATATTGATTGCACATAATTACTAGTGGGCATTGCCACTGCATGCACAATCACTGATTATATCTTCAAAGAGAGGAGTCTAGGTCTGGATCTTCTCGTCATTTTTTTTTTTGTATTGTGTTGTAGAATTGGTAAGCAATGTCAGGGAGTCCTCTTAAATTTTGGTGGCCTTTCTCTGTCTTTCATGCTGTGTCTGAATGGGTAAAAAGAAAAACCCTTCAGCTATACGTTTTTCTCTCATGCAGGTATACCTGAGCCTTCTGTTCTCAATATCTAAAATGTGAATGTCTTAACATGAGAGAGGTGTTTAGGAGGTCCCTTTCCGACTTAAAGCCTAAGTCAGAGGCTTCAATTCACTTTTTAACCAGCAGGATTAGTTACAGAGTCTTGCAACCAACAAAATGACCTTTATTCCTGTTCTGTTTTGTTCGTTGGTTGCCTTGCTTAATAACCACTTGGGAGAGATTCTTGACAGTGACATAGGATTTAAGCTTTCCTAGCCACCTGAATGCAAAATGATCATAATACCATCAAATGCTATCTCTGACTTCTAACATTGCTTCAAACATTTGATGAGAAGGTCTGTAGTTATGTATAAGTCTATGTCTGTGTTAGCTTTTGCTACCTGAGGACAGAGAGCATGCATTTTATTTCTTATCCCAGGCAGCAGATATAGTGCTTGTACATAGAAGGTATTTTTCCAGTGAGCCAGAACATATTCCCAAGTATATAATTTTGAAATCATATTTTTCAGATATTTGACGTTTCTTATAAGGAAACATTTAATTTATAGTACCCCAAAAGGGATTATGCTAATTTTAAAGATGAGGAAATTGAGACCCCAAGAGGTTAAAGGTTTAAGTTTCCATGAAGAGGAAGTGGCAGAGTTGAGATTCCAGTGGAGATATGCCCAACTCTGAAGCCAGCTCTTGGCAGAGCATCACTGTTTCTAAGTTAGCCCGAGGGTACAGGGAGTTTTCAAATTCTCCTCCTTAGTCAGCCAACATTATCTCATGCGACTCCGTATCAGTTCTCCTGGTTCTGGGCAGCCACTTGGATGTTCTTGATGATGAAATCCTGGTTCTGGGCAGCCACTTGGACGTTCTTGATGATGAAATATTTTGGTCTGTTGGCTGTTATGCAAGCATAGTCAACTAAAAAATATCCTTATGAGAAGTGTCTTCTCCATTATGCTGTTTATTTACAAAAGTCTTGGAGTAAGATGAGAGAGGGAAAAGGGGTGACAAGAAATCAAGAAGTTCAATGAAGGCAAGGCAGGAAACTTTGAGAGAAACTAAATTCCAGCATTCTATTAATATTTAAAAATTATTACATTATATTAGTAAGAAATCTCTATATTCTCAGGCTGGTCACTTCTGTATGGCAGATGTCAAAGGCTGAGTCTCCAGCTTCAGCAATTGCCTCCTGCTTGTGTAAAGTTTTCTCTCTACAAGTGTTCATGACTGAAGGCTAACTAGAGAATGAGCGAGGAAGAAAATAAAAGCCAGTTCTGTCTTGTGCCTTTAGTTACGTACAGTCTTAATTGCATATAATACTTGGCTACTTTGAGATAATCTTCTCTATAGTTAAGATGAGCTAATGGAATGTAGAGGATTGTCTTTTATTGTTAAATAAATATTGCTAATTTTGATCATGTTTCCTTAGTCTAACCATTCTCTGAATCATTGTAAATAAGCAGAAAAGCAAGGGACTAGTAGCAAACCTTTTGTTATTGTGTATTTATTTCTTTGTTGGCTGTTATATGATTGAGTATATTTGTTTTAATTCTACAAAAACAATGGAAGCAGTTTATTCAAATGCAAGCAGTAAATAAAAGAGGGGAAAAACATAATTCGGGATGTTAAAAAATAGAAATAACAAACGCATCAGGAAAAAATTGTATAAAAATATGTATGTCATAATTTTTTAAATGGTTGCTAAAATTATGTCTCCAGATTTAGCTGCAAGCACTCTGGCAGCAAAAGAAGAAATGAGAAAATATATTACTTTAAAATTTTGTATCATCTAGGAGAAGCATACAATCTTCTTTCAGTTGTTATTAGAGCAACACCCATATCTAAGCCCTATTGTTTGTGTACATGGGCTCTTAATGCTTTCTGAATGAATGCTTATGATGTGCAGGCTGAAGCCAGTTGAACTAGTGCTTTCTAGGGCTTTAGTCCCTTCTTCTATGAAGATTGCTCCAGACCAAATGTGCACACCTCCAGTTACTGTGGAACATAACACATGAGCCATGGCCACTAGGTTTCATTTGAGATCATGTGCCATTGAAACTCTTTAGTGATACGAGAACCAAGACTGCTTTTTGTCTTCTTTCTTCCTATTTCTGTCCCATGTCTTCTGAAATTCTAGATAATTAAGAGCTACGATTTGCCCTATCCTTCTAGACTACAATGTCATGAAGTCCTGCTGATCAATTTATATCTCAAATGCATGGCATTGTGAATTGGTACTATTTCTGTTCATTTGAAGGAACACCCAATATTTGAAATCATTCTAGAGCTAGAAACGATAGGAAAATAAAACAATCTGGTCCTGGAATATAGTAACTTTTCCCAGGGAACAGTAAGAGGGAAATATGCACGAAAGCAAAATTCTATTTGTTTTAAATTTTCATTATTACATACCTGAGGAAGATATGCTTATTTACAGGTGGGTAATTAACAATTCTAGGACATCAGGAAGCCCATCCTGCAAATTCCTTTGATTCAAAAATAATTTGAGTCAGTAGCTGAGGTTTCAATTCTTTCATTTAATTGATTGAATCTCGTCGGCTTTTTTCCCAGTCACTAACACGTTAGTATAAATCTGTTGAACAGATTCTCTCAAGCCAGAGAATTTGTTCAGAAAAATTTCTCTTATATAATGAAGGACACATGACAAATTAAATATATTTGGATGGGAAGAAGTTGGAAAAAGTGCATTTAGAATTGATTTAATGCTTAACAGCTGAACCCTTAGCTATAGGCCAGCTCAGCCAGGGTTCTGATTAGTATCTGATTCAATGTCAGATGCATGAATGATGAAAACTTTTGTACTTACTTCATATCTCTTGAAAGTCCTGACTTGTAAAAAGATTTGGAAATTTTGAATCATCCCAAAGCATTTCTAAATGCTCACATACAAAACTATTATTTTTTGTATTTTTAAATAGTGTAGAAGTCAAATGAAAAAATAAATGATAGAGAATATTATCTTAAGTGTGCTATATTATTGACCTCCTTACATGAAAAGTCATTTTCTAAAAAAATGCAATACAAATCTTTTCTTTAAAACAACAGGAAACTAAATTATTTAAATAATCGTACTTACTCTAAAATAACTAAGTGACTTACTCAAGCTTTCTTGTTAGGGATGTCTAACAACTCTAGTGAGTTACATACAGTCAGCTGTCTTTTATGAAGTCAAAATAAGAAAGATATTTCCATACTTCTTCTTTGTTTGCTTTATAACAACCTATATTATATAAAAATTTAACTTTTTTTTTCTTCTTTCTTTCTGAGACAGAGTTTTGCTCTTGTTACCCAGGCTGGAGTGCAATGGTGCAATCATGGCTCACTGCAACCTCCACCTCTCAGGTCCAAGCGTTTCTTCTGCCTCAGCCTTCTGACTAGTTGAGATTACAGGTTCCTGCCACCATGCCCAGCTAATTTTTGTGTTTTTAGCAGAGATGGCGTTTCACCATGTTGGCCAGGCTGGTCTCGAACTCTTGACCTTGTGATCCACCTGCCGTGGCCTCCCAAAATGTTGGGATTACAGGTGTGAGCCACTGAGCCGTGCTGCAAAAACTTTATCTTTAACAGCACATGGATGGCTATTGACAGTTCATAAACAAACAAAAAATAAACATTTCACACAAAGATGTGATCATCTGTAGGTTGCCTATGTAGTATGGTCATAGACCATTATGACATTATATAAGCATTATAAATATAAATTAAACACAATCTTTAATATGAATAATATTGTCATCTGGATTTTGTTAATAATTTTGATAACCACTGAACGGAAACAAAATGAGAATTCAAAAGTGCAAATAGTGTGCAATTTTTAGAGAAGGTAAAAAACACAATTTCTTTTTTCCTTTAGTAGGCCCACAGCCAAGCCATTGAGAGACAAGTCCATGGGAGACAAATTAGCTCATGCAGCTGAGATGTCCCGGAGATTTTCCACAGCACCACTTGGCCAGCTCCTGGACAAGGTAATTTACCGTATCTCTAAATGTCCTACTCCCAAGAGCACATTCATCTTGCCTCCCCTTGAAGCAGATCCCTTGAAGAGTTTCATGTTTATGAACGTGGAGTAGTATTGTTTGGCCAGCAAAATGAGAAAATGAATTGTGTTTTCAGTAAACTCGTCTATTACCTTACTTCAGTTCAGAGTGATTAAACTAATAGTAATTGATGAAAATAACCAACTTAAAATGAGGAATGAGCATAAAATGTGGTTATGCCATCAGAGTTCTACCTGTGACAAGAAATGAAAATCAAATCAGCTGGGCATTATCAAGCAAAATGATGGCAAGTAAAATAGATATAATTTTAGAATTATCATAAAATAATGAAAGAGATGTATTTTTATTGAGGTTTATTTAGCTACCAGCAGGAATCTTTTTTCAAAGTCTGAATTTCATTAGAAAAAGCATGAAAATATATTGAAAGGCATTTATAGATTTAAAAAGATGTTAGAAGGCTTGAGGAACTTATAGAAAAACATTATTATTTTGAAAAGAAAAATTGGCCAAAACCTTCTGAAATGTTAACCTCAAGGAGAGAAATCAATAACATTAGTTAAGAGTTTTGATTCTAATCAACCTAAATGCCCATCAATGATAGACTAAATTAAAAAAAAGTTCTACATATATACCATGAAATACTATGCAGCCATAAAAGTAATGAGATGGTGTCCTTTGCAGGGACATAGATGGAGCAGGAGGTCGTTATTCTTAGCTAACTAATGCAGGAACAGAAAACTAAATACCACATGTTCTCATTTATAAGTGAGAGCTAAATCATAATAACACATGGACACATAGATAGGTGCAACACACACTGGGTCCTATCAGAGGGCGGAGGGTAGGAGAAGGGAGAGAGAATCAAGAAAAATAACTGTTGAGTACTAGGCTTAGTACCAACAGATGAAATAATCTGTTCAACAACCCCCCATGACACAAGTTTACATACATCACAAGTTTACATATATAATCAACCTGCACATGTACCCATGAACTTGAAATAAAAGTTAAAAAGGAATGTTGATTCTTAAGAAAGTGGGAGAAAAGTTAAATAGATTAAAAATATTGATGAAATACTTTGAAAAGATATTATATAAATATGTATTAAGTTTTTCTGTGTCTAAACTTCTTAAAACTAGAAATAGTTTAATATTAGAAATTTCATAAAATATTGATATACCACAACACTCTTTTTGAGTATTATTTTGTTTCCAATTTATACCCAGTTTAAAGAAATCATGGTTTCTACTTTGTACTTAGAAAACTACTTCTTTTTATCTAATCCATTGTGTGTAGTCAAACTAAGTGTGTCAAATGCACATTTATAGAAATGTTAATCTTGTGGTCAAAATAAAGTATGGGAATGGTGTGTTTTTCTCCTGACACAAATAACTACTTCTTCATGGTAGACATAATCATTTCTTGTGTCTTATTTATCTCCTTCTCTTTCACCTGCATGATTTCTTTTGTATTTCTGATAAAATTACATTTTTTAAATTATTGAAATGTTTATCAACATATCTGCTCTAATCCAGAGCAAAGATGTGGATACTTATAAAGTTCTTATAGCAGAGAAATTACAATGGTTTGTGGGGAGGGAGTTACTAATAGTAGCCTCTGGAACAACCACAAAGGCATTATAGGAGGTGGGTAAAACCAGGGTTAAGGCAGGCTCTAGATCTTTTGTTTATGTATAGTTCTAGAGATTCTGATCCATTGGGCAGAAAAGCAATGAAATAAAAACATTAAGAGAGAGATACAGAGGTGGGTGCATGGTGGGTGTGAGGAGGAGAACCAGATGGATGATGATTCAGTCAGAAATTTGAAAATGTTTTTGAATTTCAAATCCAAATACATTCCCCTAATATGAAGAAAAATCTATTTACATTAAAAAATATCTGTAAGAATATGCAACACATCTATTTCTTTCCTTCCAAATGAAGTAGTAAATAAAGGACCAGCAAACAAGGAATAATGCGTCTATTTTTAGAGAAGTATATTTTCCGAGTTTGTTCTTTGCCAGTCCAGTATTCCTTACTTTTCACTCTGACTTGAGGTATCTGCAGCCACATTCTTCTTGTCATCCAGAAGATGGCATGGTGATATTTTCTCAAAGCCGTAGTTTAGTTACTTGCATTAGTTATTATTTACTCACACATTGGGCTTTTCTCACATTTTCTTTTGTTTCAGAAAATATATTTTAATGTAAAACATACCAGGCTATTCTTTGGTATGACACCTGATGGGAAGCTTGGATCATGTTGAGTATGTCACAAAGTGTCATGCATCATTCCTATGCCTAAGTGACAATCTCAGTTGAGACCTTCAGATTTTCACACCTTATGTATCTCAGTGACTGGGTTCCTTCCACTTTGCCATTCCTCATCTCTCCACTGACTGCCATATTGGTTTTTCAAAATGTAAATATAATTATGTCACTCATCTTCCAAAAGTTCTTAAGTAATTGCTTATAACCCAGAATATAGTAGAAAAACTGAGAGTGGTATAGAGGATCCTTTAGGCCTGGGGCCTGCCTACCTGCTCAGCATTATCTGCTGTACCCTCATTAACCCCCTCAGCACTGGCTGTACTGAGAAATTTGGTATCCCCCAAAGTTATCATGACATGCTGCCCTTTAGGCTGGCCAGCTCTTTCTACCTGCTGCGAGAGAACACCTACTCTCCCTTCAAGTCCAAATGTTAGCTGTCCTGTTGATTGAGAAGTATCATTAAACACATCTTTTTCCCTTCTCTGGCATCTTGTGTGTAATTCAGAACCCCAGTCATTATTGTTTTGATCTTCTTCTAATCCAGCACTTTCACATAGGGGTCTTTCAATAATTCCTTGCTTCAATAAACAATCAATGAAAAAATAAATAGGTGCTTAGCAAATATTAAGAACATCAGAAGTTTTATTGCTATCTTGTACCAAGTTGCTAGAAATGTTTGAGATCACGTAATATAACCAACATCTGCATATGACTGGAAATTTTACTACCAGATCATCGTCCTACAGTGAAACATTTTTTGAAAAAGATTGTCTATGTCAGATACACCTTAGTTTGAAAGCATTTTAAACTGAATTAATCTAACTTCTATATTATATTCATGGGAAAGTCAAGTCCAGGAAGGTGAAAGGAATTCACAGTAACGCAGCTGAAATTAAAAGTGGGGCAGAACTAAACCAAGGTATACAGATACTCAGGCAATCATCATAATAAAAAATGAGATCTTTATTATGAAAACAAGTAGAAGGAAAAAATTACAAACAGGTTCTTATTTTTATTCACCTAACTCATATGGTCATTAAATGTCTATTGTCACTATGTTCAGGACACCATGCTATTATGAATGTTACGATGTTATAGATACAAAACAAATAGCATATAGATTATTCACTTAAAAAATTCATGTTTCATCTCTTGTCTCCTTTCTGTCTCCCTTCCACTATCCTTCCTCTCTACCTAAGAACACTTTATAGTGTCCTAAGTTGTGCCTTCAGCTAAATTATCTAAGTAAATTTAATGATGGAAAAAATAAATAAGCACAGCACAGAGAATCCTTATAGCCAGGCTGTGGATCAGACTCTGTCTCTAAGCTCTGAGGCCTTAATAAGTCAGTCTATTTTTATGAGCTTTGGTTTATAACTCCGAGGCGTCATAGCGATCTCTGCTTGTCTCTGCCACAGGCTACCTTGAGAAGAAATGATGGAAATGCTTCATTTCAAAGCATTGGCTTTGGCATTAAAGAAGCTGGTTTTGTATCTCTGCTCTGTTATTTATTAGCTGTATGAGTGTCTCTTCATGTTGAAAATGGGTTATATTTTCCACCTTATCATTGTCAGGATTACCAATATCATAAGTAAGGATAAAGGTCTGACGTTTAGGACAGTCTCAATTAACATAAATCTTACTCATTTTAGGAACGTTTGGGAAAACTTTATCAGTCCTAAAGTTCTGTAGACACCTTAGAAATTATTTCTCCCCAGACACATACTATCTAAAGCCTGCCATTGATGAGATGGCTGGCTGAGTTGCCTTAGCCTGAATATTGGTGGTCTTCTGATTTCCTTCCAGAATCCACATCTCAACTGAAAAGATCAGCAGTGATGCTGGGTCGGCATAAATGGCCTAGGAGCCTGAGGCTATGTGAAATGAGGACTAATCTGGAGTAAATTGTCATGTTCAAAAAATAAATAATGAGTCAGACCATGCCTAATTCCACAGGAAAGAGATGAGTTGCAGCAAAAACATGTGGAGTTAATTTGGTTAGAAAAGAAAAAATTAACATCTTGAATTCCACACAAAGACTCATACTCCTTGGAGTTTGTGGGGTTATTTACAGAGCCCCATTGTAACCCCGCATAAGCGTAGTAGGTATGTTATAACGCAGCAAATCAAGGATGGCTATTGTTACAGTGAAGGTTTCTGTTTTACAGACATTATAAACCTTATTCCACATATGTAGCCTTTACTGATATGGGACTTAGGGATTTTGAGGGAATTGAAACAAGAAATGAGATTTACATAATGCTCTCTCGAATTCCATTTTGGCTAAATTTTAAAACATGATTTAAAAATAATGTATACTTGGAACGAGTCAGAAGAGAGTGCTTGTTTCTACAATGTGGACGTCAGCTGTAGCTTGCATAATACAAATCTTTTATTAATTCAGTGTCCCAATTGACTGCTAAATTTTATCATTCAGAACTTGAAGTTGCTTTCAAGTTTGCTTTTTGGGATAGTTCCTGCAATTACTATGAATTTTCATAGTTGTGTAGATCCTTGGCTTCATCACTTTTACTTTCTTTTGTATTTGATGCAGGAAGAATAGAATTTGCTTCTGGCTGATTCCATCTGTAGACTTGTCCCCAAGCCTCTGTTTTATTCTGCCACGTTCTTGGACTTTTCTTTCTCTCCAGCCTTAGACAAAAGGCATCTTTTCCAAAGTCCCATTTTCAGTGTTTTGTTTTGTTTTTTTTTTTTGATAACTTGCTGCAAATGGCTGTCAAAGGATCTTCTATGACACAACACTGAACTGATAAAAGAAGCAGTACTTTAGAAATAAACAGGCCGGGCGCGGTGGCTCAAGCCTGTAATCCCAGCACTTTGGGAGGCCGAGACGGGCGGATCACGAGGTCAGGAGATCGAGACCATCCTGGCTAACACGGTGAAACCCCGTCTCTACTTAAAAATACAAAAATCTTTCCGTGCGGAGGTGATGGCACCTGTAGTCCCAGCTACTCGGGAGGCTGAGGCAGGAGAATGGCGGGAACCTGGGAGGCAGAGCTTGCAGTGAACACAGATCCGGCCACTGTACTCCAGCCTGGGCGACAGAGCCAGACTACGTCTCAAAAAAAAAAAAAAAACAAAAAGAAATAAGCAAATCATCACCATTATGCACTAATTTAGCTCATCTAGAAAAAGAGTTACATAGGACTGGGCGCGGTGGCTCACGCCTGTAATCCCAGCACTTTGGGATCATCTGAGGTCGGGAGTTCAAGACCAGCCTGACCAACATGGAGAAACCCTGTCTCTACTAAAAGTACAAAATTAGCTGGGCGTGGTGGCACATGCCTGTAATCCCATCTACTCAAGAGGCTGAGGCAGGAGAATCACTTGAACCCGAGAGGCAGAGGTTGCACTGAGCCAAGATAGCGCCATTGCACTCCAGCCTGGCAACAAGAGCAAAACTGTCTCAAAATAGAAAAAAAAAGAAAAAGAAAAAAGAAAAGAAAAAGCAAATGAGTTACATAAAGAGATTGTCTAATTTATTATATTTCCCAGGGTTTTCTCTGTAGCTGAAGACCTTCTCATTTTCTTATAATAAATCCAAGGTAGTAAAATCCTTTTTTACTTAAACTATTTTGTTGTCCTTCAATAATACATTTGGCTTTCGTAAAATGCTTTTTTTTTTTGCAAACATTTTGAAATTATTATTATTATTATTATTTGAGACAGAGTCTTGCTGTGTTGCCCAGGCTGGAGTGCAGTGGGACGATCTCAGCTCACTGCAAGCTGCACCTTCCGGGTTCACGCCATTCTCCTGCCTCAGCATCCCGAGTACAGGCACCCGCCACCACACCAGGCTAATTTTTTGTGTTTTTAGTAGAGATGGGGTTTCACCATGTTAGCCTTGATGGTCTCAATCTCCTGACCTCATGATTCTCCTGCCTCGGCCTCCCAAAGTGCTGGGATTACAGTCCTGAGCCACTGCGCCCGGCCTGAAATTAATTTTGTGTTAATCAAGAAATGTATATTTTAAGACATTAAAACTCTAGATGCATATTATTTTTTCTTAAATTCTTGAAGTTTAAAATGGAAAGATTTTACAAAAATGTATTAAACTTTCATTATATAATGGTATATGTTTACATAAATATTTTTTGTGGTCATATATACACACACTATATACATGTACACATATGCATTAATGATTTAAAATCTCACAATCCAAAATAAATAGTTCTAGATTCACAATTATGTCTGTCACAATAATCTTATGTTTTCTGTTTTCTCCAAATTCTCAAATAATACTTTAAAAATTACTACTCTTTTTTGTCACTCCATCACCCAGGCTGGAGTGCAGTGGCATGATCTCAGCTCACTGCAACCTCAGCCTCCTGGGTTCAAGCGATTCTCCTGCTTCAGTCTCCTGAGGAACCGGGATTACAGGCTCGTGCCACCACGCCTGGCTATTTTTTTTTTTAATTTTGTATTTTTAGTAGAGACGGGGTTTCACCATGTTAGCCAGGATGGTTTCAATCTCCTGATCTTATGATCTGCCTGCCTTGGCCTCCGAAAGTGATGGGATTACAGGCGTGAGCCACAGCACCCAGCCAAAAATTTCTACTTTTTTATTAGTGCTATGTAACAGACAATACATCATGTGCTTTCCACATATTCATTCATTCATTCTTCACAATAATTCTCAGTCATATGAACTATTATTCCTATTAATACCAAACTGAGAGACAAAGTAACTCAAGTTCCTACAGCTTTTGAGAGGCAGAGAGGAATTATATTCACTCCTTTATCTTAACCATTACATTGACCATTTTGTTTATCACATTGCCTTTTATTATAATCAAAGGGATGCAATGAAAAACACCTTTAGAAACTCAACTACAATACAATCGTGTTAAGCACGTAGAGTATACATCAGTAATACAGAAGGAATAAAGAACGGTAAAATATGGCTATTTTTTATTCTAAGCAAATAATGGAAAAACACTATTTCATGAAATAGAAACATTGGGTTGTGATTAATAGTTTGAAATATGGAAAGCTTATTGGTATATTTTCAAATAGCAGTTAAGATCTAGGCAGAAAAATAAAACCACTTCAGGTTTTTCAAACTGAGGTTATTTGATACAGGAATTGGGTAAAAGACTTGAGAGCGGGGCCAACCAGAAATTAGCAACAACAAGGAAGCGGTTATCTTCACACCTGAAGGGCATTGAGAGCCCGTGTTGCTACCATTGGAATCCAGAAATCATGGCTGCCTCCCAGCTGCCTGTAAATAGGAAGGTTGGGCTGGAGAAAAGAGCTAGAGGCACAGAGGAAGCAGCTACAACCAGAGACATCACAGGAAGGAGAGGGAAAGGGAAGAACCCTGTCTCCTGCCTTTAGAATTCCAATCATTGAATCCAGCCTTCTATTTCAGATCCAACCTGGAAACCTAAGGCCAAGGGCTTCTTAAACAAGGTAAGTTCCTGAAAAAATGCAATAAAGCTAAAGATGGGCACAATGTAGATCTGAGAGAAGGCAGTTCAGTTATCCTCCCTCCTCCATAGTTCACCAAAATTTAACGGGGTGAATTTAGATAAATCATCAAACTACTGTGAAACTGCTTCTTTATGTAGAAAATAAAAATATTACATGCTACTTCTGCCTCAGAGGAATATTGAGTGAAGCAAATGAGATGATTGGTGTGAATGCTTTGTCTATGTGGCAAGGCTCAATAAAAATATAAACTTTTACCATGTGGGTATTTAATAAAGTACAGCAGTTCTCGTTCTATTGATTAAAGAACTCTAGCAACAATTGCAACTGGTGGGAACTTTTATTGATCATTTTATAACAATTGTTAAAGGTAAAAATATCTTTTTTAACTTTTAAGTTCAGTGCTACATGTGTAGTTTTGTTACATAAGTCAACTTGTGTCATGAGGGTTTGTGGTACGGATTATTTATCACCCAAGTATTAAGCCTAGTACCCATTTGTTATTTTTCTTGATCCTCTCTCTCCTCCCATCCTCCACTCTCCAATAAGCCCAGTGTGTGTTGCTCCCCACTATGTGTCCATATGTTTTCATTACTTAGCTCCCATTTATAAGTGAGAACATGTGGTATTTAGTTTTCTGTTCCTGTGAGTTTCTGAGAATACTGACCTCCAGCTCTATCCATACCCCTATAAAGGACATGATCTCATTCATTTTTATGGTTGTGTCATATTCCATGGTGTATATGTATAAGTCAATAAGTTGTAGATTTTAAAATAACTTCATGAGCTTATATACCTACAAAAAATATGATTATTTTTATTTTCAATTTTTGTGAGTACATAGTAGATGTACATATTTATAGGATGAAATAAATGTTTTGATGAAAAACATGAAATGTTTTAATATGTACATGCAATATGAAATAAGCACATTATGGAGTATGGTGTATCCATCACCTCAGGCATTAATCTTTTGAGTTGCAAGCAATGCAATCACATGTTTTAAGTTATATTAAAATCTACAATTATCTTATTATTGACTATAGTCACCCTATTGTGCTATCAAATAATAGGGCTTATTCATTCTTTCTCCCTATTTTCTTTGTACCCATTAACCATCCCAAACTTTCCCCCAACCCCTCACTACCCTTCCCAGCCTCTAGAAACCATCCATCTGCTCTCTATGTCCATGAGTTCAATTGTTTTGATTTTAAGATCCCACAAATAAGGGAGAACATGCAATGTTTGGCGTTTCGTGCATGGCTTGTTTCACTTAATGACCTCCAGTTCTATCCATGTTGTTGCAAATGAATGGATCTCATCTTTTTTATAGTTGAATAGTATTCCATTTTGTATGTGTACCACATTTTGTTTATCCATTTGTCTCTTGATGGACACTTAGATTGCTTCCAAATATTAGCTATTGGAAAGTGTGCTACAACAAACATAGAAGTGCAAACATCTATTCAACATACTGATTTTCTTTGTTTTGCTTATTTACCCAACAGTGGGATTACTAGATTACACAGTAGCTCAGTTTTTAATTTTTGAGGAATCTCCAAACTGTTCTCCATAGTAGTTGTACTAATTTACATTGCCACCAACAGTGTACACGGGTTTCGTTTTCTCCACATCCTAGCCAGCATTTGTTATTGCCTGTCTTTTGCATATAAGTCATTTTAACTGGGGTGACATGGTATCTTACTGTAATTTTGATTGGCATTTCTCTGATGATCAATGATGTTGGGCACCTTTTCATATGCCTGTTTTTCATTTGTGTGTCTTCTTTTGAGAAATGTCTATTCAAATCTTTTGCCCATTTTTGATCAGGTTATTAGATTTTTTCCTATGGAGTTGTTTGAGCTATTTATATATTCCAGTTAATAATCTCTTGTTCAGATGAGTGGTCTGCAAATCTTTCTTCCATTTTGTGAGTTGTCTCTACACTTCGTTGATTGTATCCTTTGCTGAGCACTACAGCACTACTGTATATTCTCACAAGCAATATATGATTGTTCCAGTTTCTCCATATTCCTGCTTTTAAAGCTTTTTAAGCTTAAGCTTTTTAACTTGATGTAATCTTATTTGTTCATATGTGCTTTGGTTGCCTGTGCTTCTGGAGTATTGCTCAAGAAATCTTCGATCAGACCAATAACCTGGAGATTTCCCCAATGTTTTGTTGTAGTAGTTTCATAGTTTGAGGTTTTAGATTTAATTGTTTAATCCATTTTGATTTGCTTTATGTATATGGTGAGAGATAGGAATTAACTTAGCCAAAGAAGTGAACGATTTGTATAATGGAAACTATAAGCCACTGAAGAAAGAAATCAAAGAAAACACTGAAAAATGGGAAAATAGTCTATGCTCATGGACTGGAAGAATCATATTGTTAAAATGTCCAACAATATTCCAGATCAAACTACAAATTCAGTGTCATCCTCATGCAAAATTATTCCGTGTTTCATTGGTATTTTGTTTCATTCTTTCACATGTGTATATCCAGTTTTCCCGGCACCATTTGTTGAAGAGACTGTCTTTTCTCCAGTGTATGTTCTTGCACCTTTGTTGAAAATGAGTTCACTGTAGGTGTGAACTCATTTTTAACCACATTGACTATTCTGGGTGTTTTGTGCTTCTATATAAATTTTCGGATTTTTTTTTTTCTATTTCTGTGAAGAATGTCATTGACATTTTCATAAGGATTGCATTGAATTTGTAGATTGCTTTGGAACATTGTTGGACACTATATTGATTCTTCCAATCCATGAACATAGACTATTTTCCAGTTTTTTTCAGTGTTTTCTTCAATTTCTTTTTTCAGTGTCTTACAGTTTCTATTATTCAAATCGTTAACTTGTTTGGCTAAGTTAATTCCTAGGTATTTTATTGTCTGTGGGGCTACAGTAAATGGGATTACTTTTTAAATTTCCATTCCACATTGTTCACTTTGGTATATAGAAATGCAACTAATTTTTGTATGTTGATTTTGTATCCTTCAGCTTTACTCAATTTGTTTATCAGTTCTAATAGTTTTCTTTTGGAGCCTTTAGGTTTTTTCAAATATAAGATCATATCATCTGCAAACAAAGGTGATTTGATTTCTTCCTTTCCAGTGTGGATTCCCTTTATATCTTGATCTTGTCTGACTGCTCTGGCTAGGACTTTCAGTACTATGTTGAATAACAGTGGAGACAGTGTGAATCCCTATTATGTTCCAGATCTTAGCAGAAAGGCTTTCTGTAATTATCTTTATTTAATGCTAGAACTAAAGGATATATAGATATATATGTTTCTATATTTATATAAACACATAAAAGTTTGAGATCTAACATGATGTTATAGTTTTATTGAATATAATATACTGATTTAATATTTGTATTTTGGAGGAAATTAGACTACTTTGTAAATAACATGAATTTTGATGTCTCTACGTGATTAAGTTAGATTATCTGATAACTTACATTAATAATTTTAGAGGCCGGGCGCGGTGGCTCAAGCCTGTAATCCCAGCACTTTGGGAGGCCGAGACGGGCGGATCACGAGGTCAGGAGATCAAGACCACCCTGGCTAACATGGTGAAACCCCGTCTCTACTGAAAAAAAAAAAATACAAAAAACTAGCCGGGCGAGGTGGCGGGCGCCTGTAGTCCCAGCTACTCGGGAGGCTGAGGCAGGAGAATGGCGTAAACCCGGGAGGTGGAGCTTGCAGTGAGCTGAGATCCGGCCACTGCACTCCAGCCCGGGCGACAGAGCGAGACTCCGTCTCAAAACAAAACAAAACAAAACAAAACAAAAATAATAATTTTAGAAACACCTTCTGGAAAATTTGTACTGGCAATATGCAGGCAATATAAATTGCATTAAAAGTTTTATTCTGTAAGTTAATGATGTGAGTTTAAGATGTATGGAGAACTTGAAATGCATTTTTGCATAAAAAATCTCAAGACATTCTAGTAATCGCAAATTTTATCCACAATGAATTATAAGTACTGTTTGAACCTAATGTAAAATCAAATGTCATTAAGTAACTTATCTTTTAAACATAAATATGTTTAAACACACAAAACACTACTCAACCAAAGAAACAGATGGTAACTAAGATTAGCATTTTGAGGAACTGCCAAACTGTTTCCGAAAGTGACTGCCTTATTGTATATTCTCACAAGCAATATATGGTTGTTCCAGTTTTTCTACATTCCTGCTAACACTTGTGATTGTCTCTTGTTTATTATAGCTACCCCACTTGGTCATGGTGTATAAATATTTTTATATATTGTGAGATTCAGTTTGCTAGGATTTTTTTGAGGATTTTTGAATCTATATTGGCAAGAGTTTTTTTTTTAGTTTTGTTCTAATGTCTTCTTCTGGTTTTAATATCAGTGTAATATTTGATACATAGAATAAATTGGGAAGTTAGTGTATGTATTATTTACATATTTTGAATTATATATAATTTGAAAATATTTTATCCCATTCATTTTGTAGTTCTTTTCATTTTCTTTTTTTAAATAAATAATTCTTTTTAAAAACTTTTAGCTTTAGGGGATACATGTACAGGTTTGTTACGTGAATATACATAAATATACTGTGTAATGGTGAAGTTTGGGCTTCTATGGTACCCACCACCAAAATAGTGAACACTGTGCCAATAGGTAATTTTTTAACCCTCATCCCATCTCCCATTCTGCCCCATTTTAGAGTCCCCAATATATATTACTTTCATCTTTATGTTCATTTGTACCCATTGTTCAGATCCAAATTCTAAGAATATATAATATTTAAATTTATGTTTTTGAGTTATTTCATTTAGGATAATGGCTTCCAGTTCCACCTATGTTGTTACAAATTACATGATTTCATTCTTTTTAATGACTGTGTATTATTGCATGGTATGTGTACATTCCATGGTGTGAGACATTTTCTTTGTCCAACCAACCATTGAGAGACATTAGGTTGATTTCATGAGAATAGCACTGCAATAAACATACTAATACAGGTGTCTTTTTGATATGATTTATTTCACTTTGGGTAGAACCCAATAGTGGGATTGCTGGATTGATTAGTAGTTCTATTTTTAATTCTTTGAAAAGTCTCCATACTGTTTTCCATTGAGGTTTTACTAATTTACATTCCCATAGCTGTGTATAAGCATTACCTTTTCTGTGCATCCATACCAATATCGTTTTTTTCTTTCTATTAATAGTCATTCTTACTGCTGTAAGATGGTATCTTACTATGGTTTTAATTTGCATTTATCTGATGATTAATAATGTTGATTATATTTTCATGTTTGTTGACTGCCTGTATGTCTTCTTTTGAGAAATATCTGTTCATTTCCTTTGTCCATATTTTAATGGGGTTATTTTTGTTGTTGTTGAGTGGTTATTGAGTTGTTGGATATTAGTCATTCATCATAGGCATAATTTGCAAATATTTTCTCGCATTCTGTAAGGTGCTCATTTATTTACTCTGTTAATTAGCAGTTTTGCTGCGTAGAATCCTTTTAGTTTAATTAAATCTCATTTGTTTATTTTTGTTGCATTTCCTTTTGAGGGCTTTGTTATAAACTCTTTGCCTAAGGCAATGTCCAGAGAAGTTTTTCTAGGTTTTCTTCTAGGAATTTTATAGTTTCTGATCTTCCATTAAAATATTTAATCCACCTTGAATTAATTTTTGTATATGGTAAGAGATAAGGGGTCTAGTTTCATTCTTCTGCATATAGCTAACCAAGTTTTCTAACACCATTTATTGAATAGGGTGTTCTTTTCTACATTGTTTATTTTTGTCATCTCTGTTGAAGTTCAGTTGGTTGTAGGTATGTGGCATCATTTCTGGATTTTCTATTCTGTTTCATTTATCTGTGTGTCTATTTTTGCTTCAGTACCCTGCTGTTTTGGTTACTATATCTTTGTAGTATCATTTGAAGTTGGGTAATGTGATGCTGTCAGCTTAGTTCATTTTTGCTCAAGATTGCTTAAGGTATTTGGGCTCTTTTTTTTTTTTTTTTGGTTCTACATGATTTTTAGGATTGTTTTTTCTAATTCTGTAAATAATGACATTGATAATTTAAAAGGAATAATATTGAATCTATATATTGTTTTGGGCAATGAGATGATTTTAATGATATTGATTCTTCCAACCCAAGAACATGGGATGTTTTCACATTTGTTTGTTCCAAGTATGATTACTTTCATCAGTGTTTTGCTGTTTGCTTTGTAGAACTCTTTCACTTCCTTGGTGAAATATATGTCTAGGTATGTTTTTTTTGTGTGGCTAATGTAAATGGGATTGCATTCTGGATTTTGCTCTCAGCCTGAACATTATTGGTGTATATAAATACTACTGATTTTATGAATTGATTTTGTATCCTGAAACTTTACCAGTCATTTATCAATTCTAGGAGACTTTTGAAGGAATCTTTGGGGTTTTCTAGCTATAAGATAATGTCATCAGCAAACAGAGATAACTTGACTCCTTCTTTTCCAATTTGAATACCTTTTATTTTTTTTCTCTTCCATAATTACGCTGGCTAGGACTTCCAGTATCATGTTGAATAAGAGTGGTGTCAATGTACCTGCTTCTTTTGTCCCAGGTATTTATTTGGAATCTTTTCAACTTTTCCATATTCAGGATGATCTTGGCTGTGGTTTTTGTTTTAAATGACCCTTATTATTTCAAGATAAGTTCCACTGATTTGTATGTGGTGTTTATATCTAAAGAGAAGTTGGATTTTATTGAATCCTTTTTCTGCATCTGTTGAGATGATTATGTGGTTTTTGTTTTAAATTCTGTTTATGTGGTGTATCACATTTATTGATTTGTGTATGTTGAACTCTCCTTATATCTCTAGAAAAACACCCACTTGATTGTGATGTATTACTTTTTCATGCAATGTTGGATTTGGTTTGTGATATAGTTTAGTTCTGTGTCCCCACCCAAATCTCATCTTGAATTGTACTCCCATAATTCTCATGTGTTGTGGGAGGGACCTGGTGACAGATAATTTGAATCGTAGGAGCGGTTTCCCTTATATTATTCTCATGGTAGTGAATAAGTCTCATGAGAGCTGATAGTTTTATCAGGGGTTTCTGCTTTTGCATCCTTCTCATTTTCTCCTGCTGCTGCCATGTAAGAAGTGCCTTTCACCTCCTGCCATGATTCTGAGGACTCCCCATGTGGGACTCTAAGTCCAGTTAAACCTCTTTTTCATCTCAGTCTTGGGCATGTCATTATCAGCAGCATGAAAACGGACTAATACAGTAAATTGGTACCAGTAGAGTGGAGCGTTGCTGAAAAGATACCTGAAAATGCAGAAGCAACTTTGGAACTGGTAAGAGGCAGAGGCTGAAACAGTTTGGAGGGCTCAAAAGAACACAGGAAGATGTGGGAAAGTGTAAAACTTCCTAGAGACTTGTTAAATGGCTTTGACTAAAAGCCTGATAGTGATATGAACAATAAGGTCCAGGCTGAGGTGGTCTCTCTCAGATGGAGATGAGAAAATTGTTGGGAATTGGAACAAAGGTGACTCTTGTTATTTTTTAAGTAAAAAGACTGGCAGCATTTTACCCCTGACCTAGAGGTTTGTGAAACTTTGAACTTGAGAGAGATGATTTAGAGTGTCTGGTGGAAGAAATTTCTAACAAGCAAAGCATTCAAGAGGTGATTTGGGTGCTATTAAAGGCATTCAATTTTAAAAGGGAAGCAGAACATAAAAGTTCAGAAAATTTGCTGCCTGACAATGTGATAGAAAAGAAAGTTCCATTTTCTGAGGAGAAATTCAAGCCAGCTGCAGATCTTTGCATAAGCAATGAGGAGCCAGATGTTAATCCCCAAGGCAATGGAGAAAATATCTCCAGGGCATGCCAGAGAGCTTTGTGTCAGCCTCTCCCATCACAGACCCAGAGGTCTAGGAAGAAATAATGATTTCATGGGCAAGGCCCAGGGTCCCTGTGCTGTGTGCACTCTAGGGGCTTAGTGCCCTGCATCCCAGCTGCTCCAGGCATGGCTGAAAGGGGCCATTGTAGAGCTCAGGCTGTGGCTTCACAGGGGGCAATCCCTAAGCCTCAGCAGCTTCCACATGGTGTCAAGCCTGCGGGTGCGAAGAAGTCAAGAATTGGGGTTTGGGAACCTCTGCCTAGATTTTGGAAGGTGTACGGAAATGCCTGAATGCCCAGGCAGAAGCTTGCTGCAGGGGTGGGGCTCTTATAGAGAACCTCTGCTAGGGCAGTACAGAAGGGAAATGTGGAGTTGCAGCCCCCACACAGAGTTCCTACTAGGGCACCGCCTAGTGGAACTGTGAAAAGGGGACCACCATCCTCCAGACCCAAGAATGGTAGATCCACCTACAGCTTGCACTGTGCACCTGGAAAAGCCACAGACATCAACTCCAGCCCATGAAAACAGCTGGGAGGGAGGCTATACCCTGCAAAACCACAGGGGCAGAGCTGCCCAAGACCATGGGAACCCACCTCTTGCATTAGCATTACTTGGATGTGAGACCTGGAGTCAAAGGAGATCATTCTGGAGCATTAAAATTTGACTGCCTCGCTGGATTTTGGACTTGCTTGGGCCCTGTAGCCCTTTTGTTTGGGCCAGTTTCTCCCATTTGGAATGGCTGTATTTACCCAATACCTGTACCTCCATTGTATCTAGAAAGTAACTAGCTTGCTTTCGGTTTTACAGGCTCAGAGACTGAAGAGCCTTGCCTTGTCTCAGATGAGACACTGGACTGTCAACTTTTGGGTTACTGCTGAAATGAGTTAAGGCTTTGGGGGACTGTTGGGAAGGCATGATTGGTTTTGAAATGTGAGGACGTGAGATTTGGAGGGGTCAGGGGTGAAATGATATGGTTTGGCTTTGTGTCCCCACCCACATCTCATGTTGAATTGTACTCCTACAATTACCACGTGTTGTGGGAGAGTTCCCTTTGGAGATAATCTGAATTATGGGGGCAGTTTCCTCAATACTGTTCTTGTGGTAGTGAATAAGTCTCACGAGATCTGATGGTTTTATCAGGGGTTTCTGCTTTTGCATCTTTCTCATTTTCTCTTACCGTCGCTATGTAAGAAGTGCCTTTTACCTCCCACCATGATCTGTTGTATCATGATTCTGAAGCAACCCCAGCCCTGTGGAACTATAAGCCCAGTTAAACCTCTTTTTCTTCCTAGTCTCAGGTATGTCTTTATCAGCAGCATGAAAATGTATGAATACAGTTTGCTAAAATTTTGTTGAGAATATTTGCATGTATGTTCATCAGGGATATTGGCTTATTGTTATCTTTTCTGTTGTGTTCTTGAGTGATTTTGTTATCAGGGTGATACTGGTTTCGTAGAATGCATTAAGGAGGAGCCTTTCTCCTCAGTGTTTTGGAATAGGTTTCAGAAATATTGGTACCAGTTCCTCTGACATCTGGTAAAACTAAGCTATGAATCCATCTGGTCCTAGGCTTTTCTGTTGAGAGATTTTATATAACTGATTGAATTTAATTAATCATTATTAGTTTGTTCAGGGTATTTATTTCTTTCTGATTCATTCTTGATGGTCGATGTATTTCCAGGAATTTATCCATTTACTCCAGCTCTTTGGGTTTGTGTGTGTAGAGATGGAGAGATGGAGAGATGTTCATTGTAGTCTCTGATGAGCTTTTGTATTTCTGTGGTATCAGTTTATCAGTTGTAATATTACCCTTGTCATTTCTTATTGTGCTTATTTGAATCGTCTTTCTCTTTATCTTGGTTAATCTAGCTTGTGGTCTATCCATGTTTTTCATTCTCTAGAATAACCAACTTTTTATTTTCTTGATTATTTGTTTCATTTTTCTGGTCTCAATCTCATTTAGTTCTTCTCTGATCTTTGTTATTCCTTTCTTCTGTTAGCTTCGGATTTGGTTGGTTCTTGTTTTTCTGTTTCCTTGAGGTACAACATTACGATGTCAATTTGAAATCTTTCTTTTTAAAATAGGCACTTAACACTAGAAACTTCTTCTGAGTACTGCTTTGGCTGTATCCCAGAGGTTTTGGCCTGTTGTATCTCTGTTTTCATTTGTTTCAATTACTTTTTATATCTGCTCTAATTCAGTTGTTTACTCAAAAGTCAATGAGGAGTGAGTGTTTTAGTTTTCACGTATTTGTGTAGTTTTGAGAATTCCTCTTTGTATTGATCTCTTTTTTATTTGTTTGTCTTTTGTGAGATGGAATCTCACTCTGTCGCCCAGGCTGGAGTGCAGTGGCACAATCTCAGCTCACTACAGCCTCCGCCTCAGGGTTCAAGCAGTTCTCCTGCCTCAGCCTCCCAAGTAGCTGGGACTACAGGTGACACCACCACGCCCGGCTAATTGGTATTGGTTTCTAATTGCACTGTGGTCTGAGATGATACTTGATAAGATTTTGATTTTTTTAATTTGTTGAGACTTGCTTTATGACCAGGCATACAATGAATTTTATAGAATGTTCCATGCACAGATGGGAAAAATGTATATTCTGTGGTTGTTGGGTTGAGTGTTCTGCAAATGAGTATTAGGTCCTTATGGTCTAGAGCACAGTTTAAGTCCAGAGGTTTTTGTTGTTGATGATTTACTGTCTCTGTGATCTATCTAGTGCTATCGGTGAAATGTTGAAATTCTCCAGTATTATTGTATTGCCTCTATCTCTTTTCTTAGATGTAATAGTATTTGTATTATGAATCCATGTGCTCTGGTATTGGATGCTTATATATTTAAGATGGTTGAATCTGCTTGTTGTTTTTGATGTTTTATTATCATATAATGCCCTTCTCTCTTAGAAATGCCTATGAGTCATAGGTTTGGTCACTTTACATAATCCCATATTTCTCAAAATCTTTGTTCATTTAATTAAATTCCTTTTTCTTTACTTTTGTCTGATTGGATTAATTCAAAAGACTCATCTTTAGGCTCTTTAATTCTTTCTTCTGCTTGTTCTAATCTGTTGTTAAAGTTTTCAATTGTATGTTGAAGTTCCTTCACTAACAACTTTTTCATTTCTAGAAGTTCTGGTTTTTTTATTTTTTTTAAACTATATCTATCAATCTTTCATATCCTAAATTGCTTTTTTGGTTTGCTTGTGTTGGTTTTCAACTTTCTCTTGAATCTATCTCACTGACCTTCCTTACAATTCACATTTTGAATTCTTTATCTGCCATTTTAGAAGTTTCATTTTGATTAGGATCCATTGCCATAGAGCTAGCATAATTCTCTGGTGGTGTTGAAATACTCTGTCTTTTTGCATTGTCAGAGTTTTTGTGCTGATTTCTTTTCATCTGAAGAAGCTGTCATTTCTTATTTTTGGAATTGCTATAATTTAATTGGGACTTTAAAAAAATTGTTTCGCCCTTGAGCGACTGACTGTAATGTATGTTGTGTGTGATCATTTGGCTTTGTTTCTGGGTGCTTCCAGGGGACCAAGGCTCTGTGTGGGTTCATTTGTTAGAGATAGCTTTGCCTCGTGGCTTCCTCAAATTCTACTTGTTGTAGCTATGTACTGGGTGGATGAGCTGACTCACTATCTTCTGTGGGGCTGGGAATGCAGGTGTCTCAGGAAGCTTCTTTTGTACCCTAGTACTGTGGCCTTCTGTCAGCAAGGTTTTTATTTGGTGTTGCAGTTTGGTCTCCTGTCCAGTCGGTGGTGATTTAACAGTAAGGGTTAGCTTGCCATCAGGTACACTGATGATGAGTGGAAGCACCCACCCTGATAGGATAGCAGAGGAAGTTCCTCGTGGGAGGCACTGAGGTCTGGGGTGAGAGAGGGGGTGCTGTCTCAGCTCCTTGTCCTGGGCAGGCAGAAGTATGATTTAGTTCACTATCAGGCCCCTGTTAGTGAACAGGGCTCATGAACTTCAGTTCAGACATACCCTGTCTTTCCCTCTGGGCCTCAGTGCATCTGAGGTCTGTGGGAAATGCCCCTCTTGTGGTTGCCTCTGACATGGCCTCAGGGCAGAACATCTTTGCCCTGATCCAAAAAAAAAAAAAAAAAGAGCTCTGCAGCTGCCCTCCATTGCAGGAATGCTGCTGCTTGGTATAGGAAGCAGGAGATTATCCTACTCTTCCTGACACCCAGGAACACAAGCACACTTTCAGCCTGGGTCCAGCAACCATGAATAGCACTGGAAAGGCTGTCTCTAAGCGCACTTGTGCCAGCTTCCAGCAGGAAAGGCCTCAGCTGTGTCTGCAGTAGTGTGAGGGGGTAAGAGGAGATACCCTCTGTATGTCCGCTCCCAGCCACTAGTGTTGCTTGTCTGCTGATGATATGGTTTGCCTCTGTGTCCCCACCCAAATTTCACCTTGAATTGTAATAATCCCACGTGTCGTGGTAATTGAATCATGGGGGCAGGTTTTTCCCATGCTGTTCTTGTGATAGTGAATAAGTCTCATGCGATCTGATCGTTTCATAAAGGGGAGTTCCCCTGCACGTGTTCTCCTGCATACCTCCATGTAAGACGTGACTTTGTTCCTCATTCACCTTCCACCGTGATTGTAGGGCGTCCCCCGCCACGTGGAACTGTGCGTCAAAGTAAACCTCTTTCCTTTATAAATTACCCAGTCGCAGGTATGTCTTTATTAACAGTGTGAGAACAGCCTAGTACAGCTGGGACAGAGCGATGCTTCCTCTCTCCAGAGAGCTGCACTATGCTGTGTTTCCTTTATCCCAAGGGCGGTTTGGTGAGGTACGCTCCCCTCCCCTAGGGGCTATCCATCCTAAGGGCTAGATCTCCAGGGATTCACTGGTCCCCTGTGGCTGCCAAAGCCAGAGCAGATTCTGGGGAACATTTGTGGGGCATCTGGGGATAAGGCAACCCTGGTAGTTGCCCTTGATGGAGGCACAACCAATACAGTGCCTGCTGCCTCAGTTTGGATATGAAGGAGTGCCTGTGCTCTTGCAGGAGCTAGTCACCTGTTGCTCTGACCCCAGGAAGCTCCTAAATTGTCAAAGACAGTGTTGCCTGGGCTCCAGAGGGCAGAGAGGCTCCTGGACAATTCAGTGGTCAGCAGTCTGTTGCAGGGGCGAGGAGAGAAGAGAATACCCACACCTACCCTTTGCATGGGACTCCAGGTTCCTTGGAGTCCAATCTCTGCCAGATTCTTGCTGCCTTCCCTTTCTGTACTCCAGTTTCTTCCCATGGGTTTCCTGACAGGTTTCAGCACTCTTCCCTTAGCTTTCCGCTCCTGGAATGACCGTTCACTTATAATTTTGATCTTTCTGAGGAAAGCTTACATCCTTTGTCTCTAGTTGGTCATTTCCTTGCTTCCACTACCACACTGTCTTGATTACTATAGACTTGCAGTAAGATTTGAAATAAAAAAATACAAGTCCTCCAACTTTGTTCTCCTCTTCCAAGATTGTTTTGACTACGTGCTAGTCACAGGGTGGCAGAGGCTGTGGTGGAGTTATCTTGATCTCCTGCAGCAGAGCCCATGGAGCAGTGAAGAATGGACCACTGTTCGTTTCCTTGATATTATTTTGCAGCATAAAAGTTTTCAATTTTCATAAAGTTCAAATTATCATTTTTTCTTTTGTTGTTTTTTTTTTAAACTCAAATCATGAAGATGTATGCCTATGCTTTCTTTCAAGAATTTTATAGCTTTTATATTTAGATTTCATCTACTTGAGATACAAGCAGGCTGGCCAAATTCATTCTTTTTCATGTGGATATCCAGTTGTTTGGGAACCTTTTGCTGAAATGTCTATTATTTTCCCCATTGAATTTTGTTGGCATCATTGTTGGAAATACATTAACCATAAATTGTAAGGGTTTACATCTGAACTCTTAATTAGATTATATTAATGTATTTGTCTATTTTTATGCCACTACAAAACTGTCTTTATTACTGTAGCTTTGAAATAAGTCTTGAAATGAAACAGTGAAACTCCTTTGACTTTGTTCTCCTTTTTCAAGATGGTTTTGGCTACGTTTAAATTTTCATGTAATTTTAGGATTAGCCTGTCAATTTCTGCAAAAAAAAAGCCATATGTTACTTTGATCGACATTGTGCTGAATCTGTAGGTCAATTTGAAATGTATTGCCATTTTCACAATATTGTCTTCTGATCCATGAATATGAGTGTTTCTAATTATTTAGATATTTCTCGATTTTCACCAACAGTGTTCAGTAATTTTCACAATATTTATTTTGAACTTCTTATTTACATTTATTCCTAAGTATTTTATTCTTTTTGATGGTATGGAAAATAAAATCATTATTATACTTTCATTTTAGATTGCCCATTGCTAGTGTATAGAAACACAGTTGATTTTTCTGTATTCATTTTGAATTTCTTTTATGAAATTCTTTCCTAAAGATTTTATTATTTTTATGTTATTTTCAATGGGATTATCTTCTTAATTTTATATGACTTGTTCTTCAATAGAAATAAAATGTATTTTGTTGATTGCTCTTATAATCTGCAAGCTTGTTGAGTTCATTTCTTAGTTCTAATAGTTTTTTTGGTGGCTTCCTAAGTATACATATTTTTAAAGAAGAGTTATGGAGGCAGAGACTGCTAGTACACATCAGTGCCTATTTTGTCTTCTTTACTTGGTTCCAAGTCTAAACTGAATTTCTCAACTGAATTTCTTGTGTGGCCATAAGTCTGAGTTCTAGCCAATGGGTTGTGGGTTAAAGTGTTACACACTGCTTTCAGCTAGGATCTACATTTTTCTAGGCCATCTCATAGTGCTCCACATCCCTTTACTACAGACAATGATGAGGATGTAGTAAAGAATTCTGATGTCTAAGAAAATGGTCGATAGTACAAACATTAAGGAGCCAGAATTTAAACTCTAATGGAGTAGACCCTTTCACTCCACTGCAGACTAAATTTTGTCACTTACCTCTACCCCCAACAAATTTATGTGTTAAAGCCCAACTCCCATAGGGACTGTATTTGGAAATAGTTCTTTAGGTGGTAATTAAGATTAGGGTGAGGTCCTAATGTGATAGAATTGGTGGCCTTATAAGAAAAAGAAGAAAAATAAACAATCTGACAATGCATCTTAAAGATCTAGAAAATCAAGAGCAAAACAAACCCAGACGTAGTAGAAGAAAATAAATAATAAAGATCAGAGCAGAAATAAATAAAATTGAAATGGAAAAAAGGACAAAAAAGATCAATGAAACAAAAAGTTGTTTTCTTGAAACCCTAAGCAAAATTGACAAACCTGTGGTCAGATTAACTGAAAAAAAAGATAAGTTTCAAATAAAATCAGAAATGTAAAAGGAGACACAACAATTCATACTGCAGGAATTCAGTGGATCATTAATGGCTACTCTGAACAAATATATACCAATAGATTGAAAAATATAGAAGAAATAAATTCCTAGACACATACAACCTATCAAGATTGAACCAACAGGAAATCCAAAAACCTGAACAGACCAATAACAAGTAATGAGATTGAAGCTATAATAAAATGTCTCCCAGTAAAGAAAAGCCCGGTACCTGATGGCTTCACTGCTGAATTCTATCAAACATTTTAGCAAGAACTAATACCAGTGTTACCCAAACTCTTCTGAGAAATAGAGGAGGAAATGCTTCCAAACTCATTCCATGAGGCCCAGATTACCCTAATACCAAAACCAGACAAAGACACATCAAAAAAAGAAAACTACAGACCAATACATCGGATGAATATTGATGGAAAAATGCTCTACAAAATACTCGTGAACCAAATTCAGCCATACATTGGAAAGACCATTCATAGAAAGATAGGAGAGACATACCTCATCATAATTAAAGCCATATTCTACGGACTCACAGCTAGTATCATAAAGAATAGGGAATAACTGAAAGCCTATCCTCTAAATCTGAAACTCTATATTAAAAAAATCTAGTAATCCCATCAAAAAATGGGAAAGATATTTTCATAGGAATTTCTCAAAGAAGACATACAAAGGCAAACAGACATGAAAAGGTGCTCAACATCACTGATCATCAGAGAAATGCAAATCAAAACTACAAATTACATATAACCTCACCTCAGTTAAAATGGCCTATCTCCAAAAGGCAGGCAATAACAAATGCTGGTGAGAATGTGGAGAAAAGGAATCCTTGTACACTGTTGGTAGTTATGTAAATTTGTACAGGCACCGTGGAGCACTCTTTGGAGATTGCTCAAAAAAACTGAAAATTGAGCTACTATATGATCCAGCAATATCACTGCTGAGTATATACTCAAAAGAAAGGAAGCCAGTATATCAAAGAGAATCTGCATTCCTGTTTGCTGCAGCACTGTTTACCAGAGTTAAGATTTGGAAGCAACCTAAGAGTCCATCAACAGATGAATAGATAAAGAAAACGTGGTGCTTATAAACAATGGATCACGATTCAGCCATTAAAAAAAAGATTGAGAACCTGTCATTTGCAACAACATGGGTGGAACTGAAGATCATAATGTTAAGTAAAATAAGCCAGGCACAGAAAGACAAACATCACATGTTCTCACTTATTTGTGGAATATAAAAATCAAAACAATTGAACTTATGAACACAGAGAGTAGAAGGATGGTTACCAGAGGCTGGGAAAGGTAGTGCAGGATTGAGGGGGAGGTGGGGATGGTTAATGGGTACAAAAAATAGAAAGAATGAATAAGACCTACTATTTGATAGCACAACAGCGTGACTATAGTCGATAACTTAGTTATACATTTTCAAATAAACAGTATAATTGGATTTTTTGTGACTGAAAAGATAAATGCTTGAGGGAATGGATATCCCATTCTTCATAAGTGCTTCTTTCACATTGCATGCTTGTGTTGAAACATCTCGTGTACCATGTAAATGTATACACCTAATATATAACCACAAAAATTAATAATAAGAATAACAAAAGGAAAGGAAAAAAAAGATCTCTCTCTTTGTCTCCACCATCAAGGACACATCAAGTAGTGAGAAGGCAACTGTCTATGAGCCAAGTAGAGAGCCCTCGTTAGAAATCAAATTGACCAGCATCTTGGTCTTGAATTTCTAATTCTCCAGAACTGCAAGAAAATAACGTTCTATTGTTTAAGCTCCCCCGCCTGTGGTACTTTTTATGGCTGGCTAAGCTCACTGGTACATACTCCCATCGTGCCAATCTGCTTCAGACCATGACACGAACTAGCAGTAAAGCTAAATTGTCTGAAGCGAATAAGACTTGGAGTTGTTTGCTAAAGTAGTTAACGTGCTCTAACTAATATAGTAACAGAGGCAAATATGTGGAAAGATAATAATAAAAGAACATATGACAGCTGCCACAGATTTTAGTATTTTGACAATGGTCATAACTCAGTGAAGCAGGAAATTTACCATAGGATTTGAACATGCGGAATATTACCTCCAGGTTCTTCGACAAAGTAAATAGTCATTATGTTACCTTATAAAATGCTAAGAGGAAGAAGAATGATAATTGTAATTTTAGAAATTCTTCAAAAAGAATGTTATGTCAACCATTTGAAAGGCCAAATTCAATTTAGCAATTCTGAGTCTAGAACACGCCAGCTGTTTGATCTTTCGTACTTGTCAAAATAAGAAAGTCAGGGAAAATTATGAACAGAGGAATATGTTCTAGCAAGTATATTCCTGGTCTGGGGACTGAAACAAAAGCAGTAAAAGAAAAATTGGCTGAGGCATTGCACCCCAATTCTTAAATTTGAGGTTCATGTCTGATAAGTCCATTTAAACCATGGCTACAGTATTGAGTTGGAAATTTTTGTTTATTTCTCAAATAAAAAAGTATGTTTTCAACTGTATATTTTTAAGAGGGGGAATAATTATAGCATATTTGAGCCATTTATGACCACAAATCTTAATGATTACATAAATGTTTGGTAGGCAGAATAATGCCTCCTCCTTGCCAAAGATGTCCATATCCTAATCCCAGAAACCTGTGAATATGTTACCATGGTAACAGGAAATTTGCAGATGTGATTAGGTTAAGAATCTTGAGATGATGAGATTATCTTGGCATACCTGGGTAGCCCCAGTGTAATCGCAAGGGCTCTCATAAGAGAGAGATGGGAAGGTCAAAGTCAAGAAGGATATGTGGTGATAGAAGCAGAGGTTGGAGGAATGTGATCATGAATTAAGATGTAGGCAGCCCCTAGAAGCTGTAAAAATCGAGGAACATCTTGTCCTCTAAAGTCTTCAGAGAGAATGCAGATGGGCCATCATCTTGATTTTAGCTCTATGAGAACTATTTGTGCTTTTGGTCTCCTCCAGAACTGTTAGATAATAATGTGTTTTTTCTTTTTTTTTGTATTTTTAACTCACTATAAATTTATGATAATTTGTTATAGGAGCAACTGAAAACAAATACAGGAAGTTTATTCTTATTAATATCACAATGCAAATGCAGGTCTGATTGTTTTTCTTCCAGTAGTAATTTATGATTTTATTTTATTTTGTATATTTCAATTTAATTTTAGACAGGGCTTCACTGTGTTTCCCAGGCTGCAGTGCAATGGCTCAATCTTAGCTCACTGCAGCCCCAAAGTTCTAGGCTCAATTGATCCACTTGCTTCACCCTCCTGTGTAGCTGGGACTATAGGTACACATCACCACACTTGACTTATTTTTTGCTTTTTTATAAAGAAAGGGTTTCACTAGATTGCCCAGACTGGTCCTGAACTCGTGGCAAGTGATCTTCCCACGTCAGCCTTTGAAGCTGCTCAGATTACAGGCATGAGCCGCCACGCCCAGCCACTTTCCTTAGAATTGATCTGCATTCCTTTGCCTTTTGTATTATCCTTTAGAATTTGATCTTTCTCATGTCTGTTCTCTACTTTCTGAAATATTTCATTTAGTTGATTTTCTCAGAATCATTTATTAGGTTGCTGCAAAAGTAATGGTGGTTTTTGCCATTTACTTTTAATTTTACCTATTAAAATGTAACTGTTTTTCCACAGTGTTCATTATGCTGATTTTTAAAATATAGATGTTAAATAAAGTATTAAAGTTCAGTCTGAAGTGAATATGTAATATTCATGCTTACCTGTCATCATTATAAATAATTAGAAAAAACATTAAATATTTCATAGCATTTGTATGAAGATACAATTAGGTAATATGTGTAAAGTGTTCAGCACCAAACCTTCAAGCTTAGAAATGGCTCTTGATTTACATTATTTGCGCTTGGGATTATGGCATTTACTGAACTTTTTCTGGGAATAGACATACAAAGATGAATAGAACACCAGTCCTTTCTTTGGAGTGCATAGTTGTGTAAGAATAAATGGACATTTAAATAGATAGTTACGGGACATAATATGTGTTAGGTGTTAGAGAAGGATTCTATGCTACATATATTTATTACCTTAAAAATTAATGTCTTAGTCAGCTGGGTTTATAACAAGATGATAAATGTGTCCCAGGTTTTTCAAAACTCTTTAAACACTTTATTTACTAAAAAAACAGTATCTAAAAGCAGCCGACGAGTTTCCATGTGAGTAAAACCTGAACAATGTAATTCATAATTCATTGTTATAATTTGAGAACCATTTTCATGTTCAATCTCCAGTTTTGTTATTTCAACATTTGTGAGTCTTTGGATTTTGCCCAAACCTTAAAGCACTGTTATTTTTACTAATTATAATTTAGTATAATTGGCAAACTACAATGTCTAGTTCAGCATATCTGAAATTAGGTGACTCTGTCCCACTGATTTTAATAAATGTGCCAAATTTTTCTCTAAAGCATATGGATAAATATTGAAGTATGATTTCAAAAGGGTGATCTAGCATTCACCTCTTGAGAAGATTTTTGTTTTTGACACATCCTGTTTTCCCATATGGTATATATTATAGAACTTAAAACTATTATTGCAATAATTATTACCTCTTGTGACCAAGGGAGTATTTATAAAACAAGTGTTAGGGTTTAAAGAAATAGAGTCCTGAAGCGCTTTAAAAAAGCAGATTTTCAGTAATCTTTGCAACTTTACCCTATGCAGAATTATTTTCCAGGATGACTGGAATAAAGCCTAAGCAAACATTTTCAAAATTATACAAGTAATAGCTGTTCCTCTTTTATTTCTACAGATTGAGCTATTTAGTCATTATGGTATCTATTACCTAATAATTAATAATGGCAAATGACCACAGTTAGATGTAATTATTTTAGACCTTTTAATATTCTTAATAACGATATAAATGAAATTGATAAAATTAATAGTTGTTTGAATACAATAGTTTGCATTTAATCAATGTTTTATAATTTTCAAACCACTTACATATCCAACATGTTATTTTACCTTTACAATTACTCTGTAAGATAAGAAATACATTAAAATACCTATATTACACAAGAGTAAACTCATGCCAAAGAGTTAAGCAACCTAAAATAGATCCTAAACAAATTAGTTACACATTTGAGAATAGAACTACTTTTGTTTATTCCAAAATATAAAATAAATCCCAGTGGTCTTTGTAAAAAGTATACTCTAAAAATATATATAAAAATATGTACAGTAACTTTTGAAGCAAATGGTGGTTCTATCATATTGATCTACCCCAGAATCCTCAATTTATCTCATTATCCTTATTTCATAATTACATCCTCATTACAAAACAAAGCCATGCTCCAGTTGACCGAGCTCCTCACAACTATTATTATAATTTTTGTTTTTTATTGATACATAATAGATGTACATATTTTTGAGATACATGGAATAAGTTAATTCATGTAAACTTTTTACATTTGATAAACATCAATTCAGTGTAGTTGGGACACATCCATTGCCTTAAATATTTGTCATTTCTTTATGCTAGGCACATTTGCATTATTCTCTATCAGACACAATAGGATAGGCTTTGCTGAAACAGTTAATATGACCCCAAATCTTAATGGTTACATAAATGGTAGGCAGAATAATGCCTCCTCCTTGTCAAAGCTGTCCATATCCTAGTCCCAGAAACCTGCAGAATATGTTACCATGGTAACAGGAAATTTGCAGATGTAATTGGGATACATCCATTGACTTAAATATTTGTCTTTTCTTTATGCTAGGCACATTTGCATTATTTTCTGCAAGCAATTTTGATACATAAAATAATTATAAATGATAGTCACTCATTTATCAAACATTGTCTTATTTCCTCTATCAAACTGTATATTAGTACCCATGAATCAACCACTCTAACTCCCTCTTCCTCCTAATTCTTATGTATAACTACTAGAAGTGTCATATTAGCTCCAATTGGCTTAGATGTTTCAAATACCAGCATAGTTAACTTTAGAAAAACTACAAAACTTTTTTTCCAAAGTGGTTGTGTTTGTCCGTTTTCACACTGCTATAAATAACTTCTTGAATCTGGGTAATTTATAAAGAAAAGAGGGTTAATTGAATCACAGTTCTGCATGGCTGGGGAGGCCTCATGAAACTTACAATGATGGCCAAAGAGGAAGCAGGCATGCCATACGTGATGGCAGGAAACAGAGAGAGCAAGCGAAGGGGGAAAAGTTCCTTATAAAACCATCAGATTTCATGTGAATTTACTCACTATTATGAGAACAGCATGGGGGAAACAGCCCCCATGATCCAATTACCTCCCCTGAGGTCCCTCCTCCAACATGTTAGACATGAGATTTGGGTGGAGACACAGAGCCCAACCATATAACTCTACCCCCAGCCCCTCCCAAATCTCATGTCATCACATTTCAGACACAATTCTGCCTTCCAAACAGTCCCCCAAAGTCTTAACTCATTTCAGCATTAACTCAAAAGTCTAAGTCCAAAGCCTTTTCTGAGACAAGTCAAGTTCCTTCTGCCTATAAGCCTGTAAAATAAGAAACAAGTTAGTTACTTCCAAGATACAAATACAAAACAATTTAGTTACTTCCAAGAGAGTACAGGCATTGGATAAATTCTCCCATTCCAAATGGGAGAAATTGGCCAAAACAAAGGGGCTACAGGCCCCATGCAAGTCAGAAATCCTGTAGGGCCATCACTAAATCTTAAAGCTTTGAAGTAATCTATTTTGACTCCATGTTTCACATCCAGAGGATGCTGATGCAAGGAGTGGGCTCTCACATCCTTGGGCAGCTCTGCCCCTGTGGCTTTACGGGGTACAGCTCCTGCAGCTGCTTTCTGGGCTAACATTAAGTGTCTGCAGCTTTTCCACACACATGGTCAAAATTGTTAGTGGATTTACCATTCAGGGGTCTGGAGGACAATGGCTCTCTTCTCACAGATCCATTAGGTATGATCCAGTGGGGCCTCTTTGTGGGGGTTACAATCCCACATTTCCCTTTTGCACTGCCGTAGCAGAGGTTCTCCATGAGGGCTCTGCCCCGGCAGCAGACTTCTGCGTGAACATCCAGGCATTTCCATACATTCTCTGAAATCTATGTGGAGGTTCCCCAACTTCAGTTCTTGAATTCTGTGCACTCCCAGGCCCAACACCACGTGGAGACCAAGGCTTAGGGATAGCACCTTCTGAAGCAATGGCTCAAGTGGTACCTTGTCCCCTTTTAGCCATGGCTAGAGCTGAAGTGGGTGGGACACAGGACACCCAGTTGGGATACTGCACAAAGAAGTAGGCTTGGGCGTTGCCCGCAAAACCAGTTTTCCCTCCGTGGCTTCCAGGCCTGTGATGTGAGGGTCTGCTGTGAAGGTCTCTTACAGGCCCTAAGGAGACATTTTCCCCATTGTCTTGGCTATTAACATTCAGCTTCTCATTACTTATGCAAATCTCTCCAGCCAGGTTGAATTTCTCCACAGAAAATGGCTTTTTCTTTTCTAACATATGGTCAGGCTGCAAATTTTCCAAACGTTTATGCTCTGCTTCTCTTTTAAATATAAGTTCTAATTTCAGATCATCTCTCTCAATTTCAAAGTTCTACAGATATCTAGGGCAGGAGCAAAATGCTGCAAGTATTTTTGCTAAAGTATAGCAAGAGCAACCTTTGCTCCAGTTCCCAATGAGTTCCCTCAAACTGTTCCAGCCCCTGCCTGTTACCCAGTTCTAAAGTCGCTTCCACATTTTCAGGTATCTTTATAGCAGTGCCCCACTCCTGGTACCAATTTCTCTGTATTAGTCTGTTTTTACACTGCTATGAAGAACTGGCTGGAACTGCAAAATTTATCAAGAAAAGAGAGTTACTTGACTCACAATTTTGCATGGCTGGGGAGGCCTCAGGAAACTTAAAATCGTGGAAGAAGGGGTATCAGGCACATCTTGTATGGTGGCAGGAGAGTGAGTGAGTGAAGGGGGAAGAGTCCCTTATAAAACCAGCAGATCTCATGAGAACTCAATCACTATCATGAGAACAGCATGGAGGGAACTGTCGCCATGATCCAAACACCTCCCACCGGGTCCTCCTTTGATACATGGGGATTACAGTTCGAGATTTGGGTGAGGACACAGAGCTAAACAATGTCAGTGATTATACTATTTCACATTCTCGTTAGCAATGTATGAGAAATCTAGTGGTTTATATCCTTACTCACATGTGGTATTGTCAATCTTTTTAACTTTAACTATCTTAATAAGTTGGTGGTATTATCTCCTTTAGGTTTTTATTTTCATTTATCAGATGGATGGATAATTTTGTTGAACTTATTTTCATGGGCTTGTTTATTTCTTATTTGTTATCTTTGTGAACTGTCTTTTACAAACTTTTGTCCATTTAAAAAAACTTGGTTTGTCTTCTTATTGAATTTTAAGGGCTCTTTATACATTATAGATACGAGTGCATTGTCAAATATATTTGAGATGTGTTAAATATAGTTTATACTAGTCTGAGGCTTGTCTTTTCATTTTTAACAGCATGTTACATAGAAGAAATCTTTAATTTTGATTAAGGCTAATGTCTTTTTTTGGTTTTTGTTTTATTCTTTTACAGTTTGTGCTTTTTGTGCCTTCTAAAAATTTTTTGCTCTTAAAGATTTGATCAAAAATAAAAACTCTCAAATATTGTATAATACTGAGCATTTGAGCCTGGATTTCTTGATATAGATTAAAAGAAAAAAAAGACATGCACAGTAGCAACTACCAAATCTGAAAATAAGTTCATCCTTTCTGTGCGTTTGCTGCAATTAAACTATTTTCACAAATAATTTATACTACTCTAAAGGTCTGTGTTTGTTTACATAGGAAGTGTTTATTTTTCCAAGAAAGTAAATTTATTTAATTTCTCATATGTCTTACACATGCAAAAAAAAAAAAAACTTAAAGGTTTATTGAATGGTAGAAACACATTGGTGCTCTTTAGAATCATTTCAGGCTCAAACATTACACTACACACTACACATAGAAGCTAGTCCTCTGATACAGTGTGACAGTCAATACACAGCAACATCCAAATAAGAATAATGCCAACAACTACAACACTGTTCATCATGGTACACATACAAACTACTGTGATTACTACTGAGCAGAGTACATGGGTAGCAAAAGCTCTGATTTCTAGTCGTTATTACAATCAGATGGCAACTATCCATATTCAACAATGAACGTGTGTTCTTGTGGTTTTTATCTTGTCCAACTCTTCAGACACTTGGCCACATTTCAGATAAACATCCAGGTAATTGAGTCTTTTACTGAAGTGAGGCCGACTCAAAATCCTTCCTTCTTTAGCAGTTGTACAATGAATACAACTCCCTCCAAAATAAATATGAGTGTGTGTGTATATATATGTATATATATTATATATATATATATTTCAATTATACAGACTACTCCAATAGCATTTTTGGTTTTTGATTATTTTGTTTGTCTCTTTTTATAGAATATAGTTAGACTAGAAAAGGATCCAATATAGGTAACATTTATAAAATTAAAAATAATGGTCAACCCAGCAATCCCATTACTAGATCTATATATCTC
>NW_012120598.1:2394767-2413145 GCF_000951035.1 Colobus angolensis palliatus
AGAGAGAGAGAGAGAGAGAGAGAGAGAGAGTAAATGCAATCCAAATCTTGAAGAGGTGTCTGCACTGCAATGTGCAGAATAAAACTTCTGCAGCTTTATTTACAATAGCCGTAATATGGCTAAATGTCCATCAACAAATGAGTAAATAAATAACATATGGTACATCTACACAATAAACTACTGTCTAACCTTAAAGAAGAATAAAGCCCTATTGCTTGTGATAACATGATGAACCTGGATATGTTATGTTAAGTGAAATATACTAGGCACAGAAAGACAAATAGTGCATGATCTTACTATGTGTGGAATCCGAAAAAGGCGAACTCATAAAAGAGTAGAATGTTAGTTACCAGAAGTTGGGAGGGGTGAGGGCGTTTGGGGAGATGTTGGTAAAAGTATATAAAATTTCAATTAGAAAGAAGAAATAAGTTCAAGAGATATATTGTACAACATGGTGACTACAGTGATAACAATGTATTCGATTTTTAAAAGAAAGTAAGACAGTCATGTTTAAGCCAAATCCCAGAATGTAGTTGTTGGGTGTCGGTGATATTTGACTAAGACTTTCTTCATGTCCTTGAGAGGGTATGTATTTTATAGGCAATTATGTTGTTAGCAATTTTTCCAAAGTAATGATTCTTGTTAAGTGATGCAATCAGAATCATGTAATTTAAGGTTAGTCTGTATGTGTGATGTGATATACTGTTGTGCATGTATGATATGATATGATATCATATCATATACTGTTATACCATTATAACAGAATATCACAGATAAGTGACTCGATAAGCTATTCGATGTGTGATGTGATACACTGTTAACAGTGCATGTGATGTGATACACTGTTAACAGTGTACCACAACATCACACATCGAATAACTTATCAAGTCACTTATTGACCTGATAAGTTATTTGATGTGTGATGTGATTAAGCTATTTGATGTGTGATGTGATACACTGTTAACATCACACATCAAATAACTTATCAAGTCACTTGTTAAGGAACTTACAAGTGCAACTAGTAACTTCATGTTCTTTTTTTGTAAAGCATTTAAAAAACTTGTTTACTATTCTTTTAAAATAATTACAAAGTTAATATACATTCCTTTCAAACTCTTAGTCAGTCAGTGATGCATACAAAATATATTAACTATTTTCCACATCTTGAGAACAGAAATGTTAATATTCCCAAACACTACAGGTTTTTTTGCCCTATAGAACATTAAACAAATGTCTCATTTGAAAAAAAGAAAAGTATATCAATAAAACAATATATCACATCACACATATTAATTTACTGTTATATCGCTATAAAAGTATATATTGCTGTTATAGAAATATAACAGTATATCACATCACACATATAGGTTAAATATGATGAAGATAATAAGAATTAAAAAAATAATGATCAAAGCCTGTTTCCATAGCTGAAAAGAGAAACAAGTTAATTCAGTGGTTTTTGTTATCTTCCATAACAAAACCCTATCAGAGAGGTAATCCTGAAAAAGTTAAGTCCCCTTTTCCTCCAAGTGGTAGGTATAAATTTTCTATGTAGACCTAAACTAGATGATTATCATGGAGGCTAGTAAGGACCTGACCTTTCCTGAAAGTATAGGAGGCCCGTAATATAATTTTTGGAGCAGCCATAAGTATACTTATCACCCAAATCTGTGTCAAAGACCAGCCCACTTTCTTTAAATAATTTGCTTTCTAAGGTTGAATAAACCATAAATTCTTGTATGAGGATTTGAAGAAGGGATTATATTATTGTATCTAATGATGATTCTGACTTAGCTACCATTTAAATTGGATTTTGAAAGAGGGCTATATACAGAAATCTTCAGGGTGAAACAAAAAGGCATTAATTAGTAACATGAAAACACATGAAAGTAAGAAACCCACCCGTAAAGTTAAGTATATATTCAAATTCAGATTACTCTAATACTAAATTCAGAATGCTCTAATACTTTAATAGTGGTTATAAATCCATTTTAACTCTAATACAAATGTTAAATGTGAAAAATAACTATGTTTTGGGGAGATGTTGACCAAAAGATACAAATCTTCGGTTTCGAGATGAATAAGTTATGGAGCCCCAGTGTACAACATGGTGACTATAGTTAATCATAATGTATTATATACTTTGAACTTGCTGAGAGAGTAGACCTTAAGTGTCCTCACTGCCCCAATCCCCTCCACACAATGGTAACTATTTGAGATGATAAATATGTTAATCAGCTCACTGTGGCAATCATTTCAAAATGTATACATATGATATATATCAAAACATCACATTGTGCACCTCAAATATATGCAATTTTTGTTTGTCAATCGTATCTCAATAATGCCAGAAAAAATGGCCTTGGATTGCTAAAAATAAAATAACATACTGTATAAAAATAAAAAGGGGACTAGATTGCTGGAAGATACTTCCTATGTGAATTTTATGCTGTACATTGGAGATACCTAATTTGTAATAAAAGTGGTAATCGATAGATACATTCCAGCACCTGTATTGCTTATTTTTCCCTATGTTTTCTATCAACAAGTAAAATCAATATATAATATTTCATCTGGAGTCTGATAGTCTCTTGGAGCTTTTACACTGATCCAATATGCTCCTTTTTCCCTATGTAGAAGGAAGAACTCAGAGAGAAAAAGCAGACTTCCAAATTCTGCTGTAACTTTTCACTGTCAAATATTGTCTTACTCACCAATCACAGATAAGCTACTGCTTTTCTATTCATCCTCCTCAGTTCCACTGGTGATTCTCCTCAGTTTCTTAGGCTTTGTTAATAATCTTAGTAGTTCTTAGATATAGTGTAAAGAAAATAATTACCTGACTTATCAAGTAACTAGTAACTTCATTTTCCTTTTTGTAAAGTATTTAAAATACTTGTTTATTATGCTTTTACAATAATTTAATTACAAAGTTAATACACATTCGTTTCAAACTCTTAAACAATCAATGATGCATACAAAAATATTAGCTGTTTTCCACATCTTGGGTATAGAATGTGAATATTCCCAAACACTATAGGTTTTTTGTCCTATAGAACATTAAACAAATGTCTCATTTCTAATGAACTATGTAAATTTCTGTTCTTCAAATGCTCTTTGAACCAGTATTATCAAATTACATTTCTGGCTGTCTCATTAATCTTTTAGTTATTAAATCATTGGAAAGTTCATGTTTTACTTGTATGAAAGTGATGTTTTTAATTTATTAAAATTATATTTGAATGGTAATAAATAAACACATGTGTGTACCAAAGATTTGCATAAGAATCTTATAGCAGCATTACGTGTAATCTGCAACAGCTGGTAAAATTCTGTATCTTGCTGTGTAAGAAAATTACAGGAGGCCGGGCACGGTGGCTCACACCTGTAATCCCAGCACTTTGGGAGGCCGAGGCGGGTGGATCACGAGGTCAGGAGATCGAGACCATCCTGGCTAACACGGTGAAACCCTGTCTCTACTAAAAAAAAAAAAATACAAAAAATTAGCTGAGCGTGGTGGCGGGCGCCTATAGTCCCAGCTACTTGGGAGGCTGAGGCAGGAGAATGGTGTGAACGCGGGAGGCGGAGCTTGCAGTGAGCCAAGATCGCGCGCCACTGCGCTCCAGCCTGCCTGACAGAGCAAGACTCCGTCTCAAAAAAAAAAAAGAAATTACAGGAATAAGCTGCTTTTCAAAAAAATAATTTATCTGTGCCCACTCCCTGTCATTAACCCAAATATTCACTTTCTTAGCTTCCGTGACTATGAATTACTTTGATCTGTTTTTTAATATGTATGTATATATGTATGTACGTTTATTACAGACTCCTCCCCTATTTTGATTTTATTCACTTAATGCTATATCTGTGATATTTACCCTTGTTGCATGTAGCAGTGATTGTAAAATATTCAACAACAATCCTATACATCCTTTCTACTTTAGATGAACATTTTGGGCCTTGTTTACAATAACTAATAGCTATAAAGTACCAAGAAGACAACCTCTGGGATTATTGTTTCTATTGATCATAAAGCAATTGTATGTCTCCTTAAAATATTTAGTTGCATTCCATTGCATAAGATTTGTAAAACAGCCTAATGGATGGTAAGGAAACACAGGTACATACAGAACCAAAGAGAATATGGCAGTATTTTTTAAATTACAATTTGAAAGTCACTGTTTTTAGTTTTAGAGAATGTAGCCTGTTCTCATTTTGTATTGTAAGTGAAATTGTTTTAGTCCTCTTATCTTTTGTGTGTTTATCATTTATTTTACTATGTTGTCAATTTTCTTTTTGTCTTATATAATCTTTGCTTGCTTAATTTAATTCTTTTTCTCATTTTTTAGCTTCTAACTATGCTTTTAAATGTTTGAGCGATAACTTCTTCTATTCCAAAAAGACAAATTAAACTTGTCCTCTATTGTTGATGAAAATTGAAGAAAAAAACAAACCCTCTCTAAAATGTTTTATTTTTCAACTGTTTCCACACCATTGGTATTAATTTTTATAACCCCTTTACTTCTTTACTATCAGAATAAGACATTAGAAAGATTTTAGCATTAATATATTCTTTCCATCAACTCCCAGATTTAATCAAGAGAGTTAAAGAAACAAAAAACAAAAAGCAAAACACATGCACACACAAAACCTGGCCCTACTCCCAAGTCTCCCTGGATACACAAGGAGTTTCTTTCCCTGATTCAGACTCTGTGACTTGGACTCTGCCAGTCAAAATATTCTTTCATTCTAGCTCCATTCCATTTCCAGTTCCACTGGTATCAGCACGGTTGATTAGGTCTTCCAGTTCCAGACTTTATAAGTGGAAAGATACTGCCTTCAGAAATGCAATGATTTGGGAAGGCATCTTCGCTTCAGCTGCACTCCCTGCTTGTGCCAGACACCAAAGGGAAATTATCTCCTACCAACAGTTTTCTTTAGAGTTCTCAAAAACAATTCAGGCTTGATGTGCTGAAACAAAAACTATCTTACCTGCCCTCATTTAAACCAAGTTCATTTCTAGTGTTCTTTTTCTCAAAAAAAGAAAACCATTGAATTGTGCAAGCTAGAAAGTTTGAAAATCTTTTCCTTTTTCTTCCTATGTTCAAACCACTGCCATGACTTGTTGAATTATCACTCCTAAAGCATGTAGTCTCCATGAATTATATACTGCCCTCAGAGGACTGCAATTGGTACTTTTTTGGAGGGGGATTAAAAAAAAGTTTTAGTGTACAAAGAAGAGTCATACACACACTGCTTAATCAGATACACCTTATACCTTTGTATTCAAATTTTCATAGAGGAGGGGCTATTAAAAATGTCTACGAAGTGGGGTGTTCCTAGTTTGGATATTTGTCCTGCTCAAATCTCATGTTGAAATGTGGTCCCCAGTGTTGGAGGTGAGGCCTGGTGGGAGGTGTTTGGGTAACAGGAACAGATGCCCCATGGCTTGGTGCTGCTCTTGCAACAGTGAGTGAGTTCTCGAAGGATCTGATTGTTTAAAAGTGTGTAACACCTCCCCACCCTCTCCCTTGCTCTCACTCTTGCCATGTGACTAGCCTGCTCCTGCTTAGCCTTTTCCATGAGTTGAAGTTCCCTGAGGCCTCCCCAGAAGCCCTGCAGATGCCAGTGTCTTGCCTCCTGTGCAGCCTGCAGAACTGTAAGCCAATTAAACCTTCTCTCTCTCTTTTTTCTTCTTTTCCTTCCTTCCTTCCCTCCTTCCTTCCTTCCTTCCTTCCTTCCTTCCTTCCTTCCTTCCTTCCTTCCTTCCTTCCTTCCTTCCTTCCTTCCCACCCACCTGACCTCAGGTGATCCGCCCACCTCAGTCTCCCAAGATGCTGGGTTTACAGGTGTGAGTCACTGCGCCCGGCCAAACCTCTCTTTACAAATTACTCAGTTTCAGTTATTTCTTTATTGCAGTGCAAGAATGGACTAATAGAGAGTGATTAAAAATAAAGGTGGTAAATACCGTCCAAAACATAGATAGAGTGTGTCCACTTCGTTGATATTAACTGCTACCATCTTGAACAAGGTTACTATTATTTCCTGCCTTGAAACTGGTAATAATATCTCTATCATAGTCTCTCTTTATCCAGTCTGGTTTCCTTTCAATCTCTTGGAAACATGCCATTGCATTTCACATCCAATTATCTCACTAACAGCTTAAAATCTTTCAATGGCTTCCCATTGCTCTGAGGCTATAAACCAAATTCTTACCTGCCTTATATGGCATATTATGATTTTTCTTGTATTTCTGCAGCCTTGTTCCACATTCCAATAACCCCTACATTCTGCAATTGGGCCATATTGACCTTCTTTTGGCGTCTCGCACATGCTGTGCTCCCTGTACAACAGTGGTGACAGCACATGTTTCTCCTCACATCCTCCAGATCTCAGCTTCATGATTCTTTCCTCCAAGATGCGTTTCCTGACTTCTTAATCTGTGTCAGATTCTAGATTATAATCCTTTTGAAACTATATTTCTTTCATTCAGAGCAAATATCAGTTTAGATTTACATACATATATTGGTTTAATATTCCAGTCCTCACCAAACTGTAAGCTTCATGAGAACAAAAATGGTGTTTTTGGTTTTTTTACATCATAGCCTCAGCACTTACTCAGTGCTGGGCACATAGGCATGAGGCAAATTTCTTTGGAATAAACACATGAGTTAATACATGAATACATTTGCTACACTTTATTTTTTAGCCACTTTAATGTCTTTCTGGTGCCACTGGAGTATAACCGAACGTCCTTCATTTCAAGATTTTCATGATCTTGGCTCCTGTATGCCTTCTCAACTTCTTATGGCACTCTTCATTTGCTCTCTTTTTGCTTTATTTTATTTTGTTGATTCTTTTTGGCTCAGATGCACCATATGCACTCTTCCCCTGGGGATTTTGCTGGCATTCTTTATGTTGCTTCTAATTTTCCTATGGATGTGAGCCATATGAGTAACATAATAGTGGCCCATGTTTAAGCGGGTCCCTCTCAGAGGGACATCTCTTTATCACTTTATTGTAAGATGTCTCACTCACTCTTATTTTTTTTTCTATAAACTGTTCATTTTTACTGTTTTATCTATTAATTTATTTTCAGCAAGTAACATTATCTAGTAGGGAGCAGACTAGTTGGATTTAAATACCGGGCAGAAGATCTGAAATAGGACTCAGTAGAGGAGAAAAGAAGTTTGACATCCAAACGACACTCAGAGGGAGAATCATTCACAAAGAAGACCAAGAAAGGACAATTTAAGAGAAGTTACTTGGGAGGTTGGGGTGGGAGAATCCCTTGAGCCCAGGAGTTCGAGGTTGCAGGGAGCTATGACTGCACCACTGTCCTTTAGCCTGGAATATAGAGACCCTGTCAAAAGAAAGAGAAAGAAAAAGACAGAAAGAGGAAGGGAAAGGAAAGGAAAGGAAGGAAAGGAAGGGAGGGAGGAAAGAAGAAAGGAAGGCAGGGAGGGAGGGAAGGGAATGAAAAGAAAAAAAAGGAAAGGAAAAATAATAAAATCTTGTAAGATTCCTTTAGTCATGCATCTCAAAACATGATCGCACAAGGTACTATCAGCCCTCAGGTGAATTACACTTTGCACCTAGCCATTATTATTTTATCCATTGGAATTATTCATGTAATTGTGTTTATCTGTTTACCTTTTCATTTTTTCATCAAATATTCTCTGAAACTGGAGATTTCTCCATGTGGACACAGTTTATGCAGACATCAAATTATTTTAGAAATGTACCTTGCACTATAGCCTTGAAAACAAAAATGTATATAAATATACAACAAATTGTCTATTGTAAGTATTTTACTCTAGAGACAAATTTGAAAAGGATACGATATTCTATGTAAAAATTTTAACTTTCATAAGCAGTTATATAAACAGTTCACATATTAAATTTCAACAATACTCATTAATTGAAGTTTGACAGTAGATGAGTGTAATGTGAATTATTTGAGTCGAGTGGTATCATTTTTCTTTTTATTTATATCCTCCAAAAGTCAGTGAGGATCAATTTCTCCTTTTATTTCACCAACTGGAATTTTGAAAATTTTGATCTTGAATAAAATGTTTACCATGATCAAGCTAATGGCAGAGACCATTTTCTGCAATCCTAGTTGAGCTGATTTGGCTGTTGCTGTATTCATTGACACTTTTCTTTCTTATTACACCATTAATACAGCAACACTGATAGCCCTGCATTTTAAAGGAAAGAAGTCAGTCTTAGACTCTTAAATGCAAGTTTCAGAAGTTACATTTCTTTCTTTGGGTACTAAAACAGCTTGGTAAATTAAAGCTGAAATCCTGTTATTAAAGCTACTGTTGTGCAGCTTCTCAGAAATACAGTTGTCAAATTATTTTTGGCTTCATAAAGGTTTTGTGTGTGCATATTATTAAAAATAACACCATAGATGTAAAACTTTGAGTTTTGTTTTAACATGAGAAATGAGATTTAAACATTAACACAATATCTTTAGTAAACAAGCTAGAGAAATACAAGTGGACCATCACCATTGAATTAGTTTTAAAACTAGGTTTAAAGTTACTTACTTGGTAAATCAAAACTCATGGAAATAATAACTGTGCCACAGTAAACTGTGGCAGGTCTATTTTTTTCCCGCATAAACTGATAAAAGTGTTTAGAGTTAAAAGAAAAAAAATGTTAAACTAGTAAATATATATATATATATATGAAAATTTTCATGTATTAATATTACAGTGGGATACTTGGCTGCTTTCAGCTCTTCTTAGTATGTGCCTTTTAAATTTGCTTTGTTTCCTGGAACCAGAATGTGTTCATAGCTTTTATACGTGCTTTGCCTTTCTTTACTTTTCTTCTTAGCACAGGTAATGAACATACCTAGAACATGTGCATTCTGGGAATATTAATTCTGAAATGAAGGTTAGCGAATCCTTCTAGCTCTGCTTCACGCTGAGACAAAGAAATTTGAAATGTTTCAACTGTTGTACCTTCTAGACTACTCTTCTCCACACTTTTGAATGGGCTCCAGAAAGAAGGGCCAAGAATTTTTCTTCTATTTTACATATCAGGGTTATGAGCTTAAGCGATAAGCTCTCTGAAAATATTTGAAGAGTCATTTAAACCCACTGGATTTGCTAAGCCTCCTGGCTTGTGACTTTCTTGGTTATGGTACATTTTGAATCCTGTGGATTTGTAGTGCTGGCCGGTTAAATCCATCATCATGTTTTCTCTCTCATTGTTGAAAGACTGAAATAAGATGCACAGTGAATGTCAGTTTTTCCTCTGTAAAGTGAGAATGTGTGTTAAGCAATGCTAAATTATTCACCCTCCAGGAAGAACTGTGTTTTCTCGAAAGGGAAATAATGGTTTATTAAGCCACGTTATCATGACGTTTCCTTAAACTCACAGGAATATTATTTAAGAATAATCTTCATGCTTCGGAGAGCCAGTATCAATTTCGTGGAGAAAAGGGAGGGCTTTATCATTGATGCCTTTCAAAACCAAAATAATGTTTTCTATAATCAAGCATAGCTAATTCTAAGAATAAATATCAGTTAAAATATCAATTGATTTTCTATGGAAGGTGTGTGTGTGTGTGTGTGTGTGTGTGTGTGTGTGAGAGAGAGACACTAAAAGTGTTTGAAATAAAAGAAAATTGGTTGTATATGTTTTTCTGCTGTTCGCAAATAGAAACGTGTCTTAGCATTTTGAGGACACCTTAAAATGCACCTGAAGTCTTCATTAGTTTTCTAGCATTAACTATGTCTTTTAGAAAATTATTTTTTTTTCTGCTCTCTCACATAATGTCTTCCAAAGCTGTGATAGCAGTTTTGCGTAATTGCATTCAAATTACCGTAAAGAACGCCACACTACTGATGAACTACCTAGAAGCTTTAACTTGTACCTAAACGAACACATTGAGTAAAATTTTTTAAATTTTATTTCAGAAGATACTTGGAAAGAAACATCATGTTATAATTATGCAAATTTTAATGTTTAATGTGTAACATGCATTGACTTTTCCACTTTTAAAATCATACAGTCATATAATGTTCACATTTTCAAATAGGAGAAGGTTCTCTCAACTGAACAGTACAATGTAGCACATATGATTTAGGAAAATCGTTTACTCCTTAAGTTATGAAAGTCATTTATAGCTTCCAATTATACCTCTCAGATCATTAATGGATAATAACACACAAACACATATTGTTTACTTTCCAACCACTTGAACCAGTTCATTTTTTCATTAGTACTGTGCCAATGTGCTCCTATCTGCCAATTCTCCCTCTCTGGAAAAGATCTGTGTTAAGCCAACTTCACCTCACAAAACTTTAACAAGAAGTTGCAGAACTTGGCTGTCTTGAAACACGTCAGTACTTTCTTGTGTCTTTGGTGGACTTTCTGCTTTTGATATTTTTCTTGAAGGCAGAAAACAGCTATTAGTAATTAAACTTTAAAAATATATGAAAAAGTTGTATTACACTTGCAACTTTTAGAAAATAATCATATTTTACAGCCAAATTATGAACACCAAGACTTTCACCTTAATTTGAAATTTCACCTTATTCTTCATAAGTGACACATGCATTGGACAGGCAAGAGGTCTGACAATTTCAGACCATATTTAGATGCCTGAAATCAGAGTAGCTGCTATCATCACTAACACATGGCAGCTCAAGGAAGGTTTTTATCTGATGACAATAATGCAAAAAATTGTAACATCCTGTCCAGCTGAGATTCTTTTGTAGCAGGGTTACGAGTTTAACAATGTAATGAAGGTAATCTAATATTGAGACTTTCAGTACCATTTTTCCTTAAAAAGTTTACTGATACTAACATGATAGTACATTAGTTAATCCTCAGTTTCTTCTAAGGAATCAAAGTTGAATAGAATTGCCTATTTAAATTATGAGGCACTGCTTTTATTTAAAATAAAATTTGCTCTGGAGAGGCAATAACTCACCTGTTCTAGTTCTGCTCTTTCTCATGGAGACTGGTACTCAGGAATAATATGATTCTTTTCATTTAATTCATGAAATATCTTTGTAAAAATAATCACACTTGTCCCTCAAGCCCTTCAAGGGCTGCTAGGCTGCTTATTTTTGCTTATTAAAACTAAAACTCAGCACTCAGCATGCTGACTTTTTTTTTCTGGGAGGAGAGGTGATATAAAGTTTGCATAAGCATGAAGTCCTACTATGTTAAACTACTGTTTGCTAAAATATTCTAACCCAGAAATATAAAATTATACCTCCTTTACCCCTAGAAAAAGGCAAATATTCAGAACAGTCCGTGGTCCAAGCCTATGCTTTTAGAAACACTGTATTAGTGATTTTGTAGAAAGATGTGCTTATAATGCAAATGTGCTTATGCTGGGTGTATTAGTGATAGAACCACAAAATATTAATCGAAACACTGGTTCACTCAGCTTAAGACTCTATCAGCCTTCCTTGCATGTAAGTTTGATCATAGGACTGAGTTCTGGCTGCTGATTTATAAACAAAAAATGGTCTCTGCAACTGAAGTGTCATGTCTTTAAAAGCTTCTTATTACATCTTTTTATTTTCCCCTCCTTCTTGCTAGTTAGAGGCCATCTTTGAAGAAGTAAACAAGTACCATACACTAAAGGGATGACAGAACAACCAAACAGAAGGTATTCTGATCCTGGATGATACCTCGGTCTTTTAGATCTATGTAAGATTAGTCTACATTCTAAGGTACACAATATCAACCTTTGTAATAGTGAAACATTTTAAACACAAAGAAAAACACATATAAAACATAATAAGCACCCGTGTCTGAATCACCCAGAATTAGTAAAAGTTAACTTAGTACTAAGTAAAATAAACCACTCTAAGTAATTTTTCTTTATCTTTCTTTTCTAAATAATAAGTGTTGTTTTGTATTTGCTGTGTATTTTTCCTACTGTGTTTTTGTACATGTACTCCAAATGCATGTATCCAACAAAAACATAGTATTTTTAGTCCATTCAAAATATTTATATAAAGCATAACATATTATACTTTAGATCTTACAACTCTCCTTTTTTTTTACCCACTCGTGCATTTAATTAATTAATTAATTTTATTTATTTATTTTTTTGTGTGTGATAGAGTTTCACTCTCGTCGCCCAGGCTGGAGTGCAGTGGCGCAATCTCAGCTCACTGCAACCTCCACTTCCCAGGTTCAAGTGATTCTCCTGCCTCAGTCTCCTGAGTTGCTGGAATTACAGGCACCTGCCACCAAGCCCAGCTAATTTTTTTTTTGTATTTTTAGTAGAGACGGGCTTTCACCATGTTGCTCAGGCTTGTCTTGAACTCCTGACCTCGGGTGATCTGCCCACCTCAGCCTCCCAAAGTGATGGGATTACAGATGTAAGCCATCTCGCCCAGCTTAATTCAGTTATTTTTATCATGTTTATACAGGTATTTTGAATCTTTGTCATACTTTGTTTACTTACCTTGATTTTCTTTGTTTTTCATAAACACAAACTGTTTTCTGTTCATCTAGTAATATAATTTAGTTTATTCTACTATGTAACTTTCCTTTACTTATTTGTGTTACACTTTCTATATCCATACTTTTAAAGACTAACTTTAAAATACATACATTATTAATAAACTATAAGGTAAATTTAAAAATCTCTATTTTACTCTTGAATGATGTGACAAAACAAGTATAGATTTTTTAGACCCACCTTATTTATATCATTTTGATGATTATTACTTATTTAGGTTTATCAAAAATCTTCCTTGATTTTTTTTCACCATTAATTCTTGTAGACTACATCTTTGTGGGTTTAATTTACTTTTCGCCCAAGAACAGGCTTTTGTACTTCCTTCAGTGGCCCGATGGTAATCAAAGTCCACCCACAGGAGAGAGCAAGTAATGTGTTCCCTTTACAGTTCTTCCCCTGAAACACACACACACACACACACATACACACCAATTAAAAAGTAAGATACGACTTGTAAGTTAATGACCTGTATCAATGTTTAACAGGGACCTTGAAAGTAAAACTCTCCAAGAAAATATAAATGAGTGGATGTTTTTGATAAGAATTTTGCTAAATAATCATAAGTCTCATAGAAATGGTTAATTTCAGAATATTGAAATCATATAAAGCAAATTTATAACATTAGATAGAAAGTAACAAAGTATGTTTATAATAACAGAAATGTATCTCTTATAAGAGTTCACAAAGAATACAGAAAACTACAACAAATTGCATGAAAAGAGCAATTTTTCTGTTTCTCATTTTTCTAAAACTTTAAGCATTTTCATAAAACATATAATTAAACGGCAGTATCTACTTATATGTTCACGCTGCATTTTTCTTTTGTTATTCTTTTATTTGATTATACAATCATTTTATTTTAATGTAAATTATTATCCTATAAGTGGTTCCCCATTCTAGCTATGTCTAGCTATTCTCTTCCCATCAAGGTGCACTTGTTTTAAGTAGGCTCTTACCAGTTAGAATGTGGATTTTCCTGGAGCCACTTTACTTCCTAAAAGGAAAAGGAAATATCTGACAACCAATAATGGTACACGTAAATATGATTTTCAGGAAGGAAATCATCAAATTTTAAATGATCCTTGAACTATGGAAGGCAAAAACTCTGATCTTAATGTTTTAGGAAAAAACCAAATGGTTTCTTAATATGCTGCTAAATATAATATTATTTTTATTTTCTTGTTTTTCTGTTCTAATCTTTTTCTCCTTTTGCCCAAAAAGATAACAAAGACAAACTGTAAATCTTTGCACAAACAAAAGGCTACCAAATGATGGAAGAAAAGATCTCATCATTTAAGTTTTCATAATTCTTCAAAGATTTGCAAATAACTGACACTGTTATAATCCATAACATAGTGCAATGTTAAAACTATAAACCACAGAGTAATGCTGTCTGGGTATGAATTCTGTATGTGCCACTTATTGGTGACCTTTGACAATGTATAGTATCTCTCTAGACTCCATTTTACTCATCTGTAAAATGGATGGTATCTTTCACATAGAGTACTTGTGAGAATTAAATGCATTATAGAACAATGAAGGAAACGTAGTACATTCAATATAAGTGTTAAAAAAACAGGTTCAGTGGTGTTCATGTACCTGCCACCTACCCAAATTTATCCTATTTGCACATACTTGCTTTAGATTTTCTGAGCATAAAACATTACAAATATTGTTTTAGTTAATGAATTGCTTCATAATAAATTGCTCCCAAAATAAGTAGTGTAGTTTATTTTTCCTGTGCAGAAGCTCTTTAATTAGTTTAATTAGATCCCATTTGACAATTTTGGCTTTTGTTGCCATTAAGTGAACAGGCAACCTATAGAATGGGAGGAAATTTTTGCAATCTACTCATCTGGCAAAGGGCTAATATCCAGAATCTACAAAGAACTCAAACAAATTTCCAAGAAAAAAACAAACAACCCCATCAAAAAGTGGGCAAAGGATATGAACAGACACTTCTCAAAAGAAGACATTTATGCAGCCAACAGACACATGAAAAAATACCCATCATCACTGGCCATAAGGGAAATGCAAATCAAAACCACAATGAGATACCATCTCACACCAGTTAGAATGGCGATCATTAAAAAGGAAATAACAGGTGCTGGAGAGGATGGAGAGAAATAGGAACACTTGTACACTGTTGGCGGGACTATAAACTGGTTCAACCATTGTGGAAGACAGTGTGGCGATTCCTCAAGGATCTAGAACTAGAAATACCATTTGATCCAGCCATCTCATTACTAGGTATGTATCCAAAGGATTATAAATCACGCTGCTGTAAAGACACATGCACACGTGTGTTTATTGTGGTACTATTCATAATAGCAAAGACTTGGAACCAACCCAAATGCCCATCAATGATAGACTGGATTAAGAAAATGTGGCACATATATGCCATGGAATACTATGGAGCCATTAAAAAGGATGAGTTCATGTCCTTTGTAGGGACATGGATGAAGCTGGAAACCATAATTCTCAGCAAACTATCGCAGGGACAAAAAAACCAAACACCGCATGTTCTCATTCATAGGTATGAATTGAACAATGAGAACACTTGGACACAGGAAGGGAAACATCATACACCAGGGCCTGTCATGGAGTGGGAGGAGGGATAGCATTAGGAGATATACCTAACGTAAATGATGAGTTAATTTACGTGCAGCACACCAACGTGGCACATACATACATATGTAACAAACCTGCACGTTGTGCACATGTCCTAGAACTTAAAGTATAATAAAAAATAAATAGATAGGTGGTGTAAAACCAAAACATTTATTTTCTCACAGTTTCTGAGGCTCAGGAATTTAGGAGTTGCCTAGTGGGGTGGTTCTGGCTTGAAGTCTCTCACAAGTTTGCAACCAGGGTTGCAGTCGTCTGAAACTTTCACTGGGGTTGGGAATTCGAGCTTCAAGTTTGCTCACTTACATGACTTTAATAGGAAGCCTCAGTTTCTCACCACATGGATCTCTCAATAGAGCTGCCTGAGTGTCCTCACAAGTCAGTTGGCTTTCTCTCCAAGTGAGTGCTCTGAGAGACAAGATTAAAACTGCAATTATCTTGTATGTCTTATCTTTCTGTGTCACACCTATCATTTCAACTATATTTTATTCCTAAGGAGTCACTAAGGACCATCCAGATTCAAGGGGAGAAAATTAACTCTGTCATTTGATGAGAAAGCATCAAGTAATTTGTAAACATGTTTCAAACCACTATAAATACAATTGAGCCTCCTATGCCATCCTGACCATGCATTTCCTTTTCCTCCTTCTCTAGAGGTGAGTGCTATCCTGAAGTTGATGAGTTGCATAGTCTCCCAAATCAAGCTGGGTACAGGGGACATGTATGCCCAAGATGCAAATTCCCTACTCTCTCTGATTGTGAGTGACTTACACAGCCAGAGTTATTGCTGCGAGTTGAGAACAGCCTCTTCTATTAGCCTGGGTATGCAGTACAATATCATTAAGGGATCATGAAATATTAAGGTTTATCATATGTGCTATGACATAAAAAACATTTTTAAAGAAATAAGTAGTTCCAGTGATTCCTGAAGCCAGAAACATTGTATCTTTAGCCCTTAAGAGAGACAAAGAGTGCAGGAAGAGTGGCAGCTTGGAGACTGTAGGTGAGAGGAAAAGGAATTGCCAGTTAAGTAAACTTTGTCAATGCATTATTCTCCCACTTCAGACTTCCCAGGGCCACATCAAATTTCATGGCATTTAAAAATATGTTTTTTAAAACAAAAAAAAGTTCTATCTTAGAACTTTATTGTCGTGGTGTTACAACTTAAAGAACCAGAGAACCAAGAGCAAACAAACCCCAAAGATAGCAGAAAACAGGAAATAACCAAGATCAGAGTGGAGCTGAAGGAGGTAGACACGAAAATCCCTTTAAAGAATCAACTAATTCAAGAGCTGTCTTTAAAAAAACAAACAAACAAAAACTAATAGGCCACCAGCTAGACTAATAGAGTGTAAAAGAGAGAAGAATCAGACACTCTCAGAAATGATAAGGGGGATATCGCCATTGACCCACAGAAATACAAACAACTGCTAGAGAATTCGAGAAACACATCTTTGCACATAAACTGTAAAATCTAGAAGAAATGGATTAACTCCTGGATGCATATACTGTCCCAAGATTGAACTGGGAAGAAACTGAATCTCTAAGTAGACCAAGCAAAGAAAGCCTAGGACCAGATGGATTCACAGCTGCATTGTACCAGAGGTAAAAGAAGAACTGGTACCATTTCTACTGAAACTATTCTAAACAATTGAAGAAAAGGAGCTCCTTCCTAACTCATTTTATGAGGCCCACATCATCCTGATACCAAAACCTGGCAGAGATACAACAACAACAACAACAAAAAACCTTCAGGCCATCATCTCTGATTAACGTTGATGTGAAACTCCTCAACAAAATACTGGAAAACCAAATCCAGAAGCACATCAAAGAGCTGTTCCACCACTATCAAGTTGGCTTCATCCCTGGGATGCAAGGTTGACTCAACAGACACAAATCAATGAATGTCATTCATCGCATTAATGTAACTAATGACAAAAACCACATGATTATCTCAGTAGACTCAGGAAAAGCCTTTGATAAAATTAAACATCCCTTCATGTTAAAAAAAATCTCAATAAACTAGGTATTGAAGTAACATACCTCAAAACAATAAAAGCCATATATGACAAACCCACAGCCAACATCATACTGAAAGGGCAAAAACTGGAAGCATTTCCCTTGAAAACTGGCGCAAGACAGGGATGCCCTCTCTCACCACTCCTATTCAAAATAGTATTGAAAGTCCTGGCCATGGCAATCAGGCAAGAGAAAGAAATAAAGAGTATTCAAATGGGAAGAGAGGAAGTCAAATTATCTTTGTTTGAAGATGACATGATCCTATATCTGGAAAACCCTATCATCTCAGCCCAAAAGCTTCTTAAGTTGATAAACAACTTCAGCAAAATCTCAAGATACAAAATCAATATAAAAAATTGTCAGCATTTCTATAGACCAACAACAAGCAAGTAAATCATGAATAAGCTCCCATTCACAACTGCTACAAAGAGAATAAAATACCTAGGAATACAGATAACAGGGGAAGTAAAGGAACTCTTCAAGGAGAACTACAAACCACTGCTCAAGAAGAACAGGGGGAACACAAACAAATGACAAAAAAAAAACATTCCATGCTCATGGATAGCAAGAATCAATATTATGATAATGGTCATACTGCCCAAAGAAATGTATGGATTCAATGCTATTCCCATTAAACTACCATTAACATTCTTCACAGAAGTAGAAAAAAAAGTATTTAAAAATTCATGTGGAAGCAAAATGAGCCCTAACAGCCAAGACAATCCTAAACAAAAAGAACAAAGCTGAAGCATCATGCTACCTGACTTCAAACTATAGTACAAGGCTATAGTAACCAAAATAGCATGGCACTGGTACAAAAACAGACACATAGACCAATGTTACAGAATAGAGAACTCAGAAATAAGATGCACATCTACAACCTTCTGATCTTCAACAAACCCGGCAAAGCCAATGGGGAAGGAATCCCTTATTTAATAAATGGTGCTGGGAAAACTGGATACCTACATGCAGAAAATTGAAACTGGACCCCTTCCTTACATCTTGAACAAAAATTAACTCATGATGGATGAACGACTAAAATGTAAAACCCAAAACTATAAAAACCCTAGAAGAAAATCTAGGCAATACCATTTAGAACATAAGCACAGGAAAGGCTTCACGACAAAAGTGCCAAAAGCAACAGCAACAAAAACAAAAATTGATAAATGGGATCTAATTAAACTAAAGAGTTTCTGCACAGCAAAAAAAAAAAAAAAAAAAAAAAA
>NW_012120598.1:2413225-2462983 GCF_000951035.1 Colobus angolensis palliatus
AAGAAGCCATTCTTCTTATAAATAAAAGAAGACATTCATGTGGTCAACAAACATATGAAAAAAACTCAACACCACTGATCGTTAGAGAAATGCAAATCAAAATCACAAGGAGATACCATCTCACACCAGTCAGAATGGTGATTATTAAAAAGTCAAGAAACAACAGATGCTGACAGGGTTGCAGAGAAAAAGGAATGCTGTTACACTGCTGGTGGGAGTGTAAGTTAGGTTAGCCATTGTGGAAGACAGTGCGAATATTACTCAGAGTTCCAGAAGCAGAAATATCATTTGACCCAGCAATCCCATTACTGGGTATATACCCAAAGAAATAGAAATCATTCTATTATAAAGATACATGCGCGCATATGTTCATTGCAGCACTATTCATAATAGTAAAGACATGGGATCAACCCAAATGCCCATCAATGATAGACTGGATAAAGAAAATGTGGTATACATACACCATGGAATACTACACAGCCATGAAAAGGAGTAAGATTATGTTCTTTGCAGGGACATGGATGGAGCTGTATGTCTTTGTCCTCAGCAAACTAAGGCAGGCCGAGAAAACCAAACACCACATATTCTCACTTAGAAGTAGGAGCTGAATGATGAGAATGCATGGACACGTTGGGAGGAACAACACACACTAGGGCCTGTTTGGGGGAGAGTTAGGGTGGGAGAGTATCAGGAAGAAAAGCTAATGGAGAATGAGCTTAATGCCTAGGAGATGGGTTGATCTGTGCAGCAACCCACCATGGCACATGTTTACCTATGTAACGTACACATCCTGCACGTGTACCCTGGAACTTACATAAAAGTTGAAAGAGGGAAACAAAGAACTTTGTGGTTTTACTGGTTTTAAAGTGAAATTAAATGTAATAGAACAGCATAGGAGCAGAATTCGGGTGGAGCAGAATTTCATGTTTCAACCTTCAAATATTAAATAAGATAAATAAAGGAACAGAGTTTTTTTTTTTTGTTTGTTTTCAAAACATTCTCAGTTATATGCCATAGAGTGTACTGTGTGTTCGTCATTCCAGTTCCTCTTCCTGGGCACAGAAAGACTGCAATTCCCAGGCTCTCTTGACTAAATGCTGATGTCCTGAGACCAAGTTATGTTCAATAGTGTGTGGACAATGTTGAGGGTACTTTAAGAGAGGGGTCCCCAACCCCTTTGCCATTTGCCTGGTACTGCTCGGTGGCCTGTTAAAAACTGGGTAGCACAGCAGGAGGTGAGCAGCAGGCAGGCAAGCAAAGCTTCGTCTGTGTTTAAAGCTGCTCCCCATCGCTCGCATTACTGCCTGAGCTCTGCCTCCTGTCAGATCAGTGGTGGCGTTAGACTCTTATGGGACTGGAAGCTCTGTTGTGAACTGTGCATGTGAGGAATCTAAGTTGCACACTCCTGATGAGAATCTGGTGCCTGATGATCTGTCACTGTCTGCCATCATCCCCAGATGGGACCAGATAGTTGCAGGAAAACAATCTCAGGGCTCCCACTGATTCTATATTATGCTGACTTGTATAATTATTTCATTATATACTACAATGTAATAATAATGGAAATAATGTTCACAACAAATATAATACACTTGAATCATCCCGAAACTGTCCTGTATGCCTTCATCCCTGATCTGTGGAAAATTGTCTTCCATGAAACCGGTCCATGGTGCCAAAAAGGTTGGGGACTGCTTCTTTAAGGCACAGCCCTTAAAAGTAACTCATGTGATGATTAAATCCTCTTTATCCATCCCACAGTGACCCTGAAGACCACTTACACTTGATAACATGGCTAGAAGGTGAAAAGAGTCTGGTGCCTAAATCTTTGCTTAGAGAAGAGGTACTGAGGAAAGCTCAGAGATACATGCACACATATTGGGCTAGGATGTAAATAGGAAACACACTTTTATTGCATTAAACCAGTGAGATGGTGAAGTGTGTTTGTTATTACAACATAGTCTATCCTATCCTGATGAATTCAGTAAATATGAAAAAAACACTAAAATATGTGTCAATATTTAAGAGATCAGGGAAGGTGGCGAAAACTCGGGCACTGGACCCCAGAAAGATGGTCACTATTATTTACAGAAAGAAAACGATGAGGAATACTAGGATCTGCAGTTACTTTGTGGGAGGCCTATCAATCTAGGAATGGAGGCGGATAAAAGGAAAGCAGGAGTCTGTGTGTGGTTATTGCTGATCACACTTGACAGATTGTTACAAGAAAGTGAACAGAGAGAACAGAGTTTTCCTCCCTTGCAGCACTGTTTTTCAAACAATAAGCGATGGGATTATAAAGACTCTGAATTAAAGAGTCATGTAATGTTCATCGTTTTATAACTCACACGGGGGAAAAATAGACTGAAGCTTTGGTGTTTAATGTAACTGTCAGCTGAATAAAGGAACCGGGGAAAAGATATTTTATGAATGTTGCTTTTCTACATGTTTTACCAGATCATCTTAAGGTAAACAACATTCTTTTGAGACAGACACACGAGGATGGGAACAAGGAACTAATTAATCTTGAGATTTAAATCAAGGAAAGAACAATGGGTATCGTTTCTGGCACAAGGAACTGACAGGAAGTACATAGATAAGAAGTCTACTACGTTTTTGACAGAAGTGTATTGTGATTTTGTTGATAATTCCTGGTTGATAACTTCCATAGCCCCTTTTATACTCTTCTATTATAATGCTGCATAATGGGCACTCTAGGCCTCAGGAGCAGACCTCATGGAACAGAAACTCTCTTTCTCTCTCTGAAATTCTCCTGTTCTTCCACAGGCAAGACTCTAATCAGATTGTAGTTCAAAATATTCTCATTCTGTCAGGGCACGGTGACTCACATCTGTAATCTCAGCATTTTGGGAGGCCAAGGCGGGAGGATCACTTGAGGTCAAGAGATTGGGACCATCCTGGCCAACATGGTGAAACCCCATCTCTACCAAAAAAATACAAAAATTACCTGGGTGTAGTGGGCGCCTGTACTCTCAGCTACTTGGGAGGCTGAGGCAAGAGAATCGCTTGAACCCAGGAGGCAGAGGTTGCAGTGAGCCGAGATCGTGCCACTGCACTCCAGTCTGGCCGGCCTGGCAACAAAGAAAGACTCTGTCTCAAAAAAAAATAATAATAAAATCATTCCAAAGAAGATCCCTGCTCCTACCCTAGAAGAAAGAATGCTACACAAAGGGTCCAAGAACAGTCTGAAGAGACAAGCCTCATTGGTTTTAGATTATGTGTCATTTGTCCGGTCACATTTCTACATGGCTGTCAATTGCGTCTGTGTAATGAAGCCTCCATAAAACCACAAAAGGACGGGGTTCAGGGAGCCTCCAGATAGATGAACATGTGGAGGTTCCTAGAGGGTGGCAAGGCCCAGGGAGGGCATGGAAGCTCTATAACCCTTCCCCATTCCTCACCCTATGCATCTCTTCATCTGTATCCTTTGTAATTTCCTCTATAATTAACTAGTAAAGACAAGTATTTTCCTAAGTTCTGTAAGCCAGTCTAGCAAATTAATTGAGCCCAAAGAGGGGATTTTGGAACGCCCAACTTGAAGCTGGTTGGTTGGAGTTTCTGGAGGCTTAGACTTGTGAAGTCTGAAGTCAAGAGAAGTTTAGGGAGAAGTTTAGGGGACTGAGTCCTCAACCTGTGAGATCTGATAGGTAGATAGTGTTGGACTTAATTGAAGGATACCCAGTTGGTATCCACTGAGGAGTTGCTTGGTCGGGGAAAAGCTCCCTCCCCTCACATTTAGTCACAGACACCTTCTTTTTGATGTTTGCTGTGGGTGAGAGGAGATGAAAAACACAGTCTGAGAGTCGTTTCTAAACAATTGTCAAGGAAATCTGGCTGTTTAACATCTAAAGCAAGACCTCGGGTTTCCATTATCATGAGATGGTCACCTTCTAAGGAATTCCCATTTCAGATGTGGACAGGCAGATTCCTGGACAAGAGTACCTTTCCAGAACGTAGGGTCTAGATGGACATGTGTAAGGGAGCTTTTTCCCAGAGAAAGAGACAAAGGTCTAATCAAGAATCTCTCAGAACCCTAAAGTAAAGTGTTTTCAAAATAGCTACTCAGCAAGGTTTCAGAGTATCACCAACCAGTGACTGCTGTATGCCTTCTGACTTTCTCCTTCAGATTAGACATGTTTATTGTGGGCGTTCTCCCCCCATGTCAGGTATGTGGTGGCAAACAACTTGCAATTTTAGTTGATAGGTCATTGGACCAACAGGGGCCGTATCCAGATGCATGAGAAACTACTCTACATTCTTGATGACTCTGGTCTTCAGTCATACGCAATGATGAGATAGGACAGAATAGAAACGATTCCTTTGGGGAGATGGAAAGTATGTTCAAAACCTGAAAGAATGAAACTGGTTTGGCGACCATAATAGTGGACTATTGAAGAGACAATGTCTTGGATTCAGCACAGCATACACTTGGGTCTGGCAAATAGGAGGTGGAGGGGAGTGATATAAGTGAATTTCAGGCCTAGATTTGAAAATATCTCACATGACCCTCCAGTTTGACAATGGACTTGAACCTCCTGTGTTAGAGGTGGCAGAGCTACAAGATCACTAGAGCTTTGGTAGGTATTGTGCATAATAACTGTTACATAGAGACACATGTATATACTTATGCATACATATACTCACATTTGTAATAGGAACACTTCCCTATTAATTTTATATGTTCCTTATAGCCAATACTGTGGGGATGCTGAGAGAGTAGGAAATATTTCTGAAGACCATATTCCTAAAACAGTAATCACTGGGAAGTTTTGGGAAGGGTGAGCCTGTTGAGTTTCTTCTCTGTAAAATGTGATTAAAAAGACATAATTTTCCTGCTATGTGGAGGATTAGCAATCATACATGCAAAACACCAAGCAGAAAGCCTGGTATGTGGAGTGTTGATAATTGCTAAGTATTAGTGGTAATGCTCTTATATTTTCAGAATTGAGAGAAATTATGAAGAATATATTATTTTTCAAATGTGCAAACACTATCTCATCAAATGAGATATTAGGTTCAATTGCTATTTATTTCTGGCCTTCATAGAATGCATCATTTGACAATTGTATTTCTTGAATTTTCACATCTAAATGTTGGAAAATAAGTTGCATAGGGCTTACAGGACATGTGTTCAACAGTTTTGAACACAAAGTGAGATTTCATCTTATGTTTGTACTACTTGGGGGTCTGATTCAGTTGGATCCAGCTATGGGGCGTAGATGTGTTAAAGGATGGAGTGAAAGGAGAGGAGTAAAGATGCAGATTGCAGACCTGCTGTGGTTTGTTTGAACAATTATTCAGAACTCTAGTATAGTTCATCCTTGAACAATGTGTTAGTTATGGGCGCCAACTGCCAACAAAGTAAAAAACACCGCATACAACTTTTGACTCCTCAAAAACTGAATTACTAATAGCTTACTGTTGACTGGAAGCCTTATTGATAACATAAACAGTCGATGAACACTGATTTTTATGCTATATATGTAATATACTGCATTCTTACAACAAATAAGCCAGACAAAAAAAGTTAACTAAATCATAAGGAAAAGAAAATATATTTACATTGATTAAGTGAATAAAGGTCTTAATTCTCATTGTCTTCAGGTAGAGTAGGCTGAGGAGGAGGAGGAAGAAAGGGGGTTGGCTTTACTGTCTTGGGTTGGCAGAAGGAAAGAAAGTCTGCATGTAAGTGAACCTGCACAGTTCAAATCCCTGTAGTATGAGAGTCGACTGTACTTGCTCTCTATTGTGTGAGTAGAAATTCTTCATATTCCACATCTGAAAATATAAAACCAATTTATATGCAAGGTTGTACAGCATGCATTATTTAGGAGAATTGTCTTTGAGGCTGGATCATTTGGCTGTTTCCTTGTATTGTACTTTTTTCCCCATTTTTTCCCCTCTCTTGTTTAGATTGTTCTGTCTTCCTTTGATTACTTCTTTTTCTACTGTTATTCCTATTACTTTAACTGTTTAGCAGTTTTGTAAAGAATATAAAAAACTGTAAACATTGATTAGTCTTCTAACAATATGCCACTTACATCTACAAAAAGAATAAACAAAAATGTTTTTTCAACTTTCTATAGTTAAAAATAAATTATTTAATGATACTTTTGAAAATAACTAATATCAAACCCTTACAAAACATTGTCATCAGCTAATTGTAAATGGACGAGAAACATAATGATGAAGTTTCCATAAAAAACACACACATTTAAAAATTTAAGCACACGTTGGCAAATGTCTTTTTGTATTTTGCCAATTTCAAAATATTTGAAAATAATTTGAATTTTTTTTCTGAACATAAAATGTCATAGGATATTTATTTTTGTGAAAATTCAAGAAAAAATGCTGAAAAAAGTCATGACGTGATTTCTACAGGAATAATTATCAAACAAGTAGTGCTGTCATCTTGATAGCTTCATGGATTGTTTCAAATGTAGTTACCTGAAGGAAATGAACAGACTGTTTTGAAAACCAAGGGCAGGTTGAACTATTATGAACCACAGATATGAAATTATGCTGCTTTTACTTTCAAATATAAAAGGAACAGAATCTTCCAACTTATTTAAAAATACGTTCCATATTGCTAATAGTATTTACTAAACTTAATATAAGAAAATAAAATATACTGTATCATTGGCTTCAAATAATTGTTAACCAATTTGACTTTGCCTCTTGTGATATTAAACAAAATTCCATTGGAATGTGTGACCATATCAGTCAGGACCCTCATTTAGTGATAGAAATCTTACTTCAGCAGTCTTAGACACAAATGTTCAATACATTTTTAAAAATAAAGGGAATATATGGGATCACACAATTAAGAACTCCTGGTCCTGGGCTGATATTTGTTATGGCAGCATCCAGAGTCTCACTTTCTGACCAATTTTTCCTCATTCATTGGCTCTTTCTTAGGACAGTATTTCACAAAATGGCATGAGAAGCTCCTGGCTCCTGTGTTCCCAACGTAATAACATCAGGGAAAAACAAGCACCTCCTTTTGTACAGTTCTAGCAAAGAGCCTAAGATGAGCGTGGCCATGCTGTGTGACATGTTCATCTGCTCTGCTTTGCCTCAGTCATCAGGAGATCAGGAACACACAGGGAGCAGGGGTGGTGCCAGCCAACCAGATGTCCTGGGGGTGAAGGTCATTGATTTCTCAATAATTAGGACTAGTATTTCTGAAAGAAATAAGAAAGGTTACTGGACAGGTAATAATCTCAGAGATTATTTAATATTGTTCTAATACTCTCTACTTACTACTTAGGAAGTCTATAAAATTATTTGTTCTGATGCAGTGTGTTATAGCAGTTACTTTTCTAAACTGTGATGTAAAGGAAAGATTTCATTTTCCCTGTCTGGTTAATTGTATTTGTTTTCAAAACATACTGATGTATTTGAATTGAAAAGAGCTAGAAAAAGTTTACCTTTCATGGGTGGAACTTTTTTCTTAGTGTCTGTTTCTTTTTCTTTGAGATTTCCTTTATGATTCTCTTCTTTCTTTTCTTCCCTTCAATTCATCCATGAGGCTGGTGCAGGAAGCCTGGCCCTGAGTATTCATTCCAGTAAGTAAAGCTTCCGCCTCGAAAGGCTTGAGGTTGAGATAGACAGGCAGGATCTCAGAGAAGGGAGATATGGATAGAGTGACTGAGGCTACTGTTTGGGCTTAAGAAGAAATTTCTTCTTGGATGTTTGGTTGTTTATTTGTTTTCCTGTACTACTCACATCATCAGAGTGGTAAGATTAAAAGCCAAAGTCAACAAAATAGGAGAAAGTCCAGGGAAAAGCAGCTTGGAGAATAAGGTATTCAACCTCCAGAATATGTGAAAGGCATTGTGGAATCATGTGCTATTAAGATTACAAAAACAGATTGCACAGCTCTGGTGTCTTAGTCCATTAGAGCTGCTATAACAAAATACTATAAACGGGGTGGCTTATAAACAAAAGAAATTTATTTCTCGCCGTTTTGGTGACTCAGAAGTCCAAGATCAAGGTACCGGCAAATTCAGTGTCTGGTGAGGGCTCATTTCTCTCATAGAAGCCTTCCAGCGGTGTCCAAGGAGCTCCCTAGGGTCTCTTTGTTAAGTGCACTAATCTCATTCATGAGGGTTCCATCCTCATAACATCATGACCCCCAAAGGCCTCACTTCCTAATACTAATGCCTTGGAGGAGTAGGATTTCAACATATGAATTTTGGAGGGGCACAACTATTGAGACAATAGTACCTGGATACTAATGAAGTCTGTCCTGTGTGTTTATCTCCTTTTACCACTTCTGTGACCAGAAGAAGACTGGTGGAGGATTCAGAGCTCATACTTGAGATTATCATATCCTCTTTGATGATGGAAATATTAGTCATATAAGTTCTTCTTTATGTAGTTTTACAAAATATCTCTTTGGAAAGAACTAGGATACATGAAAAGGTAGTGAGACTTGGTTTCTGTGTCACTATACTCCATGAATGTGATTACTGAAACAGGTATTCCTAAATTCTTTTCCCTCTTGGAGCAGGCAGCTACCGAATCTCAAGACATATGTGTTTTATAGGTCTTGAATTAGGTCACAGGGAAATGGCATGAAAAAAACAAAAGCACAGTTTAAATTTCCAATAACCAGACCAAGCTATCAAAACTATTTTTTTAATTATAATCAGGGTAGGAGATTATATGTTTTAAAAGTTTGGTATTTTTTAAAAACAAGTGATCAAAATTATGTATTAAAAATAAGAGACCGCAGGTTATAAAAGGAGAATTATCCTTAAATATAAAGAACTTTTTAAAAAGTACAAATAAATCAGGGTGTCTATTAAGTATTCAATTTGCTTTGTGGCTTCTTGAACAATTTAAAAGGGAACATTTTATGGAGAAAAGGAAATTCGTGGTGATTTTTTAAAAAATAAAATTTAAAACATATTTTCTGACATTTTTGTCATATTTTGAAAGAATTCTATTTGTATAATATTAAGCATTTTAATCCTCTTTGCTTATTTTACATTCCATTTTTAACAAACTAGGCAAACAATGTTTTTGTTAGTGGTCATTAATCTACACATCTTGTTTGTGTTTTAATTTAAACTGTTCTCATGGGGTTAAGCAGTATTTCTCTAATTCCTATTTTAGTTTATGAGTGAGTCAGAAAATATTTACTATGCCGAAATAGGTATAAGAATAACAATTGTTGTAGTCCTTAAATCATCAATAATTGTCATCTACTGTATTAGCCCATTTTCACACTGCTATAAAGTATACCTGAGACTGGGTAATTGATAAAGGAAAGAGGTTTAATTGACTCACAGTTCTGCATGGCTGGGGAAGCCTCAGGAAACTTACAATCCTGGTGGAAGGTGAAGGAGAAGCAAGTATATTCTTCACGAGGTGGCGGGAGAGACAAACAGTGAGAGACCGAAGAAGTGCTACACTTTAAAACCATCAGCTCTCCTGATAACTCTCTGGCTATCAGGAGACTGGCATGGGGGAATCCACCTGATTGATTCAATCATCTCTCCACTACAATTTGAGATGAGATTTGGGTGGGGGCACAGAGCCAAACCGTGTCACCTACATTTCATGAAAATCTTGTTAGTATAAATATATCAACACTTAAGCAGTCTTCGTTAGTAAAACATGGATTTTTTAGTAAAGTATGTAGATACATCATAAGGCAAATAATTGCTATACTAATACTAGCTAGCATTTCTCTAACACCTTTTTATATGGTAGACACTATTCTAAATGTTCTGTATGTGAACCTATTTAATCCTCAAGGCAACTTAATGAAGTAGTTGTGACTATTATCCAGATTTTATGATGAAGAAACTGAGCACAAAAAGTTTAAGCACGGGCCAAAAGTCATGCAACTATGTAAAATCCTACCATTTTATTTGCCATACTTTATTATTTTCTAAAGTTGTTTCGAGCATGCATTAGAAGGATGCTTAAAATTAAAGTGTTATTTTATGACAATGTTTGTAATTAATACATATCAATTATATGACACAAAATATACTAAATTTGCTTTCTAAGAATAAGAGAACTTCCTAAAATTAAGAAAAATAGGGAAAAAAAACAAGTACTACCATGTGTCACTTAGTCATGAGGATACATTCTGAGAAATGTCTTGTTAGGCAACATAGTGTACAAAATAGTGTGTACTTAATGCAAACCTAGATGGTACAGCCTACTACACACTGAGGCTACACGTGTATATTGTCCATTGCTCCCAGACTACAAACCTGTACAGCATGTTACTGTACTAAATGTTGTAGGCAATTGTATCACATTGTTATTTGTATATCTAAACATATGTAAACATAGAAAAGGTACATTAAGTATAAAGTATAAAGGATAAAAAGTGTTACACCTCTAACAGGGCACCTACCATAAACAGACTTTGAGGAACGTGAAGTTCCTCTGGATAAGTCAGTGAGTGACTAGCCAGTGAATATGAAGGCATAGGGTATTACTGTACAATACTGTAGACAACACTGTACATTTAGGCTATACTAAGTTCATTAATATTTTTCTTTAATGTTAAATTAACTTAGCTACTATAACATTTTTTGTTTATAATGAACTTTTTTAAACTTTTAACTCTTGTAATAACACTTAATACATGAACACATTAATAGCTGTACAAAAATATTTTCTTTATGTCCTTATAAGCTTTTTTCCATTTTTAATTTTACTTCTAAAACTGTTTTTGCTAAAAACTAGAAAACAAAAACACACATTAGCCTGAGACTACACAGGGTCAGGATCATCAATACTACTGTCTTCTACCTCCATATCTTGTCCCATTGGAAAGTCTTCAGTAGCAATAACAGGCATGGAGCTGCCATCTCCTCTTATAACAATGCCTTCTTCTGGAAACCTCCTGAAGTTCCTGCCTGAGGCTGTTGTACAGTTAATGTTTTTCTTCTTAATTAGTAGAAGTACACTCTAAAATAACAATAAAAAGTATAGTAAATACATAAACCAGTAACATGGTCATTTATTATCAAGGATTATGTATTGTACATAACAGTGTGTACCACTTATACATGCCTGGCAGCCCACTCGGTTTGTTTATACCAGCATCACCACAAACACGGGAGCAATGCATTGAACTGTGTAGGATGTTACCATGGCGACTGTGTCACTAAGTGATAGAAATTTTTCAGCTCTCTTATAATCTTATAGGACCATTGTATATGGAGTACATTGTTGACCAAAATGTCAGTATATAGTTCATGACTATGTTAAATATTTCCACAGATATACACAAAAGTGATTTATCAAGCTTAGAGTTAAAATAATCTCATTTAATGAGGAACCTATAATCATGCAACAGACATTTGTTAGATATCTCTTCTATTCATACTTATTTTTGGATAAAGCCCATATTTGAAGCCATGGTGTATTATTGCATTAATTTGGTGCAAAAGTAATTGTCATTTTTGCCATTACTTTCAATGGCAAGTTGGAACCATTGTAGATGGAACAATTATGCTTAATGGTTTTTTTTTCTTTTTCTTCTTTGTTTCCCACTGTTCGTTTATATTTATGCAGTATGTATTTTATATTTACACTCCTTTTCTGATATTACAACTCTTAGGTAATCAAAAGTTCTTTGGTTATAAAAATGCCCACTTCCATGTTATAGTTAAAACATTAGCTACTTTGAAGATAGGGTTCACCCGTTCTCCTTGTTCAGACCTGCTGCAGAGGGGGAAGCTGGCAGTCAGAGTCAAGTGTGCAGCTGACACTACTCTTTCTCTACTTTGTAATTCTTTTACTTTCCTGCTTAGCAACAAGGTTTCTTCCCCCATAAAGGCCAGCATCCAGGGAGCGAGGGGAGGGGCTTGTGTCCTACTCCTCTGGGTCTGAAAACAGTGTGAAGCTGACCACTTTTCTCCTGTGAATCCTTTCTTGTCTTCATTCCTTACCCTTGGAGTCAAAGATGCTCCCTTTTCTGGCCTCTCCCTTGCTTCTTAGGCCCTGCACATCTGACAGCATTAGTAGTTTTTCTACTCAAGTCTGTTTGCCCTTTGAGCATTCCTCCTGAACACACAGACACATGCCTCTTCAGTACCTGAAGCTGGGAGTGTGGACCTCCCTTGATCAATCTCACTTTCTTTGGTTCATCCATCAACAGCTGTCTTGCCTTTTCCTCACCTGTTAGATATGATAGGCAGAGCCCAACATCAATTGACCTCATCTAGCAATTTTGGGGAAACACTTCTCAAGCTCTCTGAGTTGTCCCATTGATGATACTCTCATTAGGCTTGAGGCAAAAATGGCCACCTTTCACATCTCCTGCATTGGACAGAAGTCTCTGAAGAAAATTTCTTAAAGTTCAACTCTCTCTTATAAAAGCGAGGACAAAAGTTGTTGCCAGGTTCAGCCAACTACTTTGTAAGCTCTACATAAAATCTAGGAAGTTCTTTGCAATGGCATATTGCTTCCTGGTATCTCAGCAAGGTATTTTAACATCATGCTATATTTACAGCATGATGTTCAGGGTATGGGGCCACCAAAATGATATATATATATATATATTTGCCAGTGTTTAGGCTGAGCCCTAGACCAATCACATTGGTGCAGGTATGGCTTAGCAAGCCCCCGCCCCCACACCCCCACTCCTACCCCCTAGCTTAGCTTTACATACTGGCCTCCAATTATTACCACTCTCCGGAGCATGCAACTTGACTGGGAGCAGCACTTAATCAGCATCTGCTCACTGAGTAGTGCAGCATATGTAGCAATAGTATTGATTAACTTTAAAGTGAGTTCATCTTACATAGGTAAGTCGGTGAGAAACAATGGAATTTTTAAAACTCAACCAAAAATATGAGAGCAGCTTTCAACTCTCATAGTATCTTCTGAAATGTGACCATGAAGACTAGTTATAGAAATTCAAACCAACCCAAACTGAGTCTTTCTTCCCAAAATAGCATTGCTAGTATGCTTGTGTGTATGCATATGAGTGTATATCTAAGTGTAGGAGAAGGAAGACACTTAACCAATCACATGAAGTATTAGTTGGAACCATCAAGCACATTTTAATTAAAGGACTGAATCCCAGCTCAGACTCGCTTAATCTAAGGGCCAATAATACTCTATTGCTGAGTAATCCAAGTGTGGCTCTTCAACCTGGTTAGAAGCAGCAGCAGGACAGATAATATTGGGTTTCTTCTATTCTTCCTGACTTCTGTTCACCCTTTCTTATCTCTAATCTTCTTATCAGTTGTCCTCCCAGGATTTCTTTCTTGTGGGTGTCGTTTTTGCAGCATAAAAACCCCAGGGGAAGAGGTAGCAGTCACAAAATAAATCCTAGGGAGGAGTTATCAGCCTGCAGGCTCTGTTTGGCCAGGCAGGGGACATGTACCAACATTGTGCTGGAAATACTCCAAGTACTCTAGAGTAGAGGAGGAGTGTGCTAGGGAAAGTGTATCAGTTTGCAACGGTTACCATGACAGAGTACCACAAACTGAGTGGCTTCAACAAAAATGTGTGAAATGTATGGTCTTAGAGTTCTGGAGGCTGGAAGTCCAAAATGAAGGTGTCAACAGGCTTGGTTCCTTCTGAGGTCTGTGAGGCAGTGAGCTGTTTGAGACCTCTCTTTTTAGCTTATAGATGACTATCTTCTCCCTGTGTTGCTTCGTATTATCTTACCTCTGTGGGTGCCTGTCTCTTTGTCCAAAATTCCCCTTTTTATAAGACACAAAATTCCCCTTTTATAAGTCATGTTCAATAAAAACCCACCCTAGTAATCTCATTTTAACTTGATTACCTCTGTAGAGATCCTACCTCCACATAAAATCACATACTGAGGTACTGGGAGTTAGGACTCCAGCATATCTTTTTAGGGGTACACATTTCAACCTACAACACACTATAACTTAAAAAGGGGAGTCAGAATTGACCATATGAGGACAGATCTCAACTATCATACTCTACACACAATTACAGAATGGCAAATGTGCAAATGAAAGCAAATAAGGAAATGGTGATCACTCATTCTCTCTCTCTCTCCCTAAATATATACACAATCAGACTTTCCTCATTGTTGAACTTATAAAATGTAGATGGTTCCCAACTTAGGATGGTTCAATTTATAATATCTTGACTTTGTGATGAGTTTGTTGCCATTAAATGCATTTTCAACATATCAGTTTATTGAAAGCAATTCCTTCATAAGTAGAGGACCATACATATCTATGCATATATATGTATATGTATACACGCATATGTATAACATATACATATATTATATATGTGTATGTATGTACAAACTTCTTTTATTTTTGTATATCTTTTTTTTTTGAGACAGAGGCTCATTCTGTCTACCAGGTTGGAGTGCAGTGGTACAATCTTGGCTCACTGCAACCACTGCCTTCTGAGTTCAAGCGATTCTCCCGTCTCAGGCTCCAGAGAAGCTGGGACGGCGGGTGCCCAACACCACACCTGGCTAATTTTTGTATTTTTAGTAAAGATGGTGTTTCTTTTGTATTTTTAGTAGAGATGGTGTTTCACCATGTTGGCCAGGCTGGTCTCGAACTCCTGACCTCAAGTGATCTGCCTGCCTCAGCCTCCCAAAGTGCTGGGATTACAGGCATAAGCCACTACACCTGGCCCATTTTTATATGCCTTTTATGGTTTCTAGTCCTAAGAAAATCTTTTATTTTTCAGTGGTCTATATATATATATCCTCTACAATTTTTGCCTCTGTTTATTTTAAATGTTCTTCTTCAGACTTTGAAAACTATTCAAAAGCAATAGTTCATTATAAGTATTTGTATAACAAAATAATCTTACAGCATTCGTTCTAATCAAATCAATTATTTATGAAGAAAATAGCAGTATGCATTTCTTCCCCATATCCATCTAAACATTTGTTCAACAGTTTCTAAATTAGAGAGGAATTAGCACCTCAACTGAAGCATGCACTTACATCAATAAAATTGAAGAAATTTATTTCAGGAAATCTTACAAAGCATATTGAATAGTGCAGTATATTTGTTAGTATGTGTTACTCTTTTCTATTAATTCCTTAACTATGAAGTCCAGACCTTCTTTATCAGAGGCAAGTCATTGAACTTTACTTTGCCCTTAACAGCTCCCCAGGAAATATTTTCATGAATGAATGAAAGAAATGACAAGTCATTCATCAAGTAAAATGAAACAGCATTCTTATCTTTATTTTTTCCTAAAAGAAAAACAAGGTAATTAAGAGACAATTGAGAAATACACACGTATGCACAGAGTTAGAACTTATTTGCCGTTAAGATAAATCACATCTTATTCTGAAGAAACTTCTGGGCATTTTTCTTGTTGTAGTTGCTGTTTGTTTCATTTTGTTTTTGAATAAGGAACTCAAACAATATGTGTTGAATTGAAACTTAGCCATTTTCTGATACATCTAAAATATAATTTAAACATAATGTATACGGAATGGCTTGCTTCAAATGTAATAGTTGTATGCCCACGGACTTAAAAAAATTATTATTGGAAATTGCCTTTCCAAATAAAACTGTTTCAAACAAAATTTCTGGAGCTGATATGAATTATTAGGTGCCAGAAGATGTGCCCGCCCAGCATGTGGTGATGTTCATCTAATTTCCAGATGTTCATATCATCCGTCCTTACACAAAACAGCCCCAGGAAAAGGACCATGTCAAAGATTGGAAAAGCAAATATCCAGGCATCCAGGCTCTAGCACTATCTACGTGTAGACTAAAACAAGTTGAAATGGGTGATCCCACGCTCCATTTTTTCCCTCTGAGATTCTAAATCCTCTTGATTTCAAGTCCACTGTTAAAGTCTGTGCTATGCACATGCTTTTGTTGTCCTGTAATTAACATTATTGTCATAATCTGGGATTAATGATGAGTTCCATCCTCAAAATGCCTTGCATTATGCTTTAGCAGTTTCAGTGTATCTAAACTTTTATTTTCTGGAGTCAGTTTTATTATTTTAATCTAGAAGGCTATTACATTGTATGAAATATAAAGGAGCCATTACCCCCCTCTGTGGGAAGAACACGATGAAAGATAAGAGACTCAGCCTGCTTCTAAAACATTTCATCAGTTCACTAAAGGTGATATATTAAAAACACATGAGCCTAGAATTCACAGAGATCTGAGACCCAGATTCCAGTCACACTATCTTCTATTATATATCATTTTAGAGCCAAACAGCGAACATTTTGCAGGACAGAATTCCCCTTAGTAAAATAGAGATTAAAATAACTATTCACATTGTGATGAAAAGAATTATATACAATGGCAGAAAGGGGTCTGGCTCATAATGCTTTTCTAAATGTCCATCCTTTCATTTGTCTTACAAAACAAAAGAAAATTATCCTAGTAAGAGTAAGAAAACGTATTAGTGATGCTTATATAGACTTTCATTTACTCTGTCAACCTTTAAATGCTTTGATTTTTAATGACAACTATGAAGTCTTGCACAATTAATACTATTATGGAAGAGTGAAGAATGAATAAAACATAGAAAAAAGTAACGAAGACCTTCAATTAAGTCCAATGCATGTTGAAAAAATTTGAATTGGGGAAAAATTTATATATTGTATAAATTGTAAAACATAGTTTTGCTACGATTCTGTTTATATTAATTACTTAGAGAATATGGCCTTGATCTGAGTGTCAATGCCATTCTTAATTTATTATAGAAAAATCAGCATAGATTATTAACAAATGATTTGATACATCTTATGTAGGTGTTGTTCGTCTTTGGATTTACAAATTTAGTACTCACCTATGAAATTATTCCTTGAAAAAATATAAAATTTGTCTATGTGTCTTCACAAACTAAACAACTTATAGAAAATTTAAAGACAAATCTAATACATTAAAGAAATTTTGTTTTAATACCTTATAAAACATGGAACACCCAATGTCAAATAACACAACCTTAATGCAATAAATCGAATGTTTGTATGTCCTCAAAACTCATACACTAAAATAAAACCTGAGTCCAAGTGTGATGGTATTTAGATGTGGGGACTTAGGGAGGTGATTAGGTGATGGGGTGGAGCTCTCACGAATAGGACTACTTATAAAAGGGACCATAGAGAGTTCCCTGGTCCCTTACACTATGTGGAGACATAGTGAGAAGATAGGAACCAAAGGCACCAAATTTGACGGCACCTTGATTTGGACTTTTCAACTTCCCAAAATGTGAGAAATAAATTTCTGTTGTTTTTAATCTGATAGACTAAGAAAATTACTATAGTAAATACCTGTTGAATCTATATTACTAAATAAATACATTACTAAATTAATACAATAAATCATTTTAAAGTTTCAACTGATTAATACTTTAAAATTGTTTAAAAGAATACATATTTGAAAATTTTATTACTCTACTGTACTTATTTTATGGGAAGTTTTTTAAAAGATACTATTGGAAAGTGTATGCAAATTGTACCCCACAATATAAATTAAAATGTGAAGACATATCTTGGCAATTACAATATTTAAGGCCGAAAGTGACTTGAGGGATTTATTTTATCATTTAGTGAAGGAAGAGATACTGAGAGAAAAATCATCTTTTTTCTCCCCAGTAAGTCTATTTCATACCAAGCTTCTAGCCAAATCATTTTCCTTTACTTAATTTTTTGCTAATCTTTCATTCTCTTAAAAATCCTGAAAACTGATAAAATTCCTAAAGAGTAGAAATCAATTTAATTATTGTAATATGGAGATACTCAAGATTATCAAATATGTGGTATCGGATTTAAGCAATATCTTTTAAATACAAATGCTATAATTGATGCATAATTAAGAATGATTAAAAGTAGAATTGTTAAGATGGTGCAGTCTATTTCAGCTGCTACAATTCATAACCTTAATTTAAAAAGTACAATATCAGTGTGACTGAATTATTAAAAATTCACTTCTGCATACAGACATATCTTTAATAATAGATTTTCTGGTAAATACCTTAATCCCTCTGGTTGTAGCAAAAAAAATTAATATTTCACATCATTGCTGTTTACAGCCCAACTTTTAGAAAGATTTCATAATAAATTGCCATATTGGGCCAACGAAATGGCTTGTCTAACCAAGTGTTCTGTTTCTGAATGACACCAAAGGACATTTAATTAAGATGGTATTAAAATTGGCCATATAATTTGTCCCTGGAGAATCCTACTGTTTATATTTTTTCATCCAAAAATAAATTTTCTCTTATGTTTACTTTTGCTTAAGCCAGTGTCTTAATCATGTCAAAATATTTTTCATAATCTTGTGATTTTGCTTTAAAAAACACTTGTGTATGCACACAATACAGATACATACTTACTCTTCTTTTCTCACACATTTTGCCCATTTAAAAATATGCAGACAGACCAGCATGAGTTTTCCATGCGTATATGACCATGACTTATATTTGCTTTAGTATTTTTAAAAATCCCTAATTAAGAGTCTCAATGCTACTGCTGGGAACAAGCAGAAGAACAGTCACCCCGTAGTTTCTACTGACTAGGAAAAGGCAGATGGGTAGAATGAGGCTGGTGCCTTTTTAAATAGATGGCAAGGATGGGGAAAAGGGCCCCTAAAGGCTGTCACTGGGAGCACATTCCTGAAGGACATGTTGAAAGATGATTAAGTGTTCATCCAGTAAATAAGCAATGCAAATTCCGATGGAGATTGCAACCTGAGCAATTTCATGAAACTCGAGGTATGTTCAGGGAAGTAGAAAATGTTTATAGTATGATTGGTGTATAAGGTGCATTTGAGATGTTGATATACTTTGCCTCTGTGTTCCCATCCCAGTCTCATCTTGAAACTATAATCCTCAGTGTTAAAGAAGGTACTTTGTGGGGCGTGATTAGATCATGGGGGCAATTCCTCCATGCTGTTCTCATGACAGTGAGTGAGTTCTCAGGAGATCTGATGGTTTAAAAGTGTTTGGCAGATCCCCACCCCCCTCCCCTCTCTCTCTGTCTCTCTCTCTGTCTCCTGCCACCATGCGTGATGTGCCTTGCTTCCCCTTTGCCTTCAGCCATGACCGTAAGTTTTTGGAGGCCTCCCGAGTCATGTGGAACTGTGAGTCAGTTAAACCTCTTTTGTTTATAAATTACTCAGTCTCATGTAGTTCTGCATAGCAGTGTGAAAATGAGCTAATACAGATGTGTAACTGGAAAGGTAGGCTAGATAATAACATTATTCAGGTGCCATCCCTACCAACATTTATCAAATTTTTAAAATTGAAAATTCTAGTAAAAAATGCATTTGACTTTGTAAGCCAGGACTTATATACATATAGCTCTCTCTACAGCCAGAAACTCCTTGCTTTCTATAGTTCTGATAGACACAGATTTCAAATATCAGGCCTTATTTAGTTAAATAATATCAGTTCCCTGGCAAGAAGGTTCAAATTTTAATTACCAGGGTATATTACCTGGAGGAAATTGCTTAAAGGACAAACTTTACTGCTAGCCCTACAGCACGCAAATCACTGTACATTCATTACCAGTGACCAATCATTGTGTCATTTCACAGAAATGTATTACACAGAAATGTAATAATTTTTACATGCATTTGTTTTCTATTGCTGCCATTGAAGTTACCAAAATATTAGTCATATAAAACTACAATTTATTACCTTGTTGTTCTATAGGTCAGAAGTCTGACAGAAGTTTCTCTGAGCTAAAATCCAGGTAATAGTCTGACTGCATTTCTTCAGAAGATCTAGGGGAAAATCTCTTTCCTACCTTTTCCAGCTGCTAGAAACTAACCACATTTCCTGGCTTGTGGCCCCTTCCGTCTTTAAAGCAACCAACACTGAATAGAGTTCTTCCCACACTGCAATCTTTCTGGTTCACTGATAACAGGAAAGGTTTTCTGCTTAGTAGGACTCCTGTGATGAGATTGGGACCACCTTGACAATAATCTACTCATATCAAATTATTTAATCTTAATCATACCTGCCATATACATCAACCTAGGTATAGGTTCTGGGAACTAGGACATGGACATCATTGGGGATTATTACGCTAGGTAGCACATTCCACTTTCTAGACTCTTAAGATTTAAGTCTATCTCACCTACAAAATTCATTAACCTAAACCAAGTTTCCCAGAATTGCGGACTTACTACAGCACCAACTCAACATCTAAAATGTCACCTCACCCACTCAAAAGCCTCAAATCACATAACCTAAATTATTGAATTTATGCGTGAGAAAAACTCTGGGTAGAATCCATTCTGAGGTACAATTTCTCTTTATTGTGGATCTTTGAAAATGAAAAAATAAGTTACCTGTTTCTGAAATATGATGGTAGGACAGGCATAGGATAATAGTTACAGACATTCCTGTTTTCAAGAGGGAGAAAACTGCAGGTAAAAAAACAATCACTTGTCCCAAGCCATTTCTAGATTCTGCTGGAGAAACTCCATTAGGTTCCTAGATCCAAGTCTAATACGATGTTACTTTCAGCTTTTCCTTCTAAACCTGTGGTTTCCTCCTCTGAGTCCTTTCATGTGTATGCAAAGTGGCAGATCTTTGCAACTGAGTAGTAGTTGTGTAAGCTTCTTTCCTGCCAGAAGTTTGGAGGTTTAATAGTCTTCTTTCATTTCATATTTTCTCTATGCCTTTCAGTACAAACTGACAGTGTTTCTCCTGATATAAAATTCTCAAGAACCAAGTGGGTCTCCCATGTATGCCACAGGGGTTCACTCCATAAAATGAAACTCTTTCAGAGATCTTTCTTAGATAATCAGTCTTCTATTTTTGCCTTCTGCTGAGATATGTGAGGGACAGTAACCTTAAGCTTCCTAGATGCTCTTTGGTTTGATTGAGGAAATCTAATCTCTTCAAAGAACCTTTTATATTGAGTACTTTTGATCTTTTTGAGGCATTAGCAAATTGCTGAGGTAGAAAAACAGAAGGTTATTACAGCCATGTCCTAGGCTTTTTCTTTAGATTATCTATCCCTGTTACTGAATGTATTATTTTTAATATCTTTTGCAATCTGAATAAACTGAGAATTTCCAAAATCATTATGTCTTGGTTTCTTTTTGTTTAAACTGCTCTTCTCTCAATTTATCTCTTTCTCATTGCATTTTACTATGAGAAGAAGCAAGAAGCCAGGCTTCTTCTTCAACCCTTTGCTTGGAAATATCCTTACTTACATATTCAATTTCATCATTTACAAGTTCTATTTTTCACCTGAATGTAGGACAACTCTGCTAAGTTTCTACCACTATATAATATGGAGATTCTTTCCTCGAGTTTTTAATATGTGTTTTTTATTTCCTTCTAAACCTTCACCAACAGCACTTTTTATGTCCCTATTTTTACTAAGTCTGTTCATGATGAGTCATGTATGCTCTAACGCAGTTTATGCCTTCTCTACCATGGTCTTCTCTTCACTTTTGTCTAAGTCCTTTCTAGCAGAATCATTAACAACCACATTTCTACTAACAGTGTGTTCAAAACAATGTAAGTTTTTCTAGCATGACCTTCAATGTTCTCTTAGCCTTACTCATTGCCAAATTCCAAAGCCACTTTGACATTTTATAGATTCTTGTTACAGCAGTATATAACTCTCAGACATCAAAATTTGTATGAGTTTCCTATTGTTGCCATAACAAATTACCACACATGCATGCAGTGACTTTAAAAACACAAATAGCTGGCAACATCCTCTTCTGAGCAATGCTCCCTAAACAGAATGGACACTATTCCCTCAAGTTTCAGCTGAAGTTCACCTGCTCCAAGGGATAGAAGCAACAGTGATTTTCTCTTCTGTCCACATTATGCTCATTAACTGCATGACAGATTACTATTTGCCATGGGTTCTGCTGCGTCGTTAGTTATTTATCTTCATAATATGTGAAGTTATGTTAAGAATACAATTAGATGGTTGAGGACAGGAACTTCTGGCATTCCTAGAATTTATGAGTGTTCTTATATGGTAGCCACTCTGAATCCATTTGTGATGATCATGAAAAACACAACAGGTAGCTGGATAGTTAATGTAGGAAACTTTGCTTTATGAAATAAAATTTTGAGAAAGCTAAATATATTTTCCTAACATTGGATTGCTAATGTGTGTTTTATGTAACAACTTATTAATCTCTAATTTTTAATAAGTACAGCTATTATTTATAAAATATTTTAGCTTATAAATAATTTTAACACACAATGTCATTTGATCTCAAACATGTAAAAATACTTATTACACAAAGGAGAAACAGAGTTACCACTTGATTTCAGTTGTGTTTGCTGACTGACATAAGGTCAAAGAATACATTAGTAGCACAACTGAAACATATAAATCTGTGGTATATGATTCTAAAACCTGCATTTTTCCCACTATGCTATATGTACATTCTTATTACATGAATTTACAATACATTTAATAACCAACACACATACTATTTATTCAACAGCAGTTAAGTTCTTAAGAAATAAGGATGGCACAAAAATAAATGTTTAATCTTGCCTAATTCTTAATGTAATCAGTGAAAATAAAATAATATTGTATTTGACAGAGAGGGCAATTCTTCAAATTTTAAAAGAAGTTCACATCATGAGTAGTTCAGATAAATAACTACACTGAGAAAACACTGACCATAATGACTTATTGTTAGCAAGCTTTATATTCTTTTGAAGTTCTTCTAGAGGCAGACAATCAACCACAGGATTTTATCTAACAATAGCAAAAGTATTCCCAAAACATAAAAAGTAGTTGCTGTATTGAAAAGTATATTATAGGACAGTAATAATTAAATGGATGATAAGGAGACCTTGTTACGGGTGCTTCATACCACTTCAAAAACAGCAAAGGAAAAAAATCGATATTAACATGTACCAATTATAATGCATTGTTATGAAATATTTAAAATGGAGAATCCAAGAGGACATAGTTTTTAGCTCATCCACATACTAGAAGTTTAGAGAAACTCAGAATTTCTTATTTCTTTTTCTTTTTCCTCCGTAGCATAAAAGCTTTGCTAATAAAAATAAATATATATATCAGAGTTTTAGTGTTTGATCCTGTGATCAACTGTAACCGTGTCTCAAAAGACTCTCTCATAGATTCCGTCTTTCCCAAATCTTCTGATCATAACACAAACTGCCACAAAGACTTCTCTTGTAAGAGAATATGCTGGCCATAAGGCAGCAAAGTGAACTTGCAGTTTTACTTCTTATAAATTAATGCCTTTGCATTGACTTCTATAAAATAATCTCTCCTGAATTTTTTTGCTTAGTCAACTTACTGCCTGCAAGCAACAGAAATTGTCTCTGGTTAACTTTTGCAGCACAATTAAAAATTGTATGAAGAAGCATGCAAAATTTTTACGAGGCTGAACCAGCCTCATAAAATGGTCAATGATTAAGAGAATTTATGTAGGACACTTCTCTTGGATTCCTGCTGGCACCACAAGACTGTCGATGCTGTCAGCACTGCTGTGCTGTGAATAATTCTTCGTTGCTCATGTTCTCTGTGTTCCCTATTCGCGATTCAGAGCCTTAGGCAGGAACATCTTATTGGCCAAGTCTGTCAGGAGGTAATGAGAGTAAATATCTCAGAAAGAGAAAGTTCGTTTGGATGCTGAATGGCCAAAAAATGACAATTTTCCATGAAAGTAAGGTCGATCTGATGTAAAGTAGTAACAACCATCAAGTGTCTGGATTTAAAAGGTTGAGGACCGGACATTTTTCTTTCATTTTTTATTTTCATCAAATGACAAGTTCCCAGCAATGGGAGGGATCTTAGATATCATATAGTCTGATACTTCTCCAAGCCTCGATTGAGCAAGAAAAGGGCAGTAACAACAAATAATTCCCCTTTGATAGTCTATTTTATCTGTTTGTTTATTTTAGGTGAGGGGATGATTCCATCTTGAAAAAAAATTTCTTATGTTAAACTTTTATTCCTTAATATTACTTTTACTTCTCAGAGCTACAGAGGAAATAGATCTAATTACTCTAACCTAATCATCCTTTTGAATTTAACTTATGCATGGTTTTCATATCATTTGTGCAAGCTAATAAATCCCAATTTATGTAATGCTTTTCCTATGACATGATTTTGACTCACTATTTCTGCTTCTGCCATTCCTGTATTGCCTTTTTCACACACACACACACACACATGCACACACACACACACCCCACCACCACCACCACACACAATTACATGCACACCAATATTTGCAATACGAAGAAATGAAAATACCAACTGGAAAAGGTTTGACACGTACACAATGTAGAAGGGCTTGCTTTCTTTCTCTCTCTCCCCACCCACCCCGGCCACCGCCACCTCCTAGACTCCCTCCCTCCTTCCTTCCTTTTCTTTCTCTGTCACCAAGTCTGGAGGGCAGCGGTTGGTCTCAGTTCACTGCAACCTCTACCACTCAGGCTTAAGCGATCTTCCCGCCTCAACCTCCTGAGCAACTGGGACAACAGTCACATGCCACCATGCTTGGCTAATGTATTAGGGTTTTCTAGAGGGACAGAACTAATACAATATATGTATATATGAAAGAGAGTTTATTAAGGAAATTTGACTCACACGATCATAAAGTCAAGTCCCATGAGAAGACGTCTGCCAGTTGAGGAGCAAGGAAGTCAGTGGTGGATCAGTCTGAGTCCCAAAACCTCAAAAGTAGAGAAGCTGACAGTGCAGCCTTTAGTCTGTAACCAAAGATGCAAGAGGCCCTGGCAAACCACTGGTGTCAGTCCATGAGTCCAAAAGCTGAAGAATGTAGAGTCTGATGTTTGAGGGCAGGAAGAATCCAGCACAGGAGAAAGATGAGGGCTGGAAGACTTAGCAGGTCTGCTCATTCCAACTTCTGCCTGCTTCATTCTAGCCACACTGGCAGCTGATTAGATGACGCCCACCCAGATTGAGGGTGTGTCTGCCTCTCCCAGTCCACTGACTCAAATGATAATCTCCTTTGGCAACACCCACACAGACACACCCAGGAACAAGACTGCATCCTTCAATCCAATCAAATTGACACTCAATACTAACCATCACAGTTACTTATTTAATTTGTTGCAGACACAAGTTCTCACTATATTGCCCAGGCTGTTCTCGAACTACTGGGCTCAAATGATCATCCCACCTGGGCCTCCCAAAATGCTGGGATTATAGGCATAAACCACCATGCCCAGCCTTAAATTCTATATGTCTATTAATACCTTAACATTATTTAGGTTTTCTTGAAGGCCATATGGCACCATTCATTTCTTTTGGGCTTTTCCCCACATATTTTTAAGCGTTCTGTTCTTGAGTCATGTCTCTCATTTCCTGTATTTTATTTTTTTAAATCTCCATTTGTGGCGTGGACTGAACCTAGAAACTACATCAGTGGTGTGGTTAACATTCTAGTCTTGGAAACTGAACCTGCAATCTAGCTTGGAGGCATTCTTTCCCCAAATACTGTCATCTAAAAATATGTTAAGCAAATCATCCATATCTTTATTAGCTCTTGATTTAAAAAAAAAAAAATGAACAGGACAAGGTCAATCATAAAATCCTGGGAAGTGTCCTTCAAAGTCTCTATTGGTTGATATTATGAAAGAATCTAATGGGCATCTTTTGGAAACAAAGATCCATCGCATTTTGTGTGTGGTGTTCTCAGCTGGTGGAGAGGTGTCAATATCCCTGCAGAGATTTAAAATATACACGTTTCTTTTACAACCTAAAGATCAGAGAGCCTTCCTCAGAACCTTCATGATTTATGCAGTGTGAGAAATGGGTTGGTATTCGATTATTTTTTGTTCTAACTCATTCATTCATTCATTCATTCATTTATTATATGCCAAGGCCTATCCCATAGTCAATATTATGTGGTTAAAGAAGGGTCATCTGGCCGGGCACAGAGGCTCATGCCTGTAATCCCAGCACTTTGGGAGGCCAAGGAGGGTGGATCATGAGGTCAAGAGTTCGAGAACAGCCTGGCCAATATGGTGAAACCCCGTCTCTACTAAAAGTACAAAAAAAAAACCCCAAAAAACAAAAAACTAGCCAGGCATGGTGGCACATACCTGTAATCCCAGCTACTTGGGAGGTTGAGGCAGGAGAACTGCTTGAACCTGGGAGGCGGAGGTTGCAGTGAGCCAAGATTGCACCATTGCACTCCAGCCTGGGCAACAGGACGAGACTCCGTCTCAAAGAAAAAAAAAAAAAGTCATCTTTTCACGAAATTGATATTTCTTTATGAAACTTCAAGAAAGAGTGAGGATTTCCCCCTGATTCAGGGCTAGATCGATAATGAAAATTAAAAAGCATTAAATGTATATAATTGTTTCTCACCTAGATAAGGAAATATCTTTTTTCCACTTTAAGATCTCACTTTATATTATCCTGATCTTGATTAAAACATAGTTTTCTACAAAAAAGAATATATTTCTCTGCAGTATGAAACTTCATGGCAAATACGGCGATACATAGCAAATGACCCTCAGATCCAGTATTGGAGAATATTAGGGAGTGGTGGGGACTGTGTTAAACAAAGCACATTCTTTGCTTGTTGGAGAGAAACTACATAGATCCAGCCAATTGTTGCCATATGGGAATCTTAGCTCAGTATTGCCAGATCTTGTTTTTTTTTTTTTTTTTTTCTCCCGACAGAATCCAGAAATCTGGGTTTTATGTAAAACTTCCCAGTTTTAAATGTTGGTAATATTTTTTAAAACAGTATAAGAGCCAAATAAAACATATCTGTGGGCCAGGTTTAGCTTTCAAGTTGCTAGTATGTAACCTTTAGTCTAGAGGTATAGAGCTAGAGCCCAGCCACAATATCAGTCTGCCCAGTACTTGTTGCTTCCTGAGGACCTGTGGCTCCTAGCAGAAACAGAACATTAATACAACTTCCCTGCCACTCTGTCTTTGTCTATCCAGATTCCAGTGTTGGTAAGCCAATATACCCCTTGAGGATATCTCACTACACAGAATTTTGCCTTCTCCATCAGACCGTAAATTCTTGAGGGAAGAGAAAATTTATTTGTTTTACAAGCAAAATACACAGCAACTGGGGGCACATCAGCTACAGTGAATGAGCTTCACGTTTTCAACAGTTTTTTTTTTTTTCTGGTCAGCATTGCATCCATAGTAAAATTTACAGCATTTCTTGCCCCAGACTCTAAGACATGACCCTCCTAAAACATGACTTTTTGTTTTAATATAAGAAGTGAAAGATGATTTTTGGTATTTTGGCCATGCAGTTCTCATGACTCAGAGGAAGAATTAAGTCTTCACTATTACATGCATAGCATGGTGGCATGCAGAAAGGAATTAAGTGGCTTCAAGGTCAGTGATATAGTCTGATTATGTGTCCTCACCCAAATCTCATGTTGAAGTGTAATTCCCAATGTTGTGGTAGGTGATGGGATCATGGGGGTGAATTTCTCATGAATGGTTTAGCATCATCCTCTTTGTACTGTCCTTATGATAGTGAATGAGTTATCAGAAGATTATTTTGCTTAAAAGTACTTGGCACCTCCCCACTCTTGCTCTTGCTCCTGCTTTCACCATGTGATAGACACGCCTGCTCCCTTTTCACCTTCTGCCATGATTGGAAGCTTCCTGAGGCCTTTCCAGAAGCAGATGCTGTGATGCATTCTGTAAAGTCTGCATAATCATGAACCAATTGAACCTCTTGTCTTATAAATCACTCAGTCTCAGGTATTTCTTTATAGCAATGTTAAAATGGTCTAATACAGAAAATTGGTACTAAGTAGTGGGATATTGCTATAAAGATACCTGAAAATGTGGAAGCAACTTTGGAATTGGGTAACAGGTAGAGGCTGGAAGAGTTTGGAGAGCTCAGAAGACAGGAAGATGAAGAAAACTTTAGAACATCTTAGACGTTGGTTAGTTGATTGTGACAGAAATGATAGTGATACAAACAGTGAAGTCCAGGCTACCAAGGTCTCAGATGGAAATAAAGAACTTACTGGAAACTAGAGCAGAGGTCACTTTTGTTATGCCTAAGTGAAGAACTTGGTTGCATTATGCCCCCACCCTAGGGACCTGTGGAACTTTGAACTTGAGAATAATGATTTAGGGTATCTGGCAGAAGACATTTCTAAGCAGCAAAGCATTCAAGATGTAGTACGACTGCTTCTGACAGCATGTACTCATACGCAGGAGCAAATAAATGGTTTAAAGCTGGAACTTATATTTAAAATGGAAGCGAAGTGTAAAAGTTTGGAAATTTTGAAGTCTGGTAATATAGTAGAAAAGAAAATCTCATTTTCAGGGGAAAATTCAAGTAGGTTGCTGAGTGACCACTTGCTATAGAAATTTGCATTAGTGAAAAGAAAGCAAGAGCTGATAGCCAAGACAATGGGGAAAAAGGCCTGAAAGGTATTTCAGAGATCTAAGAGGCAGGTTCTTCCATCACAGGCCCTGAGGCCTAGGAGAAGACAATGGTTTTGTGGGCCATGTCCAGAGCCGGGCATAGCCTTGGGACATGGCTCCTTGTATCCTGTCAGCTTTAGCTCCAGCAGTGGCTCAAAGTGGTCCAGGAACAGCTTAGGCCACAGCTCCAGAGGGTGCAAGCCATAAGTGTTGGTGACTTCTATATGGTGTTTACTCTGTGGGCGCACAGAGTGCAAGAGTGTTTGAGGCTTGGGAACCTCTGCATACATTTCCTAGGATGTATAGAAAAACGTAGGTGTCCAGGCAGAAGCCTGCTGAAGGGGCAGAGTCCTCATGGAAAACTTCTACTAGGGTAGTACAGAGGGAAGATGTGAGGTCAGATCCCCCACACAGAGTGCTCATTGGGAAACTGCCTGGTAGAGCTGTGGAAGAAGGTCACCATCCTCCAGACCGTGTAGATCCACTGGCAGTTTGTGCCCTCACTGTGGAAAAGCTGCAGGCACATAACAACCTGTGAGAGCAACTCTGGGGCAGAATCCCACAAATCCAGAAGGGTGGCACTGCCCACAACCGTAGGAGTCCACCCCTTGTATCAGGGCACCCTGGATGTGGGACATGTAGTCCAAGGAAGCTTATAGTAGAAAGCTTAGTTTGAAGCTTTAAGATTTAATGACTACTGTGCTGAGTTTCAAATTTGCATAAGGCCTGTAGCCCCTTTCTTTTAGCTGATTTCTCCCTTTTGGAATAAGAGTGTTTACCCAATGCTTGTACCGTCATTGTGTCTTGGAAGTGACTAACTTGTTTTATTATTATTATTATTATTTTTAATTTATATTTTATTTTTGTTTTACTGACTCATAGGTGGAGGGGACTTACCTTGTTTCAGATGAGACTTTGAACTTTGGTCTTTTGAGTTATTTCTGGAATGAGTTGAGACTTTGGGAGAGGATTGGGAAGGCATGTTTGTATTCTGAAATGTAAGACAGACATGACATTTGAGAGAGGCCATGGGAAGAATGATATAGTTTCAATCTGTGTTCACACCCACATCTCATGTTGAAATATAATCCCCAGTTTTGGAGGTGGGACCTGGTGGGAGGTGATGAGATTATGGTGGTGGATTTCTCGCAAGTGGTTTTGTACCATCCCCTTGGTACTGTCCTTGTGATAGTGAATCAGTTCTTGAGAGAATTGGTTGTTTAAAAATGTTTGGCACTTTCCTGCTACTGCTCTTGCTCCTGCTTTCACCATGTGACAGGACTGTTCCCCCTTCGCCTTCTGGTATAATTGGAAGCTTCCGGAGGCCTCTCCTGAAGCAGATGCCACTGTTTTCTATGTATCCTGAAGAACCACGAGCAAATTAAACCTATTTTCTTATGAATTACTCAATCTCATGTATTTCTTTATAGCAATGTGAGAATGGTCTAATACGGTCAATAACAGTTATTGAGCACCTATGAAATTCCCCAAAGCTATAGACACAGAAGCTAGCATATAGTTGTGGACAATATGTGTCTGAAAAAGTATCTCTCAAAAATGCCATCATGAATGAAGCAAGTGTCTTGTCAAAATTGATACAGAGTTCTTCCCACATAGGTCTTGGTTTCTGATCCTCTTGGGCAGAAGCAAGTCTTCTACTATATTATCTGAAGCCGTGTTGCCTCCTGGACCCAAGGCCACTGTGCCCAGCCTTTGTGCTCCCTGGATCTCCTCCAGGAGCACCCTCACCCACTGTGCAAAAGGCTGTGCAAAGTAGGTAAGAGTGCCCAGAGATAGCTCTGTGTATGCCCACTCCTGACATTCCTGAATTCTCAAATCTTCCCACTTTTGCCTCTTCCATAAATCCCAGTGGCTACCCTGGGTCACATGTATGTACTTTTTAAAAGAAATTGAAATATGAAAGGTAATAAATGCAAGCCAGCTGTTTATACAATAGACTATTAGGTACTCAAATCTGGAAATATATTTTTAGACTTGTGTCACTCATAAAGACAATTTTAAAATTAATACACTAGCAATAACTACTATTTATAGAATGGAAACTATACATGTTAGATGCTATTTGTGTGTTACTTTTTTGAGTCCTCACAAAGAATTTTCAACAAACGATTATATGTGTTGGATACATTACATATTACCTCCTTATTAGTCACCATCAATTATAAAATTAAAAAAATAAGGAAAGTATTATTAGTTCTCTTAACAATTAAGGAAAACAAGACTAAAAGAGGCTTACATATTTTACTTAACTTTACCTTGCTGGCAAGTGACTTTGAACCCAACCTTCAGGAAAGATCATGTGTTTTCATCACACTACAAAGTCTCTTTTGTGGCAGTCTGCCAGTTAGTTTTACCAGTCACCCAATTTGCTTGTATACTTATATGCAAGTTAGGAATAATTTTGGAATCCCAGCACTTTGGGAGGCCGAGGCAGGCGGATCACCTGAGGTGGGGAGTTTGAGACCAACATGGAGAAACCCCTTCTGTACTAAAAATACAAAATTAGCCAGGTGTGGTAGTGGATGCCTATAATCCCAGCTGCTAGGGAGTCTGAGGCAGTAGAATAGCTTGAACCTGGGAGGCGGAGGTTATGGTGAGTCAAGATCGTGCCATTGCACTGCAACCTGGGCAACAAGAGGAAAACTCCATGTCAAATAATAATAATAATAATAATTTTGGCCACAAATAACAAAAAACCTAAATTACATTATACAATATTATAATTTGCTTTCTGTCAGAAGCTGTGAGACAGAGACTAGTGTTAGAAGTTTTCACAGGGAGTGTTCTCAGAAGCATCACCTTAGGGGAAATTAAGGAAGCAGAACTCTGGATAGAAGGAAAGTTGGAGTGAGTTTTATCTATAACAAGGACTCAGCTAAGCTTGAGGGATGCCTTACAGAAGAGAGGGCCCTTCAGAGTTACCTGTTTTGAGGAGAGTTACTCAGATTGTTTATTTTCATACCAAATAGTCATTAGATGTGGGTTTCTCCAAGAAGAAGACATCTCCTTAGATGGGGAAGCATTCCTCAACTGATACAATTCTGGAAGAGGTCTTGACCTCTGAGAGATATCAACACACATAATCTTCATAGCAGCTGGGAGAATAACTACCTCAATCCTGATGGGGATATCTAGGACGTCCAGCATTGCATCTACTAAAAACAAATGTCTTGATTTTCTCTGGTACGAAGAAAAGTTTAGATATTAATGGTTGTTGTAATTTTGGTTCAGCTATTCAATGATGTCAGGCCTTCTTTATATCTGTTTTTCTCTTGGCCTTTCTGTATGATCACAAGATGGTGACTACAACTCCAGGTATTAAAATGAGAAGGGAGAAGTCAGTGGGCTGTATATCATGGTTCCCTTCATTAGGGAAGGTAAGGCCAGCCCCAAAGTTCTCAGCAGACTTACCTGTTACTCTTATTGTCTATAACTAAGTCACAGAGCAGGAGAGATGGGCAAATTTCATAGTTTCTGGAAAGAGAAAGCATTATCTTGACTGATTTAATTTTCTGAGATTGGAAATTTTTTTTGTCTGATGAGGTTTACTGACAAAGGAGAAGGAGGGAATGGATATGTTGAAGGCAAAATGCAAAAGCAGGATTAGCCGTGGGTCATTTTATTCTTAACTTGTAACGATGTTGACTTCTAAGAAGCATATGTCTTATAACCGTACATGAGGCATCAGAGCATTTGGGGTAGGGGAAAAGAGAAGATATGAGGTGTGGATAAGAACAAATGATTCTTTCCTTAAATCAGTGCTTATCTCAACTCATTTGAATCTACAGAATATGATAGATGATCAAAAGTAAAGTGGAGATGGAAAAGAGAACAGGGATAATACACTGAACTTAGGTAGGAATTCCAACTTTATATGTAATGGGTAATAAAAAGAATGACTAAACAACTTCAGTTCTATCTAGTGAGAACTAAACTGTACTTTCATTTATCTCAATCTCTGTTTGCACCATCAGAAACATTTAGCTTGTTATTAGCTGTTTCCCAATGCTATTGTTTATTGGCACTGAAAGTGGATAACAATACATCTGTGGTAGATTAGCTTAGTAAGGCTTGTAAATGGGTCACAGAGCCCTAGAAATTTAGGACTGGAGAGACTTTGGAAATCATTTAATGCAAACTCATCATTTTACACACAGGAAACTGAGGTCAAGAAGGGGCAAGTTGCCCAAAATAAATATAGGTGTGAACTTTTGAAAAATCTTTTTTGTTTGTTTGTTTTCCTTTGCCCTTTAAATTAAGTAATAGTTAACATGTTTTGCTAGTCTTGGACTTCTCTTTGAACAGATTTGAGCAGAGTGTGATCCTGTTCATCACCAAAAGTGTTGAAAAGACTCATTCAGGGAAAAGAAATGCAGATAGCTTAAGTAATTTTCTTAAGATTGAAGCCTACCTCATATGCCAAAAATAATCAAACATCAGAAGTACCACCTTTTGACAAAGTAATTATTTTAAAATAATACTTGCTGATTGTTACTAAATTCACAGAACAATTAACATGTTTCTGAGTCAGCAAAAATAAAACATATTTCAGCAAGCATCTATTTAACTTCGTGATGTCCCAACGGACCAATCTAAACATAGATTTCAATGGCGAAAGTTTGTTTAACGGGAAACCTATCCAAAGAGAAACATTTGTTTCATCTGTAGTGGAGAAATATCCATCTGCTATTAGGTTGGCACAGAAAACCAAGAATTTTGCAAAACTTTCCACTGGCTGGTTGTTGCTTGGGATCCAAGTGAAGAAAATATTTGAAAAAAAAAAAAAAAATCAATGGTCGATCACTTTTAAAAATGAAACTTTGACAAAAATTTGTGTGGGGATTGGGTGGTTCAACAACTAAATGACATTTTGCTGTTATTGGATGAACTATGTTTGGGAATATAAATAGAGTTCCAGCATGAGTGAACTGGCAAAGATGAATCGTGTATCTAAATAGCAAAATTATGGTTGCCAGAGGCTGAGAAGAGTAGTGGAAAGTTGGGGTGGAAAATGGAGATAGTTAATGGGTAGAAAATGTTAGATTTTAGATACAATTTTAGATTGTTAGATACAATGAATTCGATCTAATATTTGAAAGCACAACAGGATGACTAAAGTTAGCAATAGTTTGTTGTATATTTTCGAATAGCTCAGGGACTACAATTGGAATGTTTGTAACACAAAGAAATGATGAATGCTTGAGGTTATGGAAACTCTATTTACCTTGATGTGATTAATACACATTGCATGCCTGTAGCAAAATATCTCATGTCTCCCATTAATACATACACTTACTATGTACTCATAAAAATAATTTTCTTTTAAAAGAAGAGACTAAAAAGCATACCAAAATTATTTGAAATAGTGACTATCATCATATGAACTCTTAAGGTGGGAATGCTTTTTTATGCCTTTTTTAGCTTACGTTAATTAGTAAACTATACAAATTATTGTTTTGCTTCTGCATTCATTTTAAAATATGTAAATTAATTCATTTTTTAACTCCCTCAAAGAAACAAAAGTGTATATTAATTCTGATTAACATTTATATCACTTCCCGACTTCACCACTATGCAATATATCCAAGTTACAAAAATGCACGTGTATCCCTTAAATCTATACAAATAAAAAAATGAAAAATAAAGTTTGATCATCAAATTTTATGTTAAAGAGGGTACTTTAGAGACATTATTGGTTAGAACTATTTATTTTACAATAAAAAACTAAAGCCATGTAGATTAAATAACTTTGTATAACAGAGCAAGTCAGTGATCTTCCAGGTTCTTTCGTTACATTGCATTAGTCTATAAAGAAAGAAGGTTCCCTCAGTCTCTACAGTCTTAATATAATCTGTACATTAGAATTCATTGAGCCAACATGGCTTTCTTATTTCTTTTTCAAAAAAGGGCAGGGTATAAAAAACAGACCAGTAGACACTTAAGAATTGACAGATAAAACAGAAAACAGATACACTACAAAACATGGAGATTTTGTATAATTATTAGAGGAGCAAATAACTTTACATATTGCAGTAGTCCTTGAGAACTTAGTGTACATTAAACACACTTTAATATTTGAGATTCATAGTGCCTATTTTGAATTATGAAGGCATTTCAGTATATGTATAGCACATTTTGTATATGCCTAAGTCATTAGGGAAAGAAAGACTACAGGGGAAATTTAAAATCTGGATAGGACAGATTTTTCAAACAACTTCTAGTACTTAGAAATAAAATGCAATTCAGTGATATGAATACATTTCTTAGGACTTCTGATACAAAAATATGTATTGATATAATTAAAATCAGTATGACAAATTGTTAAAATTTTGTGATGGCAATTCTAATATTTTGGCTTTTAGTAATTCAAGTTTCCCTTCTCCTTGACTGCAATTACAGATGGATTAATCATAATAGTAGTTAATTATTAATTCAAAGAAAGTATTTTTTTCTTTTGCAAATTATAACTAGGAATTTGTTTCAGGTCGTAAAGTCATCATATAAATCTTCTATTTCTTTGATGTAGGCAGTTTCAATATAGTATGCTTGTGATGTTTGTTGCTTATTAATCATTATTTTATAATGAAATGCAAAATACACTCTAGCCAAATTTGAAAAGTGGGAAGTAGTAACACCCAAACTATTTTAATATTTTAATGCAATATTTAATTATCTTTATTAAGTATTGACTTTATTAAATTGGTAAGTAGAACTCTAGGAAGTCATTGATTAAAACAACTCCTCCAATCAAAAGAGAACTAGAAAGTTTTATTCATATTTTCCTCACTGCTCCCTTTCCTTCTCCCTAAGACAAAGCTTGACATGACCCATTTGTGTATGTGCGTGTGAGAGATAAAAATTTAAACTATTTTATTTCACACACACAAGTATGTGTGTAAGTACGAAAATACCCAAACTGTTCCTTGAAATTTTAAACAAAAACAAAATTTCCAGAGTTAGAATATCAGTGTTTAGAAGAAAGATTCTTAAGATTGATTATGAATTTCTGGCCAGATATAAGCAAATAATATTATTGTCGTAGGTGTTTATATAAATTTTGTTTGTTCTTTTGTGCAAATCTGGAAATATGCAGTTCTACATTCGTTTATTTTTACTATAAAAAATTTAAATCAAAATACTCTAGCATTATTCTATGCTGTTTATTCTGTTAAATCTCTTCCCTTGACTATCTTTTCTAGTGACAGGAAGGGTCATAGCAGAGGAAGGGGAAACTATTACTTGTCCCCTACATTCTTTATGATTGATCTCTACGATCAGTTGGAGATGACATAGAAACCTCGACCAATACCCACTCCTGAGGTTACAATAAATCATTTTATTTTAAAATTCTTACAAGTTAATTCTCCAGCATCATAGTTAAACCATGGAACTATTTTAATCAAAGCTCATTTATGGAAAACAATGTTGCAGAAAACTAGAGGGGCAGCTAAATAGTCCTAGAAAAACATGAACGTGTGACCAGCTCCGTGCCAACAGCAAATAAGCCAAGATATTTGATGCTGCCCCTTGGAAAATAGTTTCCAATTTCTATATATTAGCCGTTCAAAGAAAGGTAGAGCAATGAAAACATGGAAAAGCAATGACAAAAAAAGGATGAATTAATGTACTCTTTAATACAATAATTCACATTCCTGAAACAATTTATTTAAAAAGGACACCTGGTGTAAATTTATTTCCATTGACAATTTTAAGATTCATTTGTCAAAGTTATGTGTGCTTGTTATAAGAATAACTTACATATAGTGTGTATTTATTTTTGTAATATTCAGGTAACTTTCTCATCTTTACTCTTGCAGTAACTACCTTGATAATCACTATATATTTTCCTAGAGAAATAAAAGAATGTGGAAATGGCTCTGTACTGTGTACAATTCATGGAATAAAAGTGATGGGAATGGCTTATGCCTTGTAAATAACTCATCTGAAAGTTTCTTATTAAAATAAAATTGGCTTAAACATGGATGGTTGGAATAATTTATTAAACACCCTATAATATTTGTACTCTGTATTTTCTATCTTTGCAGTCTTAAGCTATTCTCATGCTATTGGATGTTGCTGATAAATTAATGTGGCTTTATTATGGTAAAACTACAATACAGCACCAAAATAAAACTAATAAAATATTTTGTTTTTAATTGAAATTTATAGTATATGTAGTTTCAGGCTCTTTCTCACATTTTTCTCATACATAACTCTTTGTTTAAAATACTCACAATTTGAAAAAAGATGAGATTAAATATATAGAATGAGAAAAAGAAAAGTGGAGAAAAATGGGAGGAGTATACATTTTTAAGGTAAGCTTTCACTATGAAATCAGTAAAAAATGAAACGTATGTAATAAGCAATAAGTCATACAAATCAGAGCAGTGAATGGTTAAGTAGCACCTTTCTTCCAGCCCAGGTTGTTAGTAAAGCATTCACTGGGTAAAACTCACAAGCCGCACACTCATTCCAGTGCTGTAGGAGGTCTGGCAGGGTAAGATGAAAGGCTCTGGGAGAAGAGCACAGCCCTCAAAGCTGTAGAGCTTCTAAGCTTTAAGATTACAGAAGAACCTACCTTTTTTTCTAATAGCCATTTGATATGATAGAAACAAACCTGTCATATCTTGTTACCTTACCATCCCTTCCACTGGCATGATCAGGATTAGGGTCGAAGCCTTTCAGATGACCAGAATTGGTTGACTTTATTACTATGCTGAAGTTAGTTTACATGGTGTTTGTGGGATGGTAATAACATGTTTTCCGACAGGCCAACAAGAAGAGCCCAGGTAGCTTGTTACTTCTGCTTTGGTCACATTGGTGAACAATAGATACTGTATTGTATGCTATGTTCAATTTCAGTCAGAAGAAACAACTACTTCTCATTGTATCCTGTTTTTGGAGGAATAGTAGGCCAGATCGGAAATCTAAGTTTGATTGGTATAGGCAAGTGTTAGAACTGACAAACTGGAAATTAAACATTTCCAGAAGTGGTAACTTTTTTTAAGTGGGTATTTTAAAGAAGAGCAAATATTTAAATCATGAAGCAGTAGAAAATACTTGAGAAATCAAAAGTATAGCTTACTGTAAAAAGCTAATTTTAAAATTTCTCAATCACCACTACATATATTAATAAAATGGTAAAACTTTTATTCAGTATTGTGATCAGAAAATCATAATTTTTGCTTTTCCTTCTAATACTAACAGGTTTATGACAAAAATTTAATTTGCAGCATGACATTTACGAATACGATCCTTAATGATTCTGTGTAATAGAAATGAGTAAAGTGCATAAGAAGATGATGTACCTGATATTGACTTGTCATTTTTCCACTCATACAAGCCCTTTGAGTCCACGTGCTTTAATAATCATCTGTCAAAGCCTTTATTTGGCATGTCAGCTATTATGCTTTGAGTATTTAATAATAAAAGCAGGTTAAAAATAGTGCCTGCTGCCCTTTTTCCTCTTATCAAAAAATTTTTAAAAATTGGTTTAAAGTTGATAGTATTTTTATTTTATAAGGTATAATGAATTCTCAGTCTAATGGATTCCACTGGAAGACGATATTAACACCAAGACTCTCTACTTAGAAATTTAAAATTCAAGGGAAATATCATTACACCAAATACTATTTTTCACAGAATTTTGCCTAACCCTGGACTATGCTTCATCGGGTCAAAGCATGGCCAGAGAATAGATATCAAGAGAGGGAGGGAAACAACTAGGGTAAGAACCATTTTACTTTGAAATAAGCCAAAAAAAAATACATGTAAATAAAGATAATAGAGGTGAGTGATGTCTGTTAAGTCATGGAATCCCACAGAAACAAGAAAATAATTTAAACCTAAGAATCATCCATGACTTAACTCCACATACATCTACTACCAACTTATTGGTGTAAAGCAAAATACACCAATAATATGAATCACAGTTGGTATTAATTTATTCAAAAATTTAACTTTGTGGCTTAAAACAGTCTTTAACTCCAAATTTCTAACCTATATAGGAAAATCTTGGCCCATTAAACACTTGAGTCCGTCTCTTTTAAATTATATTGTCAAAATGTTTACTAGGAGAAAGTATAAATTATTTAAAAATCATTTTCGTTAAAAGTTACTTGTATATGAAGTGCTCCATAGACCATAAAAACCATCCTAAAACTGAATTCACTGTGGATCAACATTTAGGCTGGACTCTGCTGGGGAAATCTTTTCCTCACATGTGAATGTGTTAACTGGCTGGGGGGATGATCTGCAAATGACTAATCTAGGATGGCTAGGAAAAGGTAGCTCTGTCAGTCCTGTCTCCCTTCTATGCAGAATTACAGCCTAATGAAGTTCTTTTGGTTGAATGCAGAGTCATCGGAATGAGTAAGTGCAGCCAAATAAGAGTACCAAGGCAGAAATGTAATGCAAACCTCAGCTTACATTACATTGACCATCTTAACATGGGTCAAATGAAGTGGATGACCACTGCAAAGATGTGGCCCAAAGATCTCATTCAAACTACAGTCAACAGTAATTTGTTGTACATTTTAAAATAACTAACAGAGTATAATGGGATTGTTTGTAACACAAAGAAAGGATAAGTCCTTGAGATGACAGATACCCCATTTAACTTGATGTGATTATTATGCATTGTATGCCTGTATTAAAATATTTCATGTCTTCCATAAATATATGCACCTACTATGTACCCACAAAAGATGAAAATTTAAAAAAAGATATAGCCCAAAGTGCATGCATAAGGGAGGGTCATTAATTGGGGATAAGAGTGCTGCCAATACCACGAACAGCTTGTGAACTTCATATTCTTGCTATTTCCAAATACATCTTTTTTTCCTAAGTCGACAATTACCAAGTCTATATAATGCCCCCCCCGCTAAAATATGCCTTTAAAATTATTTCTAATCAAGTTCATTGAAGTGTAATTAAAATTAATCCATTTTGAGTGTATGGTTGCATTAATTTAAAAAAATATATGCACTCATGTAACCACTACCTGATCACTTAGAACATTCCCGCAATCCCGAAAGTGTCATTCATGACTCTGCAGAGAAGACTAATGCTGTCTGTCATGCAACCTTAAAATGATTTTCCCCTTTTAAATAGACTTTTTTTAAAAAAAAACAGTTTTAGTTTCACAATGAAATTGAGCAGTAAGTACAGGGAGTTCTCACATGTCCCCTGCACCCAAATAAGAATAGCCTCTTCCATTATCAGTATCCCCCACCACTGTGGTACGTTTATTATGATTGATGCACCTAACCTGACACATCATTATCATCCAAATTCAGGGTTTACATAAGGGTTCACTCTTGTATATATATTATATGGCTTTTGACAAATGTATAGTGAGATGTATCTACCATTGAAGTTTCATTTAGAGTAGTTTAACTGCCATAAAACTCTGTGTTCTGCTTATTCATCTCTTTTTATTCATTTCTTCCATTGTTTGTTTTTCTGTTCCTCCACTGAAGGAAATCTTGTTTGTCTCCAAGTTTTGACAATTAAAAATAAAACTGTGTCAGGGTGTGGTGACTCAACCTGTAATCCCAGCACTTTGGGAGGCCGAGGTGGGCAGATCACTTGTGCTCAGGAGTTCAAGAATAGCAAAACCCTGTGACTAAAAACAAAATATGAAAATTAGCCAGGCATGGTGGTGCATACCTGTAGTCCTAGCTACTTGGGAGGCTGAGGTGGGAGGATCGCTTGAGCTTGAGAGGTCGAGGCTGCAGTGAGCTGAGATTGCACCACCACACTTCAGTCTGGGTGACAGAGTGAGATCCTGTCTCAAAATGTAAAATAAAATATAATAAAACTGGTATAAACATTCATGTGTAGGTTTTTGTATGGATTTGGTACGATTTTTATTGTTAAAGATTAGTTTTTATGTTGTAGAGTTTTATATATATATGAATCATTTAATTTGTATGCTTATGTGTTTGGCTCCTTTTCCTCAGCATAATATTTTAAGATTCATCTATGCATCAGTTGCGTATATCAGGAGTTTTTTTTTCTTACAGTTTAGTAATATTCCATTATATGAATGTAGTATAATTTCTTTGTCTCTTCAGCTGTTAATGAACATGTAGGGTGTTCAGTTTGGGGATATTTGAGATATTATAAAAATTTTTGAACAAATCTTATAGATACATTTTTATTTTTCTTATCAGAATGATATTACTGAGTCATGTGATATTTTTATTTTTAACATTATATAAAACTGTTTTAAATAGAACAGTTGTTTTCCAAAGTAGCTGTGCTATTTTTGTAAGTTCAATCAAAGTATATAAAAGTTTCCTGTTACTGCACATAATCTCCAACAGAAAGGACTTATGGTAAATCTTTAACAAATTTTAGTCATTTTACTCCCTGTTGGTGGTATCTTTTTGTGGTATTTTTTAAAGAAATTGACTTTTATTGAGGTATGATTTACATATAATTAAATGACCACATTAAGAGTATCATTTGATAAGTCTTGCTAACTGTACATATCAATGTAACTAACACAATTAAAAATTAGATCATTTTTATCTTCTTAAAATGTTCCTTTATTCTCTTCTGTAGGCAATCTTCCCCAGTCCTCAACACAGACACCAATGGATCTGAATTCAGTCACTGTCGACTGGTGTTCTGCCTGTCCTAGATGTCATGTAAGTGGATTCAAATAACTGTGTGCTCTTGTGTCTGACTCCTTTTGTTCAGCGTGTTGCTTTTGAGATTTATCTATGTCATTTGGGGTATCAGTAATTTGTATCTTTTATTTCCAACTAGGGTTGTGTGATTATACCACAATGTCTTTTGCAAATTAGTTGTTTCATTTTATATATTTTATATGCATCAGCAGTTTATAAGTTATAAGTAACTTTTCTTTATAAATTACCCAGTTTCAGGTAGTTCTTTGGTAGTGTTTTCCTGTCGCTCTATGTTCTAACACCTGATATTGTTGGTCTTATTTTTAGCCATTTTAGTAGTAGATGCTCTTCAACTCACGATGGGTTTATGCCCCAATAAGCCCGTTGTTAAGTTGAAAATATCACAAGTTGAAAATGCATTTTTAATACACCTTAACTATCAAACATCATAGTTTAGCCGAGCCTACCTTAAACAGGCTCACAACACTTACATTATTCTACAGTTGAGCAAAATCATCTGGCAACACAGCAAACTGTAGAGTATCTCTTGTTTACTCTGGTGATCTTGTGGCTGATTGGAAGCCTTAGCTCTGCCACTGCCCAACACCGCAAGAGGGTGTTCTACTGCTTTCTACTGAATGTATATTGCTTTTGCACCATTTTAAAGTTAAAAAGTTATATGTCAAGTCATCAAAAGTTGTTTTGATGGGATTTTCTGTTTGCGTAGTAGTATTTCACTTTAGTTGTAATTTCTGTATACCTGACAGCTAATTATATTGTATATGTTTACATTTATTTACTTGACATTTCATACCTTCTTTTATGAAATTGTTGTTCACATTTTTGTCCAGTTTCTAAACCACAGTTTACGTTATCATTATTAATATGTTTTTTCTTTTATAAAATTTTAATATATAAGTCCCATATAAGGTCAACTTATTGTTTTTTCTTGCATGGCTAGTGCTATACAAGATAATAAAGATATACGCCTACATTTTCTTTCATTAAGTTTATATTTCAGCTCATATGTTAAATCTATAATCCATTTTGAGTTAATTTTGTAGATGGGGTGAGGTAAGAATAGATACACAACTTTTAGGTTGATATTCAGTTGTCCTAGCACTAGTTTATTGAAGATAATTCTTTCCCCATTAAATGTCCTTGAACTTTTTCAAAAAAGCAATTGACTATATGTGTTTGCGTGTTGATATGGTTTGAGTCTGTGTCCCCACCCAAAGCATGTCAAATTGAAATCCCCAGTGTTGGAGGTGGGGCCTGGTGGGGAGTGATTGGTTCGTGGGGACAAATTTTCCCTTTGATATTGTTTTTATGACAGTGGGTGAGTTATGAGATCTGGTTGTTTAAAAGTGCGTAATACCTCCCCACTCTCTCTTCCTCCTGCTCTGGCCATGTAAGACATGACTGCTTGCCCTTCGCCTTCCATCGTGATTGAAAGTTTCCTGAGGTCTCCCCAAACATGCTTCCCATACAGCTTGTGGAACTGTGAACAAATGAAATCTCCTTTCTTTATAAATTACCCAGTTTCAGGTAGTTCTTTATAGTAGTGAGGGAATGGACTAATAGAGTTATATCCTGTTCCATCTTTTTTCTAATGCTTTGCTACATTGTCTTATAACACAGCTTTATAATCTTGAAATCATATCCTGTAAGCCCTCAAAATCTGCTATTGAAGGTCCTTTGTATTTCCATATAAATTTGACAATTATCTGGTTGATTTTCTCAAAAATTCTTTTGGCTTCCAAAATTTGAAAGCAGCCTAAGTGTTATCAAGAGTTGAATGGATAAATAAAATGCAGTACAAATGCACAATGGAGTATTATTCGGCAGTAGAAAGAATGAAATCCTGTCATTTGCAACAACATGGATGGAACTGGAGGTCATTATGTTAAGTGAAATATGCCATACACAGAAAGACGAACTTCATATATTCTCACTTATTTGTGAGAGTTAAAAATTAAAACAATGGAACTCATGGAGATGGAGAATAGAATGATGGTTACCAGACGCTTGGAAGGATAGTGGGAGTGAGGAATGTGAATGGTTAATGGGTACAAAAATACAGTTTGATAGGGTTAATACCTGTTGATACAACAACATGGTAACTACAGCCAACAATAATTTATTGTACATTTAAAAATAACCAAAATAGTATAATTGAAATATTTGTAACACAAGGAAAGGATAAGGACCTGAGGTGACAGGTACCCCATTTACCCTACGTGATATTACACATCGTATATCTGTATCAAAATATCTCAGGTACTGATAAATGCATACGCCTGCTGTGTACCCAAAAAATCAAAAATGAAACAACATAAAATTTCTGCTGGCTTCTGTTGTTTCCTGGCAATCTTTGTCTTGCTTGGCTTGTCAACTCATCCCTCCAATCTCATCCTCCTTTCTTCATGCGGTATTCTTTCCTCCTTGTGCTGGTGTCTCTGCATCCAAATTTGTTTCTTTTGATCAGGTTGAGCCCTACTCTAGCATGACCATATTTTAACTTGATTACATCTGCAAAAACCCTATTTCCGAATAAGATCACACTCACAAGTTTCAGATAGACATGAATTTGGAGGAGAATATTTAACTCAGTATAGTACTGTTTTAACAGATGTGGCTTTATATCTCATTTTGTAATTGTTCATTATCATTATATTGAAATACAGAAGACTGTTGTATATTTACAACATACCTGTAATCTTATTAAATTTATTTATGAGTTGTAAGATGTATTTTGCAGATTATTTAAAATTGTGTATACAAATTATTATGCCATTTGCAAACACATATGTATTGTTTTGACTTATTTTTTTCTTACCTTCTTCCACTGCCCAAGTCTTTTATTGCAGTGCTGAATAAAAGTGCTAAAAGTGGACATTATTGCCTTGTTTCTGATCTTAAGCAGGATGAGTTTTTTCACCATAAAATACATTAACCATAAGGTTTTTTTTTTTTTTTTTTTTTTGCAAATACATTTTATCAGGCTAAGAAAGTAATACATTCAGCCTCCAATGATGGCTTGTTTCCTTTTTGTTGTTGTTGTTTGTTTGTTTGTTTTTCTCCTATTTTAACTTGTTTCTTTATTGCTAAGTCTTCGGTTCTTCTCAATGCACTTCATTTTTTTGCTTGTTTCGCCTGGGATTTCTCATGTAGTTGCATTGAGAAAGTGCCTGGACTGGCTGTCGTTACAAGCTCAACTGGAACATGGAGACAACTGTGCCTTTCTCTTTGTTACATGGTGTGATGGTTAATATTGAGTGTCAACTTGATTGGATTGAAGGATGCAAAGTATTGTTCCTGGGTGTGTGTGTGAGGGTGTTGCCAAAGGAGATTAACATTTGAGTCAGTGGACTGGGAGAGACAGACCCACCCTCAATCTGGGTGGACACCATCTAATCAGCTGCCAGTAACGGCCAGAATAAAAGCAGGCAGAAGAATGCGAAAAGACTAGACTAGTTTAGTCTTTTGGCCTACATCTTTATCCTGCACTGGATGCTTCCTGCCCTCGAACATCAGACTGCAAGTTCTTCAGCTTTGGAATTTGGACTGGCTTCCTTGCTCCTCAGTTTGCAGACAGCCTATTGCGAGACCTCACCTTGTGATCGTGTGAGTCAATACCCCTTAATCAACTCATATATATGTGTGTATATATATATATATATGTACATCTATCCTGTTCTGTCCTTCTATAAAACCCTAATACACACGATCTTAGGGTATCTCACACAGTCTCTCCAACAGGTGTAACTGGACATCTTTCATGGCTGCTCAATACTCCCAAGATCTCAAAATTAAAAATCAACACATTTCTTAAAGTGTAGGTCCAGAATTACCTCACCATTCTTTGTAGGCAAAAACTACACAGGATCTGGGAGGCTGGCTCCTTTGGGGCCATCTTTGGAGACAAACTGTCAGACTTCCTGCTGGTGTACATTAAGTTAGTAATACTTTATGTGCTTTTGTTAGCTAATTATAGAATGTGGATTTCAGATAACATCCTTCCAGTGTGATCTAACAGCTCTAGGTTGTAGATTGCAATGAACTTTCCTACCTATATACATGCCGCTGCTTACTTTGAACTATTTTAAAGTAAACTGCGGAAGATGTAACATCATAAATCTATACTTTTATTAATTTTGTTTTATATATTAGCATTAAATAGTAAAATAATAATGCTAAAACACTGGAAGAAAGATTTCTAAAGAATATTAAATTAATTGCATTTATATAAAAACATGTACATTTGAAAGTTATATACCAAGCCCCAAATAAAAAATAGAAGAAAAACTAAAGAATGAATTAAAAATATTAAAGTTAACACTGATAGAAAAAAACATGAATAAGAAAGAAAAATATGACTAATTTAAAAATAATGTTATTTATATAAAAGCAAAACAAGCTGATAAAAATACAAGTAAGCACTTCTAACTCAAAACTCGGGACCTAGCCTTGAACTACAGAGTGGTTTCTATTGGTGTTTGCCTTTAGAAAATCTGTGCAAAATAGACATAGTGAGTCATCAAAGATTCTTTTCTTATGGGCATAATTGATTTATATTGAAATAAATATAAGAAAAATTGTATAGATAAACAAGATAACATAACGGATAAATATCACTTGCAGGAGTAAAATATGCTACAATATGTTGTAAAGTCATGTCTATATTATTTAGAGGCAATTATCCATTTTGATGAAATCTTCCATAAATATGTCAGTCCATAATCAGCCCTTCCTTCTTCCTGTTATGGTAACTGCTATTTGTGAGCACTCACTTTGGATTATTAGCCATCTTTTAAAGCTACTTCTTTATTATTTTTCTATGGAAAATTTTCATGAACATTCTGAATTCCCTTATGACTAGAAACTAAGCCTTCTATCTTTTGTGTCTCCCATATTTCAAACTGTGGAAACATATATTAAGGCTATAAATATTTGTTAAATTAAGCAGAATTAAATATTTTTGTTACCCTGAATTTGATAGTATATTTTTCATTAGCTTTCAATTAGAAGTCAGCAATAAAAAAAGATCTGCAAGATAATTTAAACATATAATGTTACACCATGTTCTTCAGAGTCATCTAATAGTGTATACACGCACAAGCACATATGTGCACACCCACACATACACGCCCCCATATACAGAGCCTTTATATTGAAGAACAAAGAAATACTCTATGCATTACTTAACCAAATGATATATTGTACTCTTTACTGTCTATAAAATGGACTGTGTTTTGGAATTCAATCCCAGCTCCAACAACTGTGTAAATTTAGAGGTTGAGCTGGAGAGAGCACGTAAGTCATCTAGGCATAGTAGTTAGCTTTGGAAGAGCAAAGATGTGTATCTAAGCATTGCTGTATCCTTAGCAGTTACCAGGGATATTACTGAAAGAGGAGTCTAGCTGACTAGGAGCTAACCATCAATTGCATTCAAGGGGCTATTTGGATGTTTGTAAACATTATTAAACTTTTCTATCCACAGTATTCATACAGTTTTTTACTATCACTCTAAATTAACAAAGATATTTATTTAGTGGAAAAATCTACCTGGAAAAAAAAATTCTTAATTCTTGTGACTTATGTAAAAGTTTTCTATAATAGGACTTCAAATACCTTTTTATCTCTGAATGAAAAAGGAAACAAAAACCCAGACATTCCTATTAATAATAAATCTTTTTTGTAAAAAATTTAAGCATGGGAGGCCAAAAAAAGAAGACTCCAAGTGAAGCAAAAAACACTTACAAGGCAAATGTAGAGTAACATTTTAACTTACAATTGTTTTAAATAAGAAGTCACATTTTACGAGGACCAAAGTCAAACCTACATAGTCATTAAAGAAGTGCCATGATAGTTTCATGATTCCAGTAGCAACTGGAGAACTAAGGTCAAAAAGGAAACCTCTTGCAAACAGTGAAGTTTTAAAGTTCAGCATGAAATAGTTGCAATACCTTGCCCTGGGCTACATGAAGAGAAACACCTAGTAAAAGCAAAACTTGGTTCACATGAAGCCAGAACATTAGCATTATTGAATACGGCCTTACTCTTGCTGTTGAAAATTATCATTTGCTGTTGTACTGCTAGCTTCTATAGAGTACCTTCCATTTGCTCTTCACCAATAGCTTGAGCGTAAATTCATTTTTTGTCCTAGAAGTAAAAATCTACATTGTTTACTGGCAGATCTCTTTGGTTGCTGAGGGCAGTTAAAAGTCCTTGATTGTCTTTGTGCATGTGTGTGTGTGTGTGTACGTATGTGTGTATTTATGGTTTATGTTTTAACCAGACTGTCAAAATTTTGCTGTTGGGGTGAGAATCCAGATTTTGAAGAAATATTATAGTTTTGTATTTATGTTTACTACTTTAGATAAATGTGGAGAGGAAAGAATGGTCAAAATATTGGCCTCTCTGGTACTTTTCCCTCACCATATTGTTCTGCAACTCTCAGGACATTTTAACCTTTCGATTTGATCTTATTTTGTTTTGAATGGATAGCATGGTACAGGTAAGCCATAAATTGCATTATTGCACACTAAATAATTTTAAAAAGCATGGTAGAAACTAACAATTGCAAGAACTATTATTTATCCTAATTGATCCCAGCTGAGCTTGGAAGGGAGTCTGGCCTGAGAGCCTTCAAAGGCTTGCCAAAAGGCTGTCAGGTTTGATAACTCACACCACGCTGAACTTGGCTCAGTGAGGTCAGTTACAGAGTGAACACTAAGCTGCCCCCGATATCCAAGCCTGCTGAAAAATGCAGAAACACTGCCAGCTGACTCGAAAGCCACTAGATTTTCAACTTTTGTTTTAAGAAGCTCATGTTTTCTTGGAACTGGGGATGGGCCCGTAAGCAAAGAGAAGACGGTCCCATGTGGAGCTACAGAGCAGCTGTAGTTGTCCTGTGTGCTGGGAGGCATCTGTTTTTGTTAAAACATGGTTTACACATTGGCCTAACGTTTTAGGATGGACTAGGGATATTAAAAAAAACACTTTAAATTATGCTTATTTGATTGAATAACTAAATGCATCCAGGAATTTGTATTTTATTGTTTTATATAATGATTTTCACATACAATTCATTTACAGATTATACAAAGAATTTTGTTGTTTTACATTATCAAAACTTCAGCTGAATAATCTTAAGCACTAGCGTAATTTGTAACATTAAGTTGTAAGCACAGTGAAGAAAAGAAAACAATATTTTTCTCTTCATTGTTACAGCCTCCTTGCCTAACAAAATCCCTGGGCTCACAATGGGATATCAAGAAATATTTGTTGGTGAATGAATAATGAAAAAATAATCGCATGAATGAAGAAACTGGCCAATCTATTTTAAGGCTTTTCTTTCCTCTTAGTTTAATAAACTTCCTCACTCTTGTCACTTTTTAAGACATTTTGGTAGGAATACACTGTTTAAACCATATACTTACAGCATTCTCTTCAAATTCTAATAGCAGCTTTCTGAAATTTTCGTATCATTCATAGACAGTAGTTTTAAAGGAGCCTAGAAATTGGCAAGATAATTTTGTAATGAAAGGTCTTTTTCCTCTGCATTTTCTTTTTTTTATTTTTTTTTTTTTTTTTTTTTTTTTTTTTTTTTTTTTTTATTTTTTTTTTTTTTTTTTTTTTTTTTTTTTTGCAAATACATTTTATCAGGCTAAGAAAGTAATACATTCAGCCTCCAATGATGGCTTGTTTCCTTTTTGTTGTTGTTGTTTGTTTGTTTGTTTTTCTCCTATTTTAACTTGTTTCTTTATTGCTAAGTCTTCGGTTCTTCTCAATGCACTTCATTTTTTTGCTTGTTTCGCCTGGGATTTCTCATGTAGTTGCATTGAGAAAGTGCCTGGACTGGCTGTCGTTACAAGCTCAACTGGAACATGGAGACAACTGTGCCTTTCTCTTTGTTACATGGTGTGATGGTTAATATTGAGTGTCAACTTGATTGGATTGAAGGATGCAAAGTATTGTTCCTGGGTGTGTGTGTGAGGGTGTTGCCAAAGGAGATTAACATTTGAGTCAGTGGACTGGGAGAGACAGACCCACCCTCAATCTGGGTGGACACCATCTAATCAGCTGCCAGTAACGGCCAGAATAAAAGCAGGCAGAAGAATGCGAAAAGACTAGACTAGTTTAGTCTTTTGGCCTACATCTTTATCCTGCACTGGATGCTTCCTGCCCTCGAACATCAGACTGCAAGTTCTTCAGCTTTGGGATTTGGACTGGCTTCCTTGCTCCTCAGTTTGCAGACAGCCTATTGCGAGACCTCACCTTGTGATCGTGTGAGTCAATACCCCTTAATCAACTCATATATATGTGTGTATATATATATATATATGTACATCTATCCTGTTCTGTCCTTCTATAAAACCCTAATACACACGATCTTAGGGTATCTCACACAGTCTCTCCAACAGGTGTAACTGGACATCTTTCATGGCTGCTCAATACTCCCAAGATCTCAAAATTAAAAATCAACACATTTCTTAAAGTGTAGGTCCAGAATTACCTCACCATTCTTTGTAGGCAAAAACTACACAGGATCTGGGAGGCTGGCTCCTTTGGGGCCATCTTTGGAGACAAACTGTCAGACTTCCTGCTGGTGTACATTAAGTTAGTAATACTTTATGTGCTTTTGTTAGCTAATTATAGAATGTGGATTTCAGATAACATCCTTCCAGTGTGATCTAACAGCTCTAGGTTGTAGATTGCAATGAACTTTCCTACCTATATACATGC
>NW_012120598.1:2463033-2483290 GCF_000951035.1 Colobus angolensis palliatus
GCCATTCTAACTGGTGTGAGATGGTATCTCATTGTGGTTTTGATTTGCATTTCTCTGATGGAGGTCTTTTTCCTCTGCATTTTCTAATTTATGAATCTATGTAGTAGCTTCTTTATATGTTTAACTTCCTATGAGAAACATGGCCTAAACAGCATAATGGATTAAAGATGGCCACAAATTATTTGCCCCTTTTCATTGAAAGAAGGGGTTTCTATTCCCCTTGAATATGGACAGACCCAAAGACTGACTTTGACCAATACAATGGTCAGAAGTGACATTGTGTACCTCTCAAGGCTGGGCCTAAAGATGCTTGCAGCTTCTTGTGTCACCTATGTTGGCACACTCCCTTTTGGAAGCCAGATGTCATGTAAGAAATCCAAGTGACCACCATTTTGTGAGGATGCCCAATTTTCCCAGATGGCAAGGAAGAGAACACATGAAGGAGTACATGGGCTCCAGACATGTGAGTGAACTTTTTGTACCTTCCAGTGCAGCAAAGAGAGAGAGTAAATGGTGCTAACACTACAGGGCGCAGCTGTCCAGCTGATTCCTTCTTATGTTCCTGACACATTGGAACATTAGGAAATAGAGATGTTGTCTTAAGCCAGTAAGTTTTGAGGCACTTTGTATTCACAGCAGCCTATATAGAAACATGCATTTTCTTTATTAAACATAACTTTGAAACATGCCAAATATGCTTATAACATATTTGGAAGAAAATAATAAGTAATTCCATGTTACAGTAAAACTTCTTTTTTCAGTGTGAGTGTAATCACCTGGGGATAAATAATTCATTCCAATATGAATTTATAATATTAAATTTTCACACCTACTTAAAAATCAAACTGACTGAAGCTTTATTATATCGTGACAACATTTAATACTAAAAAATCTAACTTTAGAAATATGATTTTTAAATTTAGATTTTTACTATCGTTTATTTCATAAATGTATAAAAAACATGAATATAGTCATATCAAATTTTAATTTATTACATTCTCTTTACCATAAACAGATATCATATGTCAAGGTCACATGTAGCTTTCTGTGGGATTTTACTTAGTAAACCCATTAAGCAAAATACTTTCCTTTATTTGTTATAAAATTCATTAAGTGATGAATTTCTTCATTTATTATTTCAATAATATTTAACAGTTCAAGCTGGGTTTAGGTCTGAACTTTTTATCAGTATAAACAATTTGCTTGAAATAGCCGTGCTGACCTATATTGATCATCTTAGGATCATCGCTTATCTAGTTTAAGAAAAGATAATCCTTTGTATCAGTTCACTCACATTTAGCCATTTTCAAAGTATTAGAGTTATGTAAGATGCTCAAGAAGATATGATGAATTTCACATATTGATTATTTAACTCTCCTTCAAATACACTATTGGATCAAATATGTGGACACATTTTTTAAATACTAGTAAAACAAGTGAAGTGTTAGTAAGTGACATGTCCCCCTGACCACCTCTCCCCGCTGCCACACAATTGAAAACCACTTTTTTTTCTGTGACTTGGTGTGAAATGATTCAATAGACTTAGCAACTGTTCATGTGGATAGACTGGGCTGAAGCTATAAGAAATGTTATACTTCACCATGCTCTCTTCCTTTCTGTATTAGTTAGGCTATGAGTTTAAGCATGAGACGATCCCAAATATGAGTGGAATTAACATGATAGAAGTTCATTTTTTCTCTCTTTTTAAAATATCAAGCAGTCAGTGCAGCCCCACTCTGCAAAGTCAAAACTTTTCTCTACTTGTGTATATGGTGACTCTGCTACTTCCCGAGATGCTGTACTGCCCCTTCAGGGTTCAATATGAACAAGTGAGAAGAGGAAGAGGAAAAAAGGATGGCACACCTTATCAAAGGGCATCTCCTGGAATGCATTTCCCTACCCATTACCCACTTCCTAGTGCAAGTGGGAGTCACTTGGCCATGCCCAAGTGCAAAGAGGATTTGGAAAGTATTTTTTATTTCCCTGTATCTGTGTGTAGAGCTAAACAATTTTATTACCATGGAGGAAGGGGGTATAGAAATTTACAGACAGCTCACTGTCTCTCACTTCTTTTTTTTTTTTATCACTTATTCAATTCTTTATGATCATTTAGTAGAAAACTAGCATTTTCTGCCTTCGTGGTTGTTTTAGTCAGTTTGGACTGCTATGACAAAATGCCGTAGACTGGGTGACCTATAAATACTAGGAATTTATTTGTCACAGTTCTAGAGGATGGAAGTTCAAGATTAGAATGCCAGCATGGTTGGGTTTTGGTGAAGGCCTTCTTCTGGGTTGCAGACAGCCAGCTTGTTGCTATCTCCTGACAGAGTAGAAGGGAAGAACTCTGGTATCTTCAGCCCCATATAAAGGCACTCATTCCATTCATGACAGTTGCTACCTTTATAACCCAATCACCTCCCTAAATCCCATCACATTTAGGAATTAGGTTTCAACATATACATTTGGGGGAGGACATAAACATTCTGACCATGATAATATAGGACACTAATAGTTTGTAGATAATGTTCCAAGCTCTGTCTTCCTGCCTTCATTCTCATATAAATTGATATAAATAGATTTTTTAAATGCTTAACTTATCCTTAAACCAGCAAAGGATGCTGTAGTCTATGAGATGATATTACAGAGAAACAGGTTAGTATGTGTTTTGAAAGATTATTTAGAACCACATAATGTTAAATAGAGAAGCCAATGGTGAAAGTGCAGACACTGTATTATACAAGCTGTAGGTAGTTTCTCATTACAAATGATCTTTACCTTTTGTCAATTACACCTTGTAGTAAATATGTAAAGAAGATCGTAATAAATAACCTCATCTAATATTATCAGGAATTAGTCACCTTTCTATTTTTCTTTGTAGTCTATATCGTTCCCCCCCTCCCACTCTTTCTCTTCTATATCATCTGTCTCTAGTGAAAGTAACCAGGAAGAAGGGTAACCCAGCATAGCAGAAATCTTTTAACCATACTTATCTTTCTTCAAGAGGAATACTATGTAAAAAAAACGTGTTCTGTCTCCACCTCAATGAGTGCTATAACTGTGGGAGTGGGGATAGAGCCCTGTCTTCCACCGTCTTCCTGGAGTAAGGAGGTGTCTTCCTGGAGTAAGCACCCCCCACCATGGAGGTCGTGGGTGGAGCTCACATCCACCCACCTTCTGCATGAATGAGATGACCCTCCTTCCCCATAGAGACTATGACCCCTCTGACTTTCTCCCTTCTTCTGCAGTAACTGGGATGTACCTCTCCCCAGTGGAGCTTATGTACACAACTCAGACTTCCATCTCCCTCTTCCATGGTATTGACGCAGTCTCAACCACCTCTGCAGAGATATGGGCAGAAGCCCATTATCCACCCCATCCCAGTATCAAGAGGCACCGCTACCTACTGAAGCCTGTGGGTGCTACTCTGCCATTCATTTTTGACCAGCATTAATGTGTAAGTGCCATTTCCCTATGGACATGTGCCTAGAACTCTGAATTCCACCATCCTCTGTGGCAGTGAAGTAATTTTCCTTTCTCTCCCCAGTCCATGATGAGAAGACTGTGGGGCAGAGTCCTGTCACCTGAGTCACTTACAACTGTGACTGGGGGAACTCGGACTCCAATGCAGGGGATTTAGAAACCAAATTGAAATTTGAACAATAGCTCACAAAAGTGAACTAGAAGATGTATTTTGAAACTAAACATGTTGAATACCCACTTAAATAAAAGATCAAAGTAATAACTTTAGTCTTATATCATAATACATAATTGTATTTTTTCTTATTTTCTAATAAGGAATACTACCTTTATTTTTAATATTTTGGCTTCACTTTTTCTTGTTAATTTTGTTTCTTCAAATGTTATAAATACTTCTTTAATATTTAAACCTCATGCAACACTCTGAATCCAATTGATACACGTATTTTAATGTTAGAGGTGTTTTCCTATATTTACACAAATAGGCAATTTTCTATAAAGTATAGATCACTTCTAAGGAATATGTTTTCCTTTTTCAAAAATACTTTAAATCACTGACAACAAAGATCTACAGACACTAAAACTAATCATGCTTTCTGAAATAATTTTAAATCCTGGTATCAGAGACACAAAAACTTTGAGATGTAATTAGTACTAATTTAGAAGTAAAAATAATTTATTTTGATAATAATTGTTATCAAAAATAACCACACTCTTTACGAAAGGATTAGATTTCTTATGCCCTGTTTATGGACTCTTTTTAATAGAATGTTTGTCTCCAGCTTAAGGAATCTAGAGGTAACTTGAAACAGGTAATGAACTTCATATTATCTGTTCTTTTTTATAGACATCTAGAATGAAAATTTCAACATATGCTTGCATGTTTGTGTGTATGAATGTCAGTATCCTGTTTTCATTTGGTAAATGTAGCAGCCCAAAATACACCTGTGATTTTGATAAGTGTTTGAGCGGAAGCATTTCTAGTTGTAAAACCTAGACAATTTTCACCTAGCCAATATTGGTTCATTACCTATAATCTGATTTTTTTTAGAAAAATATATTAATTTCAATTCAGTTATCAATATTATATATTTTGATTACATCTCCCATGATCAATATGAACATTTACAGAGAATGTATATTAATATTATGTAATCAATTAGAAAAAATAAGTACTATTACTCCTTTTCTTGACCACATTTTGTGTGGAATATTTTCCATGTCTCATCCGCAACTGAAAGTGCATTGTCTCTGATAGATAAAATTCTCACTGCCATTTTGATGGAGGCCCTTTTTCTACTTCAGTAAGGAAGAGGTGTTAAGATTAATTACTCACAGCTGCCAATTTCAGGCAACTTGTCTTCTACCACCCACTATTTAAATAATGTTTGTCATAACGTATATTCTCTCCATCCATAAAGCCATCAACCTGTAACCTCCTAATATTCTCATTTTCTGAGTACTTGCTTCGTAATTTTTCTCCACTCCAATCTTATTATGAACTCCATCATTTAAGTAGATGGTCCTCTTAGCACTCTGGCTCAGAGTCCCTCAACTCCTGTGATGCCAAGGACTCTTCATTTCATCTGTCCCTCACCAGCATAAATATAACCCTGATCGAAATCATCACATTTGTTTTCTCATTCTCTGCAATTTTGAATGCAGACATTTCCTCTCCTTGAAAATGAGGAATTACAAGAAGAGCAGTTCTTTTTAACTTGCATCGTGTCTCCCACTTCCATAACTCCAGAAAGCCTGTTTTTTTTTCTGTCTAAATCCTAACATCTCTTATTCTGTTATTCTCTAACTCGAAGCCTAATTCTGCTTTCATTTTTCTTCATTGCCAGCTAGGATGCCAGAGGCATCTATGTCTTCTACTGCCCATAGCAACCGAGACACTGATACTCTGGCCACACCACTGTGACTGCATTGACATTTATTTATTATCTCTGCTGTCTGGTGTAATTACATCTGCTCTCCAAATAGAAGTTGTTGATTTAAAACATTTTCAAAAATATGCTGACTGCATCCACTTCAAGATAATGTTATTCTGGTCATTCCTCACTTGTGTTTTTTTTTCCCCCTCCCTTTGAATCATTATCATGTTTCTTTCAGCAGGTGTTTCAATGGTATCTCAACTAACTGTCAATTTCCCTATTCTGAGATGAGCCAGTATACTCCAACTTTAGGAATAGTGATTCATATTACAAGAATTATTGTACTTCCATAGATCCATATCATAATTAAGTATTGAGAGACCTGCCATAAGCCAGGTGCTGGAGATAGAAGGATATTAAGTCAAAGACAGTCTGTTACAAATTTCATTTCTGGAAGGAGAAACACATAAAACAATAATTTTGATTTAGGATGTTAAGGATTACACCTGTGATTCTTCTTTATCTCCCAATATTTTTTTTCTTTACAAATTTCTACTTTTTGCTTCCTACTTAGGAGGAACAAATGTCTCTCTTCTTTCCAATGCTGTCTCCTTATTGCATGGCATTGCCACAAAAATGCTCCACTATTTTAATCCCCCGCTAAGGTCTCTCATCCTCCACTGAATCTTTTCCTTCAGTCTGCAAACATTATTAAGCCTTAAAATGAAAATTGTCTTCCCTGGGTCTAGTTATTTCTTGACAAATTTTAAATAATTTTCTTTATTCAGCATAATTTGCTCATTTTATACTTAAAAATCAGCTTCTATCCTACCACTTATTGAAGCTTGGCTTATGAATTACCAATTCAATTGTCTTTATTCATTCTTCGTCTTCTTTGAATATTTTGCTTCATGAAATTATTTTTAGCTCTCGTTTTTATTGCTCCTGGCAGGAAAAATCTACTCGTGTTTGACATATGAGATTTAGTGCTTTGCTTTTTTTTTTTTTTTTTTTGATGTCTTGCTCTGTCACCCAAGCTGGAGTGTAGTGGCACAATCTCGGCTCACTGCAACCTCCGCCTTCTGGGTTTAAGCGATTCTTCTGCCTCAGCTTCCTGAGTAGCTGGGATTACAGTCATGTAATTTTTGTTTGTTTTGGTAGAGACGGGGTTTCACCATGTTGGTCTGGCTGGTCTTGAACTCCTGACCTCGTGATCCGCCTGCCTCAGCCTCCCAAAGTTCTGGGATTACAGATGTGAGCCACCGCGCCTGCCCTTAGTCTTTTCTTCTGTGAAAATCCTGGCACCTCCTTCCTCTCAGAATTAATAGGTCTGATTTCACTTACTGTTTCTGCATACTGCTATCATAGTTAATTCACAATTATTTAGATTCCAGAAAAAAAATCAATAGTATGAGCAAACAAATTGAGAAATAATTTTTTTAGTACAATACATTGTTGGAATTTATATTTAAATTATAAGGTACAACAGGTGAATCTGGGAAACAGAGGTGAATGATAGGTTACTGCCTAATAGTAAGAGTCCTAGAAAGCCACACTAAGCCTTCTGGGGTCTAATCTTATTTGGAATTCTCTATATTGAAGGTACCAGCCCCATTTGTCCTTTGGCTTTTCGGCAGAGTATCTTTGAAAGAAGCAAAAATTGACTGAACAGAGTTTTTGATCAAATGTTAAAGAAGCAACTTCTGGGATATTTGGCATTTTTAGTAAGTTTACTATTTATTTCACCAGATTCTGATCAAATTTTCTAGTAACATTGAGCTGGATTTTCGAACATATTTATCTCTACCGTGTGTGTGTGTGTGTGTGTGTGTGGTTGCGCATGTATCTTAGATAGCTGGAACCGATTTTAATAACCTTCTGAACTTTCCATATTTAAAACTTCCGTTAAATGAAACTAACTTGATGAGAAAAGTTTGTTATCAGATTGATAAGGCCTCTCCTGAAGCTTCATCCTTAGGAAATCTGGGCTTCAGAGATGACTTCTCATTGGGCTCCTTCTCCAGGAGTAGATGCCTAAAGGAAGGAAGAAAATTTCTTTTCAGCATCCTTTATTGTAGCACTTTTATAAGGCTAACAGCAACACATAGAATACGCCTGGGGGAAATTTCAGGTAGATTGCTAATTATACACCAGCTTTATTGAATGAATGATAATCAATTCTTAATTTATTTTACTTTTGCTTAATAGGTTTTAGAGCAGTTTCTTCAGACTAGATTGAAAGTAATCTTTCCATTCTCTATACCACAAACGTGGTTATTCACCTAACTCGGTAGAGAGATTATGGAATTATAATTTGTTCTCTGACACCAAAGTTACACTGTTTACTAAAATGATCTTTTAGGGTCTGGGGGAAGCTTTTATTTAATTTCATACAATCAGATGTTACAAAGATTTAAATCATTCTTAACTACAACCTATCTGGGCAACAGTCTATCCTATATTCTGAATTGCTGAAGACTACTGGGAAGCAAAATGAAAGTTTGCTCTGGTACAGTACAATATGATGTACAAATCAGTACAATAATGCTATGAAATACTTTTAGATTAAGTCAATCTAAAGTTATTAAGTTCACATCATCCTCCTCATCATCATCATTATCATTTTAGCAAATATCCTTTGGGAGTGGAAAGTAATGGGGTCACAAAAATTTCTCTTAGGACGCTTTGGGCTGTAGTATGAGAACCTGAAATGAATACAGGTTTGCAACTATTATAAAGGATGCCATAGATTCTACAACACAATACATAGTCCCATTTTTTTTATACTGATGACTGACAGTTTACTTGAACTTAAGGCTTGATGTATTCCATCTACAGTTTATATACAAGGATCTAGATTTTATCTCATAAATCAATAAAAACTGAAGCCCTTCTACTACTAGAATTGTTATCATTCTACCTAATTTTATGAGCCTCAATTATTATTTTAAAATAATATGAATTATGTTGAAATATGTTGTTTATCTAAATATATTACTTAAATAATAATATTTTATTGTTTATTTTATTATTTATGCCCATTTGAATGCCTAAAATTAAAACAACTATCAATCTCAGTGTTGGCTAGGAAGTGGAGCAACTGGAACGTTCATACATTGCTTGTGGGAGTATAAAGTGGTACAATTACTTTTGAAAGATTAATCCATTTCTTGAAAGGTTAAACATATGCCTGCTCTATAGCCATGTAATTCCACACAAGGACTTGAACAAGACACTGCATAGAAAGCTTTACACAATATAGCCAAAGACAGTAAATAACTCTAATGTTTATCAGCAGGAGAGTTAAATAAGCAGATTGTGGAATAACACTTTGTACTGAAAAAGAATGAACTACCAATGCATGTGACTCCATGGATGAATCTCATTAGCATTATGTGGACAGAGAGAAGACATTCACAAGACAGTACATATAGTGTGATTCCATTCATAGGTTATTTAAGAGTAGATCATAGGTTATTTAAGAGTAGATCTCTGGTTTGCTGGTGCTGAGATGACTGTGTTCATTTTGTTTATTAATTATGCCTGAATTTTTGCTTTAAATATTAAAAAATTAATTGCTACTATAACACCAATAATTCTAAAGGAAAACCTATAAGATAATTTCAATGGATGTCAAAAGTAAAAAAAAATACTCATTTCTATTAAAAAACAAAGCAGAACATAAGAAAAAAATGGTTTAAGTAGGACTAGAAAGTTAGTTTTTGAAATATGGTTAAGAAAAACTATATGAAATCAATAGCTGTTGGTAAATATAATTATGTAATGGTTATAAAATATAACTTATTATAGTTAATACTTAATTTTATTAAATATATTAATAATATTAATATTTTACATTATGAAATTTAATTATGTTTAAGTATTGGGAACAACTATATCGGGGCATTTTAATTAATATTAGAGAACTAATAACGATAGCTAGCTAAAAGCAAAAAGAATTACCAAAAGGTTTCAGATAGGAGTTAGGAGAATAAGAAGAAAGAGAGAAAATGCTGAAGTTTTCGGTATAACTGATGAGTAAAAATAAAATATCTCTACACAAATCAAATGGAAAATATAAGTAAATCTGTATAGGACGCATAAAAGACATGTAAAAACGTGATTATAAGAATTACGAATATATATATGTACTATATATATAATTTGGAATATATTGAATTTTGCTTAAGCTATTTAATGAAAGTCTAAATATTTTTAAAATGTCCTATTTTCTCCTAGATTAATTTATACCTATGGTAAGCAGCCAGCAAAAAAAAAAAAAAAAAAAAAAAAAAAAAGGCAGAGGATTTTAATGTGACAGCTGCAAGGAACTGATTTTGCCAAGAACAGAAATGAGCTTGGAAAAGAATCCTCACACCAGATAGGAACACAGCCTGCTGTCACGTTGACTTCAGCCTGAACAGAGAGCCCGACCACACTGTCCTGGACTTAGGACCTATGAGCTACTAAGGTTGTAGTAATTAATTACATAGCAATAGGAAACTAACATGACATTTAAATATGATATTAAAGTCGAGGAGACTTTTAACTTTTAACACAATATGATTATTCATCTGAAAGAACGATCCTTTTTTATTTTAAAGTTATAAAGTAGATAAAGAAAAGTTGGAATTAAAAAAGTGTACGCCCAGGTATTTTAGACATAATTAAATGTGTTCAGTCATCACAATGATTTATAGATGTATTGTGAAAGACATTAGAAAGTCCAGAGACAACTTTTGCTTTCCCAAATTTTTAATATATGGTTTAAGAATCATCAGAACGCATGAGGCAGATCTTTCTTATTAAACAAAATGTGTTTGAAAATTTACCTTGGAAACAAAATCAAATGAGGTCCAAACTAAACATTAATAAGATCAATTACAGTTAGACTACACACTTAAAAATTTAAACCACAGTAATCTAAGATAAAATAACAAAAATCAGCTTTGAATTTGCAATGACTTTCTCCATATAAAACACTGTGAAAATCAAAATTTTCTTCATGGTAAAAAACATAAACAAATCCCGGAGTGGTGGTTCACGCCTGTAATCTCAGCACTTTGGGAGGCTGAGGCGGGGGGATCACCTGAGATCAGGAGTTCAAGACCAGCCTGACCAACATGGAGAAACCCCGTCTCTACTGAAAATACAAAATTAGCTGGGCATGGTGGCACATGCCTCTAATTGCTACTACTTGGGAGGCTGAAGCAGGAGAATTGCTCGAACCTGGGAGGTGGAGGTTGCTATGAGCTGAGATTGCACCATTGCACTCCAGCCTGAGCAACAAGAGCGAAAAACTCCGTCACAAAAAAAAAAAAAAAAAAATTAAATAAACAAAAAGTTAAAAGACAAAAATAAAAAATATTTGCAAGGAATTTATGTTTAAAAGGAACTCTAACATGATTATTGGGTTAAAATAAACAATTTGGTAGATGTAAATTGGTTCTCAGGACAGTAACCATTGAAATGGATGAAAGCATGTTAGTACTAAACTAAGTGAAAATACATTTATTAAATTGACAAGCTTATTTTTAAAGCAATAATGCTGAGATAGACTCAGCATATGCAATATAATTCAAGAGTGTTAAACCATTCATATCTATCTTTGTCAAAGTAATCCAACTCTTAGAGAACCTTTTATAAGAAAATAATCAGAAATTTAAAAATTATTTACCTACATATTATGTATAATAATAAGACACAGGAAATAATCTAAATATTTCACAGGAGAGAAACTGGGCAAATAAGTTATAGTATAACTAAATGGCCAAATATTCTGTTGGCTTAAGGTATTTTATGAAAAAAAATTTACATGGGGCAAATGCCTATGGTTTGCTAAGTAACAAAGTTAGATGTCAAAATAGGTAACTATTAGGTAACTATATACAAACAAAAATGATTGGAAGGAAACGCCTCCATGTGGGAATGGTTATTTCAGACTTTGAAGACTATAGGAATTATTATTTTTTTCTTTACAATTTTGTTTCTTTTCTAGTATTCCTATAGAGCACTCTTATTAACTTTTAAGTCATAAACAGATCTATGTAAATTGTTATTTTAAGTGGTGCCTGTACTCTTGCTATTGAAACCATGACGTCGTGCATCAGCACTCCCATCGCCTGCGAGCCTGCTAGAAACTCAAAGCCTATGCTGGGTAGCGGGGAGAAAATGCTATTTAACAATCCGATGGTCCTCAGGGATCATGTTGAGATTTTACTATTGTCAAGGAGGCAATTTTTCATTCCCTGCTTCCTAACATTTCAGTGTTCATTCATATCTACCATGTGTTTTCCATTAATATTGTTCTGTCATAATTATTCCCATTTCTAAGCAGAGCAAAGTCTTTAAAAAAAAAAAAAAAATTCACTCTAAGTTCCAGGATACATGTGCAGAATGTGAAGGTTTTTTACATAGGTATACATGTGCCATGGGGGTTCGCTGCACCTATCAACCAGTCCTCTAGGTTTTAAACCCCACATGCATTGGGTATTTCTCCTAATGCTGTCCCTTCCGTTGCCCCCCACCCCCTGACAGGCCCTGATGTGTGTTGTTCCCCTCCCTGTGTCCATGTGTTCTCATTGTTCAACTCCCACTTATAAGTGAGAACATTCGGTGTTTGGTTTTCTGTTCCTGTGTTGGTTTGCTGAGAATGATGGTTTCCAGCTTCATCCACGTCCCTGCAAAGGACATGAACTCATTCTTTTTTATGGCTGCATGGTATTCTATGGTGTATATGTGCCACAGTTTCTTTATCTAGTCTATCGTTGATGGGCATTTGTGTTGGTTCCAAGTCTTTGCTATTGTAAATAGTGCTGCAGTGAACTTATGTGTGCATGTGTCTTTATAGGAGAATGATTTATAATCCTTTGGGTATACACCCAGTAATGGGATTGTTGGGTCAAATGGTATTTCTGGTTCTAGATCCTTCAGGAATCACCACACTGTCTTCCACAAAGGTTGAATTAATTTACACTCTCACCAACAGTGTAAAAGCATTCTTATTTCTTTTTTAAAGAAAATCATATTGGTAGTTGGGTCATGGCTTATAGATGATAGTGGTCTTTGCACAAGTCTCATATTTTGTTTAAAATAATAATGGTGATATTATTAGGCTTAATATTTTATAAATAATTTTACTTTGAATGGAAACAGAATATTATTCTTGTAGGCCCATATACGGTTAATTTAGCAAATAATTAAATAAAATGGCACATTTGAAAAAATCAATTTTCTTAATTAAAAAGCCTTATAATTGCCCGGTGGAGGTGGCTCACGCCTGTAATCCCAGCACTTTGGGAGGCTGAGGTGGGCAGATAACGAGGTCAGGAGATCGAGACCATCCTGGCTAACACGGCGAAACCCCATCTCTACTAAAAATACAAAAAATTAGACAGGCGTGGTTCGGGCTTCTGTAGTCCTAGATACTCGGGAGGCTGAGGCAGGAGAATGGCGGGAACCCAGGAGGCGGAGCTTGCAGTGAGCCGAGATCGCGCCACCGCACTCCAGCCTGGGCTGCAGAGCAAGATTCCGTCTCAAAAAACAGAACAAAAAAAAGCTTTATAATTTAAAAAACTCAAAGGACTGTGTTAATTTATCATTACTTAAGAATCCATAATTTTAATCTGTGTATTAAAATGTATGATTTAAATTCCCCATGGACTCACTGCATCCTTGGCTTTTACAAAGTTGTTAAAAATGAATTATCTTATGACATTCACCATAGTGTTATTGAAGCCAGCATAAACAAAATTTCTGAAGAAAAATACCTTCCTGCTAGAAAAAGAGGTCTCTGTTTCCTTTTATCAAAAAATGTGAGCCTTGTTGAATATAATACACGTTGTATATTGAAATGAACTTTATCATATAGTTTTGTTCATCTTGGACATCTTGTACACGTATTTTTTTCATTCATATTCCTTTTAACTTTTTTCTCTAATCTATGCAGAGTTTTCCTATGTAAAATGGAAGGAACAGTGCTTAACATGGTAAATTGTGAAAATGTAGTAATGTGACCCACATTCCCCAAGAGTTCAGCTCACTATCAGATACACAGTGATGTTCTGTAAACAGCAGCTACTGTTACTATAAAGTTCCTCTTTTCAAAGTATTCTGAAATATAAGCAAACGTGCAGTTTTGGAGGTGGATATAAACACAGATACCACTATTTTTATAAAAGTTGTTTTAGAAACTTCAAAGAATCTCCTAAATACTGTGATGCATTTAAAAATAGCTATAATATTCTGAGGTTTAAAATACTTATTAAAAGAGGCATATTCATATCTAGACTATTAATCGTAAAACAAATTATCTACAAGTTACAAATAAACCACAAAGTGAATATTACAAATGTGTGAATTGGGGAGAAATAATAAACAAATACACACATTTTGATTCTAATTATAAATTGGTAAGTAATTAGATCTGGGTTTTAGACCTGATTCATTAGCCATAAATTTTAGTATCTTTAAGGCTGAAGTTCCTCATCTGTACTGTGATAAAATGATACTAGTTTTTTGCTAAAGTTTTCCTGACTCAAAAATTTCAAAACTTAATTTATATCCCTCTCATCTGAATTTAATTTCTAAAGAATGAGGATTTTTATTTCTATTGTATCATTATAAACATGTTTAAATGTTTTAAAATACATTTGTATTCTAAAATCTATTTACTGGAGAAGATTTTGGAAGAATATAGCTATCTGTAATCAACTCTTCTAAGTACATTCAATTTTCCAAATTTTGATCAATTTCCTTATGAGGCTACAGCTCATCTCTGCTCTTAGACCTGGTCTCTGATTCAACTATTTTGCCAGAAAGCTGGAAATTTTGAAATAATATATCTTTAGTTGAAGGATTTAGTCAAAAGTACAGAAACTCTTCAGTAGAGAGTTACATTAATATCATACAGGAAGTTACATTAGGTTCACAACAAAAAGCCTGGCTCCCCTTGCTCCCCCACCCATCCGCCATGTATTATCTATCTGTCTGTCTGTCTATCTATCTATATATCTATGTATCTGTCTATCTTTTTATCATTTGTCATCTATATGACTTAATAGAATGTCAAATTTGCTGCACAGAAAGCCAGCCAGTGCATTCTAAATAGTAGAATTACGGTCATGGCCATAGCATGTGCGTCTGTCTCTGGAAATGATAATATAGAAATTGATATGATGGCAATGAGACCAAAGCTGGCTGTCAGGAGTGTTTGTTGGAAATTAGGATAAACTTAAGCATCATGAATCTAACTGCTACAATAATATTTTATTTTTGACTTAAATAAAAATTATCATATTGAATTGCTTTGTGAATGAATGTGTTTAATATCAGCTGTAGACCATGGAATACATACTAGCAGGATGGCAATTCAATGTGGAGCAGATGGAGATTTTGGATGGTCTTCAAAGTGAAGCCCAGTATATGATCTATTGCAGCAAGGTAATTTGAGGGGGTTCATAAAAGCATGGATCAGTACTGCGTGGCTTGTATGATACTGAAAAATCTTCAGTATTTTTTGTAGAGATACCTAATATAAGTATTATCATTTGTCATGCAAAAATCCTGGTTACAAGATCAGTTAATGGATTCCTTCAAAAATATTTTAAATTATGAATTTAGTCTAATCACATTTTAAAACTTGGACTAAAGTCAACTTAAATAAATTTGAAAATTTAATTTCCAAATTTGGGGTAAGATATGTCACATTCATTCTTAATTACGTAGGTAAAGGCAGTGAAATTGATGTAATACTTCTAAAGTAGATTTGTTAAACACCCCCTCTTATTAATACAATTTTCATAAGATTATATAAGCAGAAATAAATATCATCATAGAAGATTTTTAAAATATGTATGAACTCACACCGTAATTTCTTAAAGAATGGCAGACTAAAGATGTTTCATCATGATCAGTTTTGTGTGTAGATACCATTTGTGAAAATGTTTTAAAACCGTGATAAAGAACATCTTTCACACCTGGCACATTGGATTCTTTGATTAAATGCTCCTTTTATTTCATTATTTTAAAAGGACTTTCTTGATAAGAAGATCAGAAAGCTCTTCAAGTGCAGTTATAAACATTTTTCAGTATTATTTCCAACATATCTTCATTGCATAGAAATATAGCTAGTATGGTGCAGATATAACTCTAGTTTTAACAATGCCATGTGCTGGAAATTGTACTATTATTGAGAAATACAACTGGTTCTTATGATCCCAAATTGTTAATATTTGCTCTTTCACCAAACCATAGGATGTACCCTCAGGAGTCTCTCATATTAATGCAATTAATTGAGAAAACAATGACAACAACAGTAACAATCCATTTAATCAATGGTAATTTCCAATTTGGTATCTTTCCATAATTAATTTTCTTTTTTCTTTTCTTCACTTTTTATTTTTTATAGAAGGGGGTGTCCCTGTGTTGCCCAGGCTGGTCTCAAACTCCTGGGCTCAAGTGATTTGCCCACCTCACCTTCCCAAAGTGCTGGGGTTACAGGTGTGAGCCACTGAACCCAGCCCATAATCAATTTTCAAAGAAGTCTCAGGTTTCAGTCTGACCGTAAGCATATTTACTGGTAGTAGCATCTTTCCTTAATTTACCTGTCATTCATAAAATTATAAAGTTATCTTTTCACATATAAAATAAATGGTAATATTAGTATATGTTTCTGTCGAATATTAGCTAGAACATAAATTTAAAAAGTGTTTTTGTATACTTTATACTATGACTGGCATAAAGGTAAGCCATCAGCTTTTAGCTATTTTATATCCTTCTTAATAATATTCTTTCTTTTAGAATTCTACAGCTTGTTCAAAATGTCCTGAACTGCAGGATTTGGAGAACCAGTAATCAAGATTATAATCTTACCATTTTAAAATAGATCAAACTTTTAGAAATAGCTTAATATTGGCTTTGCAGAAAAATATTTGAAATAATATAAACTACACTCCTAAAAATCTTAACCCAACACAAGATCGATAGTATTTTAACATCATAATGTCAATTTATATTTTCTGCAAAGGAATACACGTTTTACAAAATACGTTTCAAATATCTGTTAATACATTTCACTGCCAGCATTTTTATTCTGTAGAATACTTTTCATTGCATATTTTACTTCTTAAAAATATTATGCACAATGTATGCAAGTAGAATAAAGTAAGTAAGCTTTCAGGACCAAAAGTCATTTTATCATTACCAACTAATCTAGAATGTCTGATTCACAATGCCAAAAATGTTCTGCCCCACAGTTGCTACTAGATCAAGCAGAATTTAAGGAAAACTAATTAGCTCCAGAATGAATCTATGAAATGTTAAGTCAAGTTATCAACATTCTCTCATTCTTCATGCATTTGTGCTGCTTATTTTATATGCCATTAGTGTCAAGAAATGTAGTCCGTATGAATTAACTTTTATACAGTAACTTTACTAAGGCCTTTAAACAATTTAGATATTTTATATGAAACAGACCATTTAAGAAAACTCCCACTTAACAAAGTGAGTCTTAATATAAAGAACAGTATCAGATAGTTTGTCTTAGGCAAAAATAGAGCAATTTACCAGTTAAACCAAACTTATCATTTCACTCAGCTCGTAGTAAATATTTTAGTAAAGCTTAAACTAAAAACATTTGAAAGGACGTATGCACAAAAGGTAATGATCTTTAACAATGGAATCATTCATTTTGAAGGCATTTTTTAATTTTTTTCTCTTAAACTTGATATAGACTTAAACTACTAACTTCGATTTTTGTAAGTAGATATGGATTTAATGTGTTTAGAAACAATATAATCAAGTAAACTTTTAATTTATTTATTCATAAATTAGTAGGATTGAAAGGATATGAAAAAATATTCATACTGAACTGTTTATGATAATAGGAGTGGCATTTGAAGGCAGAGGAATTGTTGGTTTCTACCTTGGTATTTATAATTACTATTTTAAATAAGGATATTATGTTTATATGTTATATAATAATTTAAGTATATGGTATTTAAAAACAATAAACATTAAATATAAAAATTAGATTTTTCATTGTTCCCCTAACCTGGGACACAGTGTGATGATACGTAAAGGAAGGATCTGGGCAGCTGTCATAGATGTCCCAGGCCACTCCTTGCTTTTCTGGAAGTGGCTTGTGTTTACTTGTACGCTTGTACTAATCAGTAAAGTTTGTCATGGGATAACAGCACTAATCCATGTGAGTCTGCCTTGACAATTCAACCCTTTTTATGTTCTCAAAAATAACAGGTAATTCTCCAAAGAGTAAATTTAAATTAGCACAGGAAGAAAAATCAGTTCACTAATAAGAGAAAATTCAATAAGCACACATGATAAGCCATTTCCTTCGAAATTTAAAAAGGTAACTGTGCCAGGTGATACAGACAAAGAAAAAAGAAATAAATCCCCCTATCTCATGGGAATATAAATCAGTATCAACATAAGAGAAGGCCGTTTGGCAATACAAATCTAGGGAAAAATCCACTAATCCAAAACGTAAAAAATTATATGTGCATGTGTGTGTAGGTATGTAGCCTAGTGAATCCACTGCACTTGTATGTAAAGACAGAAGCAAATATTTTCACTGTAGCACTTTTTGATGTGAGGCAAAATTAGAAATAACCATCAATCAAAAATTAGATAGACAAATTTTAGCATTTTCATACAATACTGGAATTTAGCAGTTGTTTAACCATACCTGAGCAAAGCTTCACGAATCGACATGAATCAATTATTATAAGTAAAGATGAACAACAAGAAGTTTCTAAAAATATGTATATATTTTGTCAGTGCAATATAAGACAATGTTTTGTATTAGATATTTATGTAGTGTGTGAAATAACAAAAATGTTAGTACTGAACACCAAGTTTTAGAAAATCAGTTAACTCGGGGGTATAAGGAAAAGTAATAAAATTGGTGAAAATAAATTTAACTATACATAGGATCTTCAAAACTTCTTGGAAAATATGTGTTATCAAAAAGACTATGTGTGCCGAGATTCAGGGGATCACGGTGGACAGGAGGCAGGACTAGATCGGAGCTCCAGGCAGAGCAGCCTACAGAGGCTTGCATTGTGAATTTTAGCTCCAGATCAACATCAAGAACAAAGTAGCAATCCTGAGAAGACCCACAGCCCCTCTGAAGGAAGCGGACTGCTCCTCCAGGACCCGGGAGACACCCCAAATACTATGAGTGTCCCAACTGTCAAAGTGTGAAAGGGAGACCCTCCTCTCTCAAACACACACCCCCACTGGAGAAGCTGAAGGTCTGTTTGTGGGAGAAGTTTCCGACTTTACCTGGAGCTGAGTCAAGTCAGAGAGCTGAGCAAAATACAAGGGTACAGGAAGCAGCAGAAAGGCCCTTGGAGCGCGCTGGGTTCCCAAGCAGCCCATTCCTGCCTGGCATCACAAGGATCCGTTGGGAGGGTGGCCAGAGGAGCAGGGGATAAAACTCTACAGGGAGAAGAAATTCTCTAGCTGAACTTTGTAACAACTTGAACAGGGCAAGAAACCTCCTGGCCAGAATGTGGGGGAGGGCATGAATCTGGTGTGCAGACTTCACAGGCAGGGGGAAGAACTAAAGCCCTTTTCTCTCCTGGCTGGGAGATGGAGAGCGTTCAGCAAATTTTTAAGCCATTCTGACCTTCCACCTGAAAACTGATTCTGGGTTGTTGGGGTTGGAGGGGCTTGGTGAGAGTGAGACCAGCCCTTCCGTTTGTGTGGGAGCTGTGTGAGGTCAGTGACTGTCAGCTTTCCCCCACTTCCCTGACAACCTGCATGACTCAGCAGAGGCAGCCTTAATCCTCCTGGTACATAACTCCAGTGACCTGGGAATGTCACCCCCATCCCCGACAGCAGCTTCGGCGGGACCCACTCAAAAAGAGTCTGAGCTCAGACATGCCTAGCCGCACCCCCACCTGATGGTCCTTCCCTATCCACCCTGGTAGCAGAAGACGAAGCGCATGTAATCTCAGAGATGTAGGCCCTGCCCACTGCCAGTTCCTCTCCACACCGCTACAGCTGATGCTCTCTGAAAAGCCCCACCTCCTGGCAGGAACCCAACCAGTGCAAAAATAGAGCATTCAACCACCAAAGCTAAGGACCCTCATGGAGTCCATTGCACCCTCCACCACTTCCACCAGAAAAAGTGCTAGTATCTACGGCTGAGAGACCCATTGATGGTTCATATCAACTCTGCACAAGGGTCTTCAACACCCCCCTCCCCACCACCAAATCATACTAGTTCAACAGCAATGGATCCAAACCCAGAAGAAACTCCTGATTTACCTGAAAAAGAATTCAGGACGTTAGTTATTAAGCTAAACAGAGAGGGACCAGAGAAAGACAAAGCCCAATGCAAGGAAATTCAAAAAATGATACGAGAAGAAAGGGAGAAATATTCATGGAAATAGATAGCTTAAAGAAAAAAAAAACATCAAAAATTCAAGAAACTTTGGACACACTTTTAGAAATGCCAAATACTGTGGAAAGTCTCAGCAGTAGAATTGAACAAGTAGAAGAAAGAGGTTCAGAATTCGAAAACAAGGTCTTTGAATTAACACAATCCAACAAAGACAAAAAATAAAGAATAATAAAATATGAAAAAAGCTTCTGAGAAGTCTGGGATTATGTTAAATGACCAAACCTAAGAATAATTACTGTACCTGAGGAAGAAGAGAATTTTAAAAGCCTAGAAAACGTATTTAGGGGAATAATCAAGGAAAACTTATCTGGCCTTGCAGGAGACCTAGACAGCCAAATACAAGAATCACAAAGATGGATCATTTGGTTGGTTCTGTCGTGGGGTGGGGAGAGAGGGGAGGGATAGCATTAGGAGATATACCTAATGTAAATGACGAGTTAATGGGTGCAGCACACCAACATGGCACATGTATACA
>NW_012120598.1:2483340-2513216 GCF_000951035.1 Colobus angolensis palliatus
TTCTATGTTGAGTCATGAAAATTCAAGCTGAAGTTCAAAAAAATGATGGAAGTGTTAGTGATACAGCTGAGCTTCATCATACTCTAGGTTTCTTTTAAAAGCTATATGCAGAGTGCAGGGGCTTATGCAACTAAGTGGGCTGTTTGGCAAGATAATAGACATAGCAGAGAGAGAAACTTGTATCTCCTACATGAACGTCTGTGTGTTTATGAGAGTTGATGTATGACACATTCCAGAGTTTGTACTGTGTCAGCTTCTCTTCTGAATTTCTTTGGCCTACTATAGTCTACTTAGAATACACCCAAGTGTAAATACATTTCTTCTCTGTTTTGATTTTAAGTGACCATTGTCCTTATAGACATGCTATGCAAGGGTTGGGTATAGGTACATCCTCTTGAAATGTTGTAATTAATACAATGTCATATGTAAACTTTAGAAGTATTTGACAACATCTAATCATGAGGATTCCTATCAGCATAGAAAAGTGTCAGCCGGGCACAGTGGCTCACGCCTGTAATCCCAGCACTTTGGGAGGCCAAGGCGGGTGGATCACGAGGTCAGGAGTTCGAGACCAACCTGACCACCATGGTGAGACCCCCATCTCTACCAAAAATACAATAATTAGCTTGGCATGGTGGCACATGCCTGTAATCCCAGCTACTCAGGAGGCTGAGGCAGGAGAATCGCTTGAACCTGGGAGGTGGAAGTTGCAGTGAGCCAAGATCACGCCACTGCACTCCAGCCTGGGCAACAGAACGAGACTCCGTCTCAAAAAAAAAAAAAAAAACAATCACAAAGAACACCTAGGAAATTCATCACACAAAGATCTTCACCTAGGCATATTGTCATCAGGTTATCCAAACTTAAGATGAAGGAAAGAATCTTCAGGGCTGTGAGACAGAAGCATCAGGTAACCTAGCAAGGAAAACCTATCAGATTAACAGCAGATTTCTCAGCAGAAACCCTACAAGCTAGAAGGGATTGGGCCCCTATCTTCAGCTTCCTCAAACAAAATAATTACCAGCCAAGAACTTTATATCCAGTGAAACTAAACATTATATATGAAGGAAAGATACAGTTGTTTTCACACAAACAAATGCTGAGAGAATTTGCCATTATCAAACCACCACTACAAGAACTGCCTAAAGGAACTCTAAATCTTGAGCAAATACTGGAAACATCAAAACAGAACTGCTTTAAAGCATAAATCACACAGGACATATGTAACAAAAATACAAGTTAAAAAGTAAAAACAAAAGGTAAAATCAAAGTACACAGGCAACAAAGAGCATGACAAAAGCAATGGTACCTCACATTTCAATACTAACATTGAATGTAAAAACCCTAAATGCTCCACTTAAAAGATAAAGAACTGCAGAATGGGTAAGACCTCACCAACCAATTGTCTGCTGTCTTCAGGAGACTCACCTAACACATAAGGACTCACATAAACTTAAAGTAAAGGGATGGAAAAGGATTATTTCATGCAAATGGACACCAAAAGTCAGCAGGAGTAGCTACTCTTGTATCAGACAAGGCAAACTTTAAAGCAACAGTGGTTAAAAGAGACAAAGAGGGACAGGATATAATGGTAAAAGGCCTCGTCCAACAGGAAAATAAAATGTCTAATTCTAAATATATATGCATCTAACACTGGAGCTCCCAAATTTATAAAACAATTACTAATAGACTTAAGAAATCAGATAGACAGCAACACAATAATAGTGGGGGACTTCAATACCCCACTGACAGCACTAGACAGGTCCTCAAGACAGAAAGTCAACAAAGAAACAATGGGTTTAAACTATACCTTGGAACAAATGGACTTAACAGATGTATACAGAACATTTCATCCAACAACCACAGAACACACATTCTATCCAACAGTGCATGGAACTTTCTCCAAGATTGACCATATGATAGGCTATAAAAATGAGCCTCAATAAATTTAAGACAATTGAAGTTATATCAAGCACTCTCTCAGACCACCATGTAATAAAACTAGAAATCAACTGCAAAAGGAACCTTCCAAAAAAAAAAAAATGCATACCAATATCCTTAGTGAACATAGATGCTAAAATCCTTAACAAAATACCAGCCGACTGAATCCAACAACATATCAAAAAGAGAATACACTGTGATCAAGTGGGTTTTATACCAGGCGTTCAGGGATAGTTTAACATACACAAGTCAATAAATGTGATACATTGCATAAACAGAATATAAGACAAAAATCACATGATCATCTCAATAGATGCAGAAAAAGCATTCAACAAAATCCAACATCCCTTTATGATTAAAACTCTCAGCAAAACCTACATACAAAGAACATACCTCAATGTAATAAAAGCCATCTATGACAAACCCACAGCCAACATAATACTGAATGGGGAAAAGTTGAAAGCATTCCCTCTGAGAACAGGAACAAGATAAGGATGCCCACTCTCACCACTCCTCTTCAACAGAGTACTCAAAGTCCTAGCCAGAGCATTCAGACAAGAGAAGGAAATAAAGGGCATCCAAATCAGTAAAGTGAAACTGTCACCTGTTTGCTGACGATATGATCATTTACCAGAAACCTCCTAGAACTGATAAAAAAAATCCAGCAAAGTCCTGGATACAAGATTAATGTATACAAATCAGTAGCTCTTCTATAATACTAGCAGTGACCAAGCAGAGAATCAATTCAAGAATCAACCCCTTTTACAACAAAAGCTGCAAACAAAACAAAACAAAAACATTAAATACTTAGGAATATACCCAAAAAAGGAGTTAAAAGACCTCTACAAGGAAAACTACAAAACACTGCTGAAAAAAATAGATGACATGAACAAATGGAAACACATCTCATGCCCATGGATGGGTAAAATCAATATTGTGAAAATGACCATACCACCAAAATGGTACAAATTCAGTGCAATCCCCATCAGAATACCACTATCATACTTCAGAGAATTAGCAAAAAAATCCAAAATTAATATAGAACCAAAAAAGAGCCCCCATAGTCAAAGCAGGACTAAGCCAAAAGAACAAATCTGGAGGTATCACACTACCTAATTTCACACTATACTAAAAAGCCATAGTCATCAAAACAGCATGGTACTGGTATAAAAATAGGATATAGACCAATGGAACAGAATCGAGAACCCAGAAATAAACCCAAATACTTACAGTCAAGATCTTCGACAAAGCAAACAAAAACATAAAGTGGGGGAGGACACCCTTTTCAATAAATGGTGCAGGGATAATTTTCAAGCTACATGTAGGATAATAAAACTATATCCTCATCTCTCACCTTACACAAAAATTAACTCATGATGGATTAGAGACTTAAATCTAAGGCCTGAAACTAAAAAAATTTCTAGAAGACACCATTGGAAAAACCCTTCTAGACATTGGCTTTGGCAAGGATTTCATGACCAAGAACCCAAAAGCAAATGCAATAATAATAAAAAAAAAATACCTGGGACCTAATTAAACCAAAGAGCTTTTACACAGCAAAGGGAACAGTCAGCAGAGTAAACAGACAACCCACAGAGTGGGAGAAAATCTTCACAATCTATACATCTGACAAAGTACTAATATCCAGAATCTACAATGAACTCAAACAAATCAGTAATAAAAAAACAAAGAATCCCATCAAAAACTGGGCTAAGGACATGAATAGATGATTCTCAAAAGAAGATATACAAATGTCCAACAAACATGAAAAAAAGCTTAACATCAGTAATGATCACGGAAATGGCATGGATTTCCAAGCATGGATGCGGTGAACAGGGAACACTTCTACACTGCTGGTGGGAATGTAAACTAGTACAGCCACTGTGGAAAACAGTGTGGAGATTCCTTAAAGAACTAAAAGTAGAACTACCATTTAATCCAGCAATCCTACTACTGGGTGTCTACTCAGAGGAAAATAAGTCATTATTTGAAAAAGATACTTGCACATACATGTTTATAGCAGCACAATTCACAATTGCAAAATCGTGGAACCAACCCAAATACCCATCAATCAATGAGTGGATAAAGAAACTGTGATATATATCACAGCCATAAAAAGGAATGAATTAACAACATTTGCAGTGACCTGGATGAGATTGGAGACTATTATTCTAAGTGATGTAACGCAGAAATGGAAAACCAAACCTCATATGTTCTCACTGATATGTTGGAGCTAAGCTATGAGGATGTAATGGTATAAGAATAATACAATGGGCTTTGGAGATTTGGGAGAAAGAGTGGGAGGGGTCTAGGGATAAAAGACTGCAAATATGGTGCAATGTATACATGGGCGATGGGTGCACCAAAATCTCACAAATCACCACTAAAGAACTTGCTCATGTAACCAGATACCACATGTAACCCAATAACTTATGGAAAAAAAATTGCTATGCATGGATTTCAAAAACTTTTTGCATCAAAATAAACTTGTACTAAGCTGTTGTAACATATTTGGACAGGATCTAGTTGGATCTAGTTTGAAGCACAAAGAAGGAGAAGACATTAGTTTGAAAAGAGCCCCTGTCAGGGCAACAGGAATTCTGCTAAAGTTGAAGCACGAGCAAACATCAAATTTATGGTAGATCTTGTGTGAAAGAATGGTAAAATGACTGATACATTAAGAAAAGTTTATGGGGACAATGTCTCAAACGATTCAGTGGCTTATAAATGGAAAACTAATTTTAAAACGGGACAAAACAATGTTGAGGATGAAGCCTGCGGGGGCAGACAATTCATGTCATTTCTTGAGGAAAAAATTCATCTTGTTTGTGCCCCAAATAAAGGGGACTGAAATTAACAGCAGAAACAATAGCCAATAGCATAAACATCTCAGTTGGCTCAGCTTACACAATTCTGACTGAACAATTGAAGTTGAGCAAACTTTCCACTCAATGATTGCCAAAACTGTTGCACCCATATCAGCTGCAAAAAAGGAGCAGAGCTTTCAATGGAAATTTTAAACAGGTGAGATCAAGATTTTGAGGAATTTCTTCAAAGGATTGTAGCAGGAGATGAAACATGGCTTTACCAGTATGATCCTGAAGACAAAGCACAACTGAAGCAACTGCTACCATGAGGTAGAATTGATCTGTTCAAAGCCAAAGTCGGCCAGTCAAGAGCAGAACTCATGGCAGAAGTTTTTTTTGTGATGCTTACAGCATTTTGCTTGTTGACTCTCTGGAGGGCCCAAAACCAATAACATCTGCTTATTATGGGAGTGTTTTTGACAAAATTAGCCAAGGCTTTAGCAGAAACCACCACCACCCCCTCCACCCCGCCCCAGGAAAGCTTCACCAGAGAGCCCTCCTCCACCATGACAATCCTCCTGCCTCATTCCTCTTATCAAACAAGGGCAATTTTATGAGTATTTTCATAGGAAATTTTTAAACATCTGCATTACAGTTCTGATTGGTTCCTTCTTTTTATTTGCTAATGTTAATAAAACCTTAAACGGCACCAATTTTTCTTCAGTTAATAATGGAGAAAAGACGGCATTGACATAACTGTGTTCTCAGGACTCACTTTCTTAGGAATGGACTAAATGGCTGGTGTCATCACTGATATCACTTACTTATTTTGAATTTGTTGGAGCTTATGTAGAAAAATACTATTTATATTTTTTATTCTTATCTTTTAATTATATTTTTCCATGAACTTTTTGAGGTCTCATATATAGTTTTTTTATAAAATACAGTAATGAATATTTGTAAAATTTATATGGTGTATAAGAGGTGCTTAGTTATAGTATTCTTATACTTTTATGTGTTAACTATTTTCTTATTAAATGAATCAAAATAGTTTGAGCTTCTCTCAAAAGTCACCCAGGAGGATATCAATCAAATTGATGTGATTTTCTTCATTATCCTGGCAGAATATTGGACTTCTTCATCTGGGCTTAGAGTTCATTACAAATTTCCAGAAATTTCTTTCTTGGCTTTGATCCTTTGTCATAATGTGCTGGTGAACATTAAACAGTAGGCTCTCTGGAGTGTGTTTCGGGGGCGATATAGTAAGGGGAGTCCTGACAGGTTGCATTTGCTGATGTTTGTGGTGGGAATTTCTCTAATATGGTCACTTTCAAGCTGCCAACACGATGCTACTGAATGCAAAATTGTGAAAAGTCATCCTGTGGCACATGAATAAGATAGTCATAACTTCAAGAATGTAGATAATAAAGTATAAGAAAATAATTAGAACAGGATGAGTTTGAGTCTTTCTTACCTTTTTAAAATATAATTTATTTAATTCTAAGCTTATATAGTTTATGGTGGCCACCTTTCCTTCTTTAGAGCCACATATCAGTCATAATTAGCACCTTGGCCATGGAGTGAGGCAGAAAACCAAACCAAATCATACAGAAAGTATGGATCCAGGTAGAGGATTATTTGTTTTTCTGATCTAATTGCCATTTGTGGGATTCTTTTGATATTAAGAATACCAGAAGTATAAATGCTTCATGATGGAGCGATCATCTTTTTCAGATGAGGCAAAACAGAGCTACCTATCTTATCTATCTATCTATCATCATCATCTATCTATTCATCCATCTATCAACCTACCTCATTTCTCTCTCTCTCTCTCTCTCTGTATGTCTATCTAATCTATCATGTATCAATGTTTGCTGAGATTACTGCTCTTACTTTGTGTTGTCTTAACTTCTTTTGTGTATTCTGCTTCTATGTTGAGTCATGAAAATTCAAGCTGAAGTTCAAAAAAATGATGGAAGTGTTAGTGATACAGCTGAGCTTCATCATACTCTAGGTTTCTTTTAAAAGCTATATGCAGAGTGCAGGGGCTTATGCAACTAAGTGGGCTGTTTGGCAAGATAATAGACATAGCAGAGAGAGAAACTTGTATCTCCTACATGAACGTCTGTGTGTTTATGAGAGTTGATGTATGACACATTCCAGAGTTTGTACTGTGTCAGCTTCTCTTCTGAATTTCTTTGGCCTACTATAGTCTACTTAGAATACACCCAAGTGTAAATACATTTCTTCTCTGTTTTGATTTTAAGTGACCATTGTCCTTATAGACATGCTATGCAAGGGTTGGGTATAGGTACATCCTCTTGAAATGTTGTAATTAATACAATGTCATATGTAAACTTTAGAAGTATTTGACAACATCTAATCATGAGGATTCCTATCAGCATAGAAAAGTGTCAGCCGGGCACAGTGGCTCACGCCTGTAATCCCAGCACTTTGGGAGGCCAAGGCGGGTGGATCACGAGGTCAGGAGTTCGAGACCAACCTGACCACCATGGTGAGACCCCCATCTCTACCAAAAATACAATAATTAGCTTGGCATGGTGGTAGGCACCTGTAATCCTAGCTACTTGGGAGGCTAAGGCAGGAGAATCATTTGAACCCAGGAGGCGGAGGTTGGAAAAGTGTCAGCAATGTTACCAGTTGCCATTTATGTACATTTTCTTTTTATTTCAAAAGGATTTTTTATTCTATAATAAACTATAAAAGAATCATGGCAGTTGCTTTCCATTGATTCATATAATTCTCTGCCCAGAGAGAAAATGCAAAGCTTTAAAAGGACAGAATCATAAAATATGATGCCTCCAAGCAAAATGCAGGGAATTTCATCCTCCTATGTATTTTTACTTTAAGAGGGACATGAAAACAGACGTGACCAGTGATAGAAAAGGTGAATTTGGGGCACTTCTGTCCTCTTTTTTTCTTTTATAAAATGGCCAGAAACTTGTTTGTGACAACATGTCTAGCAATTTGCTTGACTTCAAATACTTGAAAAAGAAATAATAAAATTATTAAAAATAGAAATGAAATATTTCATTTTGTTTCACCAGTGAGAAATGCTGGTCAAAGAGATTGTCCTGAGAAGTTCATTTCCTCATCACTTAAGAAAGCTGTGATATAACTGAACAAGTGACTTGTGTTTTTCATCATTAATTATAAAGATTATGAGTTGAATGATCAAATTAGAAGACATTTTAAAACGCTTACTTGATGCACTACACCTGTAATCCTGGCACTTTGGGAGGCTGAGGCTGGTGGATCAAGAGGTCAAGAGATTGAGACTATCCTGGCCAACATGGTGAAACCCCATCTCTACTAAAATAAATAAATAAATAATAAATAAATAAATAAATACAAAAAAATTAGTTGGGTGTGGTGGTGGGCACCTGTAATCCTAGCTATTTGGGAGGCTGAGGTAGGAGAATTGCTTGAACCCAGGAGGCAGAAGTTGCAGTAAGCTGAGATTGCACCACTGCACTTCATCCTGGATGACAGAGCGAGACTCCATCTCAGGAAAAAAAAATGCTGTGAGGTTTATTCTTTTAAAAAATAAAGCAGGAAGGAAATGGATCAATATATGTCACAAATCTGTGCTATTTCTGCTAGAACAGAGACTCTGATGTTACTTAGACTCAAAGTGTTGTTATAAACCAGGAGTTTCTGAACTTCAGCATGCATTGCAATCACATAGATACTGAGCTCTAGCCCTGGAGTTGTTGATGTGATATATCTGAGGTGGAGGCTAAAAATTTGTATTTCCAATGAGTTCCCAGGTAATGATGATTCTGCTGAATTGTGGATCACTCATTGAGAACCAAAGCTATAAACAGTATCACATATTGAGGATAGATGTGATGATATAATACAAAATTACAAAGAAATCCATGAACACGAAAATTACCAGATTCACAATAGTGTGTGTTTATGTTGGAGAAAGTAATGTGGAAAGCTGACATAGAATGTTTAACTCTATTAGAAGACAATCTTTTAAATAATCTAAGTAGGTAGATGAATGTTGCATCACTGTTTGTAGATTTTGCATGTCTTTGAACATTTCATGATCTACTTTTTAAAAATAAAATAAAGTTTTTAATACTGAGCTAAGGTTTGTATAAATTAAGTATGAACGATCAGGTACATTCTGTTAGCCAAAAGGCATGGAATTGCTAGCTTTTGAATTTCCTTTAATCAAATAGTTTAAATAATACAATCTAAAAAAGCTTAAAATGTCATTATATAAATGACATAATGGAAAAAATATTATAGTGACTCTGTTTGGCTTTAAATCTATTAGTTTATTCAACAAATATTTACTGAGTTCCTACTATGTTTCAGAAAATGTTCTAGGCACTAGAAATAGAATGATCAAAATGTACATAAATGTTGTCCTTATGGGACCTCCATTCTGTAAAAAGTCATTGTATATTCTGTTCAGTAACAAACATGATGTGATGTTAAGGTTGGTAAACTGACAGAAAAATCTGAAATATCAATCCAGTTTTGATATCTAACAACAGTAGTGAACAAATACAGTGAATTCTAAGCTAAACAATTGTTCAGAATATGCTAATAAGAAATAGACTCACAGCAAATTATAAAATTAAAATTAAAACTACAAGTTTAATCTAATTTTCATCGAGAAGACTAGTAGGAAGACTGTTGGGAGAATTTCCACTCATTTCTTTTTCTTTTTTTCTGAATATCTAAACCAATTATATGCAACATGGGTTTTCCCTCTATGAATGTCTCCTTTACACATACACCATATTTTCCATGGGAACCTGTCTAAATAGAATAATTTGGGAGTGAAGTTGTACAGATGACTCCTCCCACTACTCAGCAAACATCTTTCCCAAGAGTCATGCTCCCTTTTCATTTGAGAATTAATGAAATAAGTAAGAAATAAAACATGATTGTACATATTTATTTGACTGCTTCACTAGTTTATTTACTTGTCAAGCATGTTCAAGATTTCTAGTAAGTTACTAGCTCAGGACACAGCATTGAAGTTCAGATTAATCAGACTGGGTCTTGCTCTCAAATAACTCGGAGGATGAAGGAGATATGAAAAATGCAGTCAGAGAAGAGCCGTGATAAAAGTACTTCCTGGAGAAGTCTTTGAGTGACAGCCAATGTATACTAGTAATACATGAAATAGACAACGATTCCCAGAGGATGTAATGATTTGAGCTGAGCCTTGAAAGGTGAGTAGAGTTAGCTAAGTGAGGATAGTAAAGATAAATTGAGAGGTGAAGACAGCCAACATGGAAATTATTGCAGCATTTGCCTTCATCATGTGTGTGACCAAAAAACTCAGGAAAAAAAATGATTCAAACACTTGTGTGTATGTGCGTCTGTGCGCGCCCGCTTGTGTGTGTGTGCAGTGTTCTTTGTGGTATCTGTTGAGTCTCAACAACCCCCCTTCTGGGGGTCAGACACTGCCATAGCTGTCAGGCATTCAAAGGTGAATGAGACGTGGTCTTCCTTTCAATGGATTTATATTCACATAGGAGATTTGCAAATTACTCTTTGCTTTCGGGGCACTAAGTGATTCAATTTTACTGGCTAAAAACTGTAAAATAACCTTTAGCAAAACTGTAAGTACTATTCTTGCTCTCAATTTTTATGTGTTAATGTCATGAAAACTCAGTTTAAAATATCACAGTAATTAATTAATACTTTTTTTTCTGCAGGTGAAGCAGTTCTTATGTACATACTGAGTGTATCTTTTACAAAATTTTAGATAAAATTTTAGTAGACCTTTAGTACACATCCTTGGTTGTATATTACCTGAAGGGAAATTCAAAACCAAACCAAACAAATAAACATACAGGCAAAACAGAACCTTTGATTTTTCTCCAACCAAAAAATCTGTCAGTGGTGTCTACTGTCTCTCAAATATAAAATCATGTTTATCATAGATATTAAAGGATATCTACCAGCTATTATTTGGGGTTATTTTTATATCCCACTATTACTAACACAGATAGTGGTATATGAGTAAAAGCATGTATTCTTTTCTGCTTTAATGTAGTTAAATGTAGCTGAAATGGTGGCAATGAAAGAGCACTCATTCACCCACATACGTTATAAAACTGTTTATTTAAAAACAGTCTATGGACATGGTTCATAACACAATTTTCCTCTCATAGTACATGGAGAAATTATGGGCCGCATTTTAAAGGTTTGTTTTCTAAATTAAATCATGTTGTGCTCTAAATTGAATCACTTAAAACTCATATGTATTTTTTTCTTTGTTAGCAATTTTAAAATGAACAGCTTGCATAAATTTTCTTAATTAGATTTTAAACCCAAAAGGCCAGTAACTATATTTGGTATCCTTTATATAATTTATACTGAGCTGTCTTGCAATTCTGCTTATCAGCCTAAAATTTAGGAGTATGTTTGATAGTACTTTATTTATAAAGCAAATTTCAGCATCATGATCAGAATTATGCTGATGCCAAATTCATGTGAATTGACTTTATGGGAAACACACTATTTAAAATAAATGTCTTGGTAGACTAATAAATGAACAGGAATAATAACACATGCTCCTTTAATTTTAAAAACACTTTTATTCTAACCAGGAATTAGAGGTATGACAAATAAATTTTTAAGTTATATGATTATTTATTTAGTACTAATATTTCTGGTATAGCCAGTTCATTAGAAAAGAGCTACCCAGAGCCCCTGACATAAAATACTCAAAAACAAAAATTACTGTGCTTCATAACTCCTCAAGAATTTACTAGGAGCACCAACACTTATTATACCAAGGAAAATGCAAGTTTGTTAACACACGTCTTGGTGTATTATTATGTTTATAGGGTAAACAGTCCACTTTTGGTTGTAAATCATTGACTCACACTTGTGCACAGCAAAAAATCTGATTCATGTGTGAATGACAGAAGGACTATATCTATCTATCTCTCTCTATATATTTTACTGGTATGACAGAAATCTACTGAAGAATCAATTATAAACATCTACTAAAATGAATGTAAGTTAATACTGAAAAACAAATGTGTGACAAACATAGCTCAGGACCCTTCCTCCATTTTCATTCTTAAGTAAACAAGTTAGTAAGAAAACAAGTTTGCTCTCAAGACTTTTCCAGCTCATTTCTAGGTTGATACTGTTCTAGGGTACCTCCTGGTCTGTTGCGTTTATAATAATGTTACCCATTACATAAATATTTAATGGAAGCAGATCCCCATTTGTCTGGCCTCTCCCTCCAACATAATTTTCTGTCATTTTAATCTGGTTTGCATCAACTTTCTATTTAGATGGCTATAAAGACAATGCTGAGTATTAGTTTTCTTTTCTCCTAGAAGATTTACCTCTAATTTTCTGATTTTCTTTTTCTGTTTTTGTAGAGATGAGGTCTCACTATGTTGCCCAGACTGCTCTCAAACCCCTGGGTCCAACAAATCCTTCTGCCTCAGCCTCCCAAGATTTCTGTTTCATACTAAAAGTAATACATTATATTCTTCTGGGAAAATGAGTCCACAGTGGTGGTCACATTAGATGGGACCTACTAGATGGCCAAAGAACCATCCCTCTCCCTTCTAGTTCCTAAATAGGATGACAGAGATTCTAAAATAAACCAATATATCAAAACTTTTGTCCCATTCGGGATCCAGTGCAAACTGAACATTTTTTGCCTCTTAGAACTAGCCCTTCAGCATGCTTTTATTTTCAAATCCTTAATCCATAAAATTGGGTGAAAATGCCCTGCTGTGTCCATTGATAGCCTAAATGAGAAGTTCACACCCTCTCAGTTCTGTCCCTAGTAGAGCTTGCTGCTTTCTGGAATGAGCTTAATTTCTCCATTCTCTGTACTATACCTATCATTTCTTGTTCTGCTACTTTAGCCAAAGCATGGAAATCAACTCATTCAAAACCAAATTCTTGCATATTTTGAAGATTTGCTTTTGAGAGTTGTTTTGGACTACAAATTTCTCATAATGAACTCCATTGGTGATCTGAAGACAAGATAGTGTCAAAGTCTATTCACATCTGATTCAAGTGCCCTGGTACAAGATTACATATGGAAGTGGTAGGTTTTAGAGTAAACGACTAAACCAATAATATAATATTCTTTTGTATCTAATTCATCTTCTTTTTTTTTCTCTTCTTTTTTAGTCTTTTTAATCTTTATGAGGATTTTTCTGTCTATGATTCTGGCCAGTTAGGCCTATTGATTAATTTGCCTAGAGCTAATACTTTAAATTTGTATTACGTACACGGAAGCAACTAACTAATCTTTGCAAGATTAGTAGGTAGCAAGTTACTTGCTTGCATATTAGAGAAAAATGGTACAAGTATTTCTTTACAAACTTAGAATCTGGATGTGAAAATAAAATTTGTATTCCTCTTATAGCCATATCGTGTCATATTTCTTATATAACACTCATTTGACACAATGTAACTTTGATTTTTTAAAAGAAAAACATTAAAAACCCGCAGAATACTTTGAGGTAATAATACACTGTCATTATATTTTGCCAAATTTCAGAAAGAAAAGTAATAATATAAGAAGTAGATTTATTTTCTCACTGACTCAGTGTTTTGTTTTCATTGTGGTGTAGGGCTAATGCAATTTTTAAGGATTTTAGATATTTATTTTGTGTGATTTCCCTAGACCAAACTGTATCCTTTTTGAATTTTGGTACTTTATAACAGGAAGCAATTTTGCAGCAAATTGAAATGGTTGGATTTTACAGCTCTTCTTTAGAACATCTCCTTCCCCACCCCCAACTTTTCTTTCATCAAACAGCAATTACCCAGCATCCACACAACATATTACTTGATTTTTCTTCCGAGACCTTCTAGTCACACAGAAAAAAATATTTTTCCTCCTAAATGTTCTATTATAGAATTTTCCTTTCATAAAGCATCTATCTATGTCCCCTATTACAGTGATTAAAATCAGTTTCATGCAGTGCCAACAAGAGGATCATTTCTCTCCCTCAAAGAACTATTGTAAACACTTAATCTCCTTTATTTATATTATTCCCACTGTAGAAGGCCTCTTTTATGATATCTTATTCTAGGGTCACATTGTCATGTCTGTGATCTTTCTAGGTGCACAAATTCTTTCATCTTGTTCCAATATTTGCTTTAGACATGGATAAGATTTGATTTTGACTTGGGTAGTCCACACTACAGCAGCAACTGACTTATCAGGATCCAAACACTCTCCCTGCCATCTGTGGGGAGTTGACACATCCAAACTAGACAACAGATCAGATTATGAGGTCTTCTCTGACCACATGGATTCAAAATAAAAATCTAATTTCTCTTTATAGCCTCCATCACATTAGGAAAATTCCAGAATACACTGCCTTCTAGTCCTTTTTTTTTTCTACTCCCTACAACCAGTATTTAAGCAAATACTTTAAAAACATTAAGAAACATATACTTTACTGAACTTCCTACCTTGGGCAGAATGTTACAAACAGTTCCCTTATGGCATCAAGTTTGCCGGCTTGCCAGTAGGAAGTCTCAGGGAATGCCATCTCATCCCCCAGCCTCCTCTAACTGCATGCATCCTTAAGAAGCTAATGCTCCTGTATCAGAGATTGGTCTTCTAACTAGGTAGAGTCAGGTGCATGTTATCACATTTAATTCTTCTTTGAAAGGACAGGCTTAAATAGAAGGTGATTCTCCTCCTCCACTAGTTAGGGATTCCAAGGGGTTACATGAAGAGGCCTTCATCTCAGAATACCAGAATCCAAATCTAGGTTTTATTATATATCAACTATGTGACTTTGGACAATTTTGCCCCTTAAACCATGTGTCTCAATTTCCTCATCTTTAAAATGAAGCTAATGATATATTACTTATGTCAAGGAGTTGTTGTAAGACATAAAGATATGGTATAACAGTACCTGGTGAAATACAGGCAATCAAGTATAACTATTATTATCTTTTTAACATCAATAACTCTGAGTTGGCTAGGCATGATGGCTCATGTCTGTAATCCTGGCACTTTAGGAGGCCAAGGTGGGCGGATCAGTTGAGGTCAGGAGTTTGAGACCAGCCTGGCAACCATGGTGAAATCCCAACTCTGCTAAAAATACAAAAATTAGCTGGTTGTGGTGGCAATGTCTGTAATCCCAGCTACTCAGGAGGCTAAGGCAGGAGAATCGCTTCAGCCTGGGAGAGGAAGGTTGCAGTGAGCTGAGATCGTGTCATTGGACTCTAGCCTGGATGACAGAGCGAGACTCCATCTCAAAACAAAAACAAGCAAACAAAAATTCTCTGAGTTACTCATTCTTTCTTTCTGGGGAAAAGAGGTTGAATAATGATAGAGCTTTCTGGAAAAATGATGGTTGAAATATACCTCAATAAGGGTCCAACCCAGACATATCTTTAACAGATTATTCTATTTTTATTTACATCTTGATATGTGTTTTTACAGCATGGAGCTAAATATATCCAATATCCATTTTTCTATAGTATTTTTCTATCACACTGAAACATACCTGCTAATGAGTTCATTACATGTTAAATTATTAATTTATTGGTACTTAGTTACATTGTATTATACATGTTTTTTGTTAGATTGTTTCTGGTGTTGAAGTATGTTTTGTGTTATTGGGAGTATGGATTAGAATGTGGTGTTATTTTTTCTCCAAATAAAAAAAAATGGAATATAAGCTTGTGCTATATGAAAACTCACTATCTAACATAATTTTAGGAATGGAAATATTTAGGTAACAAGGATTGCATTTGCTATCTCATTTAGTCCCCCTTAAGCTATGAAAATCTCTGTTGAGTATCTTCCACTTTCAAACCCCAAGGAATAAATATTATACAATGTCAGGGGAACCAGCCTCCAATATTTCAATGTAGGTTCTTTTCTATTTTCCTTAAGTGTCAGCCAGTCTGAGAAATAAAGGAAAAGAGTAAAAAAGAGAGAAATTTTAAAGCTGAGTGTCCGGGGGAGATATCACATGTTGGCAAGTTCCATGGTGCCCCCTGAGCCGCAAAACCAGGAAGTTTTTATCATGGATTTCTAAAGGGGAGGGAGTGTAGGAATAGGAAGTGGGTCACAGAAATCACATGCTTCAAGGTCAATAAAATAGCACAAGGTAAATGGGGGTAGAGCGAGATTAGAGGACCAGGATGAAATTAGAATTGCTGATGAAGTTTCATGTCCCACTGGGCACGCATTATCATTGATAACATCTTATCAGGAGACAGGGTTTGACAGCAGACAATCGGTCTGACCCAAATTTACTAGGCAGGAATTTCCTCATCCTAATAGGCCTGGGGGTGCTACGGGAGACCAGGGCTTATTTCATCCCTTATCTACAACCGTATGACAGACATTCCCAGAGCGGCCATTTTAGAGACCTACCCCTGGGAATGCCTTCTCTTTCTCAGGGCTGTTCCTTGCTGAGAAAAAGAATTCAGCGATACTTCTCCTATTTGCTTTTGTAAGAAGAGAAATATGACTCTGTTTTGTCTGGCCCCACAGGCAGTCAGGCCCAATGGTTATCTCCCTTGTTCCCTGACAATTGCAGCCATCCTGTGCCTTTCGGATGCCCAGATTTCATAGCGTTCAAACACACAGACTCTACAAACAATTTGTGCAGATAACGCAATCATCACAGGATCCTGAGGTGACATACATGCTTAGTTTACGAAGTTGACAGGATTAAGAGATTAAAGACAGGCACAGGAAATTATAAGAGTATTGGTTGGAGAAGCGATAAATGTCCATGAAATCTTCACAATTTATGTTCTTCTGCCATGGCTTCATCTGGTCCCTCTGTTTGGGGTCCCTGATTTCCCACAATTCCTGACTTGCTCACTATTTTCATTCTCAAATCCAAGTGCTCTGACTTCTTTTGCAGCTAGCTCTTTACACCTTGCTTTCTTAAAGTTGACCAATTTCCACTGAGTAGTGGTCTTCTATTAGTTATTTTTATTCCTGGACCCCTGTCATATACAACAGGAGTCTCCAGTCCTAGGGCCATGGACTGAGCTGTTAGGAACCCAGCCACTTCCTAATATTGAAGCTTCAGCATATTTACAGCCACTCTCCATCACTTACATTACTGCTTGAGCTCCACCTCCTATCAGATCAGCATCAGCATTAGAGTCTCATAGGAGCGTGAACCCTGTTGTGAGCTGTGCATGCAAGGGATGTAACTTGTGCGCTCTTTATGAGAATCTAATACCTGATGATTTGTCACTGTCTCCCATCGCCCCCAGATGGGACTTTCTAGTTGCAGAAAAACAAGTACAGGGCTCCCACTGATCCTACATTATGGTGAGTTATATAATTATTTAATTGTATATTATAATGTAATCATAATAGAAATAAACTGCACAACAAATGTAATGCACTTGAATCATCCACAAACCACCCTCCACCCTGATCTGTGGAGAATTGTCTTCCATGAAACTGGTCCCTGGTGCCAAAAAGGTTGGGGACTGGTGGTAAATAACATTATTGAACTCTGTTGCTGTTGATACTCTTTTCCTAGTCTCTTTGATATAAGAAAGTTGTTCTTTGGAGTCACCTGGTTGCTGGCTCCTCAACCTTTTCTTGTTCTCTAGAGACAAATGTTTATCAATGTTTTTTCTTGTTGGCCTCCAGAGTCTCATAATTTCAAGCATTGCTTTCCAGCAGGATGCATCATACACCATAAAGCTTAGTTATAGCCCAGCTCTAAAGTTCTCCTAATTTTTTTTTTTTTTAATGGAGTTTAGCTCTGTCTCCCAGGCTGGACTGCACTGGCACAATCTCTGCTCACTGCACCTCCATCTCCCAGGCTCAAGCAATTCTCCTGCCTTGGCCTCCTGAGTAGCTGGGGTTACAGGCACATGCCACCGTGCCTGGATAATTTTTGTATTTTAGTAGAGACAGGGTTTCACCATCTTGTCCAGGCTGGTCTCGAACTCCTGACCTCAGGTGATCTGCCCACCTTGGCATCCAAAAGTGCTGGGATTACAGGTATGAGCGACTGTACCTGGCCTAAAGTTCTCCTAATTTTTATATGTTTTTATGATGTTTCCAGGATGTCCCATAGACATCTTACATTTAAAGTAACTAAACGGATCACCTTTGCCTCACACAGTGAACCCATATTTTTGACATCCCTGTTTATATTCACGGTATTACTCTTCTTCTAGTCACCCAGATTTGAAATCTTCATCATCACAAACACCTGATTTCCCTCATTGCTCATGGATAATTAATGTCCACCTCTTACTTTTTTCAATATAGTAGAATCTATTGAATGTATTTCTTAATTTTTACCTCAGTTTTCATCACCCTAGATCAGACCCTAATTGCCACCATGCTGACAACCTGCAATAAACTACCAGTGAGTTTTATCACATCTTGAAGACTGCAGAATTTTGACAGTTAAAGATGGAGGGAGGTATTATACACAAAGGGCATATGTTTTGCTGAAGATCTAGGATTCATTTCAGAACCTTTAAGCAGTTGTACTTGGAGAGGGTCATAGAGGTAGAAGAGTAATAAGATTTGAAATGCAACTTGGAATAAGATCTTGAATCCCAGACTATTGAGAAGTATTCGTGAATATGCTTTTCTTCCATTTTATTTTTTTCTTTAGTATCCATAGTACCTAGTAAAATGCTTTGCATATTTTAGATGTTCAAAACATTCTTATTTCAACAAACAAAGGAAAGTATTATAAGCATGTTAAATTACTAAAATGCACCTTGATTTATTTCTTTTAAAAGTATGTAGGACACATAAACTATCATTTTGCTTCTACAGTTCATCTTGTTAACTATTTAAACACAATAAAATATAAATTTTAATTTTTTAATTCACTAAGTGTCATATATACATATCACTGAATATATTACAAATATACATGTATTGTATATGTAATATATTAAAAGATAAGTTAAGGATTAATTGAAGGGGCCTATCTGGTGCCAGAGTTTTGCTTTGCTTTTGAATTCTTATTTTAGTCTGCTCTATTTACTGAATGTCCATCTCTGTGTAATATTTGAAAACCCTCCTGAGTTAAAAATACTTAATTCTGGGAAAGAGCTCAGCTCTTGGTACTTAGCCATATTATTCATCTTATATGGCTGATACATTTATAATGCATTGATTCAAATACATACAGCTTTTAACTTTTTGCAGAAACTGTAAGGTCATATATCACAGATTAATATTCTTCTCATGCCCTCCCCCCACATTCATACACAAAGGTCTCTTGTGGTTAGTGATGTTAATCCATTCCTGTGGTTTTGCAGTCAAGAGGAATATAGTGCAGCGTGCCTCCTCGTTTAAAACAAAAAGGCTTACGGTGTTCTTTGGCTTTATGCTGCCTTGGCTTTCTCCAGAGGACGGCATCCATGAGAGGGATTTGCTTTGTTTTTCTAATTATCAGCAGCTGGGTGAAACAGCGTCCAAAGGGGAAGAAAACAACACAGAGAATTTTAAGCCATGCAAGTAACAGGTGTTCCCAGGGATCAAGTTCTTAAGCAACCCTAAGAGTAGGATGAGATGCACTTTGTTGACCTGTTGCTGATGGTAGAGGGCAAATAATCAGGAATTTGCATACAATAACTCATTAGGTCTCCTTCCCACTATATTAAATAGACTTAATTTTTCAAAACGCAATTTTGTATAAAGGTAGTGAATGGTGTGCTAATATGAAATGACTACACAGCATAATTTCATTTTGGCTTGGTTTGTTACTTCTCCTAATCTCCTTGCCATATCTCCAATATAAGCCCCCCCACACACATACATCCACGCTGAGATGTGCACACACTCATGTGAGTGCACACATACTGCATGTTTACTGATAACATTGTCCAAGCTGCTCTGATAACATCCGGGGTCATTCACCTATAGTTTTCTGCAATTATAAACAAAACAGAATTCAAAAAGAGCACATGAACATATTGTGAAATAGCTTCGTGGGCTAATCCTGAATGGGGAGACTCATCAAATTATTTGATACTTATCTTGAATTTATAAAAGCTGGTATAAATCTCAGTATGAAAGATTTAACCAAAGAGAAATGGGTACTGAGTAATACAACTGCATGAAAGTATTCTTAAATAAATATAAGCCTATCTCAAATTTATAGAAAATTAACAATCCCAAAGAGGTTATCTCTCACATAAAGGTTAGAGTTTTAGCAACCAGGGCATTCAACCAGAGCTTTCAGGAGGTGATTAAACTAGCCTTTAAGCCTCAGTCACTCGCTGGGCTCTTTTACTAGAATGTGAAAATTTGTCACCTCATGGTGACCTGGAGTGTATCAAAGGCCAATCAGTGTTAGAGGGAGAAGCAATGGCAGTAAGAGAGAGGATCACAAGAACAGTTAAGCCGAGACACTCAGTCTGTAGGCTCACGTTTCTTCCAGTCCAGCACACTGGAAGAGCTACTCCTGGAAGAAGGCAAGGAAGAGACAGCTCTGAGCCAGACCTTGCTTCAGGCAACTTCAGCAGCCTTCTGTGACCATTTGAGTTTCAGCTCAAAATGGTGTAAAAGGAGAAGTTGATTTTTACACTGAGTTTTGCATTAAATTTTAAAAGGTAATTAAAAGTTGCCAAAACATTTTGGAATCTGCTCAAATGGCACTAAAGGTTAAGAAAGGAAGATTGATGGAAGATAGTTAAAAGTAATGATTACCAGAAAAATAAAATCACTGAGTAGGAATACTAGACCACAATTCTCTCAGGTGGATGACATTGAACTGTCTACTGATAAAACTTGATAGAATCTTTAAGAATTCCTGAAATAGGCTGGGTGTGGTGGCTCACGCGTGTAATCCCAGCATTTTAGGAGGCCGAGGCGGGCGGATCACAAGGTCAAGAGATCGAGACTATCCTGGCTAACACGGTGAAACCCCATCTCTACTAAAAATACAAAAAATTAGCCGGGCGTGGTGGTGGGTGCCTGTAGTCCCAGCTACTTGGGAGGCTGAGGCAGGAGAATGGTGTGAACCCAGGAGGCAGAGCTTGCAGTGAGCCGAGATCGCACCACTGCACTCCAGCCTGGGTGACACAGCAGCACAGCAGCAAGACTCCGTCTAAAAAAAAAAAAAAAATTCCTGAAATAATCTTCCCCTACCCCCCGCCATTACCTCCTTAACATAAGTGAAAAAATAAAAAAGACTGCCTGCTTTTCTGGGCAATGGCAAAATCTGTATTTAAGAGTGTTAATTATGACTCAGTGACTAGATCTGAGTTCCACACCATTCCCTTTTTAATATCATCAGCTGTGTCTTGGCACTCAAGTTTTCTATGAGTTTGTATCATATGCAAATGTATTTTTTATTTCAGTTTTGTCTTTTCCTGTTATTTTTACTTTCAATTAACAAACTATAAAGACAAAATATGTTTTACTGTCCCCAAAATGTATGCCCACTTCTGTTATTGCTTTACCATTTTTTTCTCTTTAAAATTATTTTTTAGGGTGAAGAGTTGTTACTGGTTGTAGACACAGTATCATGGCACAGTTGCTAGTAGAAGCTATACTTTTGGCTTTTAACTAAAATCTATGCTTATACAAATAGTATTTAAATAAAAAGATTAACTCTCTCAATAAATATGTTTTCTATACAATTTGAATACTTTTTTTGTGTAAAGGTGTCATCGATAGGTAACATTTATATCAACAAAATTATCATTTACTAGAATTTCCTGGGAATAAAAATAATTTTTAAAGACTTTAACTAACCTAACTCTGCATTACAAAGCAAGCTGTTTATTAATATAAGAGTTCATGAAAAATATTTCTGAAAGGACTAAACATTATGTTGGTTGACATAGAGGTTCCCACCTACAGAGGGAACATGAGTTACTCTAAGCTGGAGAAGGGTGACTCTCCCAAACTTTTCTTTACTATGCAACATCTTTATTCTCTCTTCCAATGGCAGATTTTTCCCTAGCAGAAAAGTAGGTCTCCTAGACTCTCTCAATTCTAATTATTCACTCCACCCAAAGCCTGAATATATCTGAATAAAAACATGTCTCTGCAAATGAATCATAAATAATCTTGCATGCATCCATAGGTATTTTAAGACACTCTAACCTAAGCACGTTGCAGGTGCAATGAGTAGCATGGTTTCTACAGTGTTGAAGTTGGCAGAGCCAACAACTCACATTTTTACTCATATTAACATCTGTGTCCACAATATGTCATTGAATATTCATATCTGCCCTGCTTTTCCTATCTCTAGAAGTTTTCCAATCCCTATGCCCTGCTGTATTTTGGCCATTTCTAGCCAACACTCAGAGTTTTCAGTCTTTGCAATTTTTATTTTTCTTTTGTCAGCATTTTCTTTTATCCCAGATCTTCCCCTTAGTACACAGATTTTTCCACTTATTTTCAGCTTTCCTTATCTTCTGAGCCCTAGCCCTTGCAGGACTGTTTTTCTACCCTTTTGTTCAGTGGTTAGCTAACCGGGCCCACTACTCCTTTGGATTCTGGATCTTCTTGGTTAGCGAACTGAATGATTACCATGTTTTCTTTACCTCAGCTCTAATGAACTTTATTTGAACTACAGTCTTTAGTTCTCCTTCTGGCTGCCACTTCTGCCCTGGGAAAGACAACCATTACTTGAGAATTCTGGTTAATCACAATGTTACCGTCCTTGAAAAATGGTCTAACATTAATGAATCTGACACTCAAATAGACACATAATTATATCTGTAATCTGGGTTTTGTAGAATTTAAAAATATAAACAAAGGCTATGGTCGTGATTTTTAAAAAATTTTTAATTCAGTCAACCAAATCAAGGCTGCTTCCTTTTTCTTTTTTTTCAAAAGACTTGAGCTCAATAAAATGCACATAATTTTTTGCCAAGCAATTCTTTTTTTTCCCCTTAATTTTTAAGCCCATGGGTATTTCAAGGGAAATTCAACCCACATGTTTCTGATTCATTTACACTTAATTCATTAAAATGTTGTTTTGTAAGAGTTATTTGATGTCCAAGGGCCTTATGAGTCTTTTTATATGACTTTTTATGCCATTTTTTTTCCTCAAAAACAGGAAGTGGTATTTTGCTAAGAACTGAAACTCCAAAAGGGCTGAATTTCGTATGAATCACATAAAGCACACTAAGATGATTGTATTTCTCCTGGGTCATCTTTTCTTTGGGGGAGCACTTGAATCTGTGTTCTGTGTTGACTATATGTTGTTAGTGAAATTCCTATTTCTCCAACACAATTCTAAAATCTCCTAAAAAGGAGGATTTCTAAAGTCAGTCTTTAGAAGAATACACAAAATGAATCAATTTAACTCAATATTCATAGAATATAATGTTATTTATTAGGACAAAGTGTTACAGCAGAGGCATCCACCATGCGATAGCCTCAGGAAACCACTACCGTCTGTTTATTTAAATCGAAACCTTCCTTTATTCCCTTGTCTCACTCCAAGAAAGGAACTTTGTGTAAAAAGGGGCAGAGAAAGAGATTGCAATGGATTAAATAAACAGAATGTGTGTGTGTTCAATGACAATAAGAAACACTCTAATGTATATCTAAGTCATGCTTGCTTATATAGAAGCAACAACTAATTTTAGCCAGAGACTATTTGAATAGCAGGTGTGCAATATTTTCTTTGTGACAAAAAAATTGGAATGCTTATGTAATGAGTCTGAACTTCCGCGGATACACAGTTTTTACTAGTAGAACATTGAAGTCTCTTCTTGAGAACGCTTGACTTCAGGAGCAGCTCTGTGGTCCCTGAATGAAATCCAGAACCAAAGGCCCACCAAAGGGTTCTTCTGACTGGTTTAGTTTTCAGTGCAGACAAATTCAGTGAAGGAATCCAAATACCACTGAGAATAAGAGTACCATTTTGGATCAAATCTTTGGCAGCTGAAATCAAAACTAGAAAAGATTATTAGGAAAAAAATCTGGGGTATAAAGGAATGAGATTGGAAACAAAATTTCTTTGTAAAAGAACATAATGATGTGGATAATGAGCAGAGGATGACAATTCCTAGAAACAGAATGAAGTACTTAAAGTAGAAGAGGAAGTTTTAAAAGAGAGAAAGAAATACAGTAAACTGTCAGAGGAAATACAAAGACAACTACTAAAGCTGAAGTTGTATTTCCTTAAATCCAAAATACTTGGCTTACTTATTGGAAATATTCGAATTTCTAAATACAGCAAAGGCATGAGTACAGTAATTAGATCATCCACAGTGTTCTCCCCCACCCAGTTATTCACTGTAGAGCTACTAGATGGATACCTATGCAACATCTTTGATGTAACATCATGTAACAGTACTGAAACTAATGTTTTACAAAGCATCCAAGCTTAACGTTGATTTAGAAACCTACTAACTGTGATGTGTAGATTGCCTGAAAAGAGAGGAACTGCCCTTTAACAGCAACTCTGTCGACTCTGACATCAACATAGTTCCCTCAACCCCCAAACCATAAATACATGGAATAAACATCAATATTTATGTGTACTCTTTTTCTTCACAGTATCTCATGATGTGTGCCTTTGACACTGGTTCACAATGCCGCTTTCTTCAGAGAAAGTAAGTCTTGAGTAAAGAGAGAAGATGAGTACCACATGATTGGTATAGCATCATAAGATTTTTATAATACCTTAGAAACATTGATTAATTTCCAACTATGGACAAGCTATTTTTCTAAAAACTTTAAGTAGTAAAATTAAATTTAAGACTAATTTCTTTAAGTGGATTGCAATTTGCTGGAGGTGAGAGGCACTGAAGAAATTACAATCCAAGATACTATATTAAATGTTATACAAGGGATACAAACTATTTCTTTTTTTTTTTCAGTTTGAGCTAGGGTCTTGCTCTTTTGGCCAGGCTGGAGTTCAGTTGTGTGACCTTGGCTCAATACAACCTCTATCAACTTCAAGAAACCCTCTCACCTCAGCCTCCCGAGTAACTGGGACTACGGGTATGCCAGCATGCCTGGCTAATTTTTAACTTTTTTTTTTTTTTTTTTTTAGTAGAGATGAGATCTCACTATACTATGCAGGCCACAAACTTATTTTAATTGATACAAAAATTAATTAAGGTAGTATTTCAATTGGAGATGTTAGAAATGGTTTTATGTAAGAGTTAACCTGTGAGTTAGCAAGAATTTTAATAGATATGAGTGAAAAAGAAGGAAGAAAGGATGAATGAAAGCAGGCAAGTAGAATGAGGTGAACTGGGAGAATAACAGCTCTACTGGGAAATCATATTGGAAGTTTAATTGGAGCCATGCTGTTGGTGACCATGTGTGCCAGACTGAGTAATCTGAATCAGTACATAGTTCATAGTTCATTAAACCCTGGGAAAATGGAAAATACTTTGAAAATGGGGAGTGCGAAGGAGGTGGCATGGCTACATTTGTGTTTTGGAGCTTGGCAGAAAAATATAGGAATTCTTAAAATCAGAATCTATTAGTGGGCTTCAGTAGCTTAAAAACTTTTAGAAAATTGATTTCTTTTGTGGGACAAGTTTTATACCTTTTGTCAGTTTCTTTGAAAAACCATGATGATTCAACAGTTTAACAATTATTGGGACCTGTTGGGAGGCAGTGTTCCATGAATAACTTGTTGCATCTACATATTCAGAGCTTTCTAAGCAAAGAGTGCTGCCACCTAAGTTAAAAGTTAATTGAATAGGGAATAATCCTTGGAAGTCAGAGACAGATACTTCCAGAGAAATATAGCGGTGTATCTCCTTGTGTCCATTTGTTTGTATCTCAGGGTAGTAAAGCAGTGACATTTGTCTCCACTCTGAGAAACAACTTGTTTAGATTCTGGAACAGAGGTTTCTTTCTCTCTCAGGGAGCGTAGGCAGTTTTGCTAGTAGCTCCTGCAGAGGTGCTATTTTCATAACTTGGAGCCTTCTCTCCTGTGGTGTGAAGCTTGCTGCATGACATCTTGTAGCAGTATCATGGGGAACAAGTTCCTCTGTGAGAAAATAATCTTTTCCCCAACCAGAATACTTGTGATTAGGTATATATGTATGTACATATATAGCTCTGGCATGCTAATTTTTGAGCTAGCAAAGTAACATCTCAGACTCTTTACAGTTTTCAACTAAACAGAATCAAATAGAAATTAAATACTGGAATAATACTGAGTATCACAACTGAGTAAGATTACTTCCATTATACAAGTATATCTCAACATTATTCAATCTATTGATATACTTCATTACATGAAAAGAGTGAAAAAATAATGCAATCATATTATTAAAATTCAAAATAATTTGATAAAATGTTGCATTCATTACCAATAAAAAACCCCTTAAACTAAAAAATAAGAAATTTTAACTCTATTACTATAAGCCACAGGTAGAAACCTACTGTAAACATATTTAAGAGAGACAAAAACAAACATTTTAATATACTTAGCAAAGAAGAAAGATTCACATCATTGGAGCCCTACTGCAATAATACATAATAAAATAGTAGAAAAATTTTTATTATAATGAGTAATAAAACATGGATACCTGCTATAATTCCTTTATATTTTTCTATAAAATACTATAATCCTAGCTAACTCTGAAGATAACACTCAATAGTTGTAGATTAAATAATTATTATATGAAAATGTAGTTTTCAAAGTGTGTCCCTAAACCAGCAGCAGCTACATGTCCTAGACTTATTAGAAATGCATTGTCTCAGGCTCTGTCACAGACCTGCTGAACCCAGTGATTTGTGCTGTAACAAGCATCCTGGGTAATTCTGATGCATCCTAAAATATGAGAACTACTAATATAGAAAATTCAAGAAATTTTAATACACTTCAAGATAATTAAAGAGAATAAACCGAAATAATCTTAGAACAACGTAAAATCCATAAAATACACCTGAAAAATAGCTTTATAAATACATGTGTTAATGTTTCACTAAATGTCAGAAAGATATACAGAGCTAAAACTTTGTAAACTATGTGAGATATATCAACATCACCAGTATATAAAAAATACTCAAATAATGCAAAACAAAAAGAGATAAAATATATGAAGAAAACAAATGAATGACCTATCAAATATGTAAAAATATTCCTAATCAAACACTCTTGAAAATTAATGCAACATAACTTTTTTTGTTCATTAGATTGACAACACTAAAAGACCTAATACCCAGTATTGTCTAGGCCATAGGAAAATTCACACTCTTTGAAGTTATTGTGGAATTGTAGATTGTTAAAACTTCTCCTGGAAAAGGGATAATTTAGCATTACTCATTAAAATTAATGTCCAATTTGTTCTTTTCCCCAAAATTTGTATTTCTAGGATGTTATTCTGTAAGGATTCTTAAACATGTCTAAAAACATGAACTTATGTGTGTGAATCAAAGTATTATTCAGTGAAAGCAAAACACAGCAAGAACCGAAGTAAACTTTAAAAGGAAAATTATATAATAAATTTGTGTGTGTGTGCATGCAAATGTGTAGAAATGGAGCTAGCAGAAATGACCTCTGAAAAATGAATAATTCATTGATAGAAGGAGAAAAAAGAAACAGCATAACCAATTTGAGAAAGAGAATGTTTCTCATTCCGGCGTTATTGATCAATTTCAAGACCCCATCTTTGCTCATGGGCCTTTGGACTGGGTAGGGGCATGTGCCCCAGAAATTGAGTTTCATGGATCAGATGCAGCTTGTTCATCTTGTTTGCTAGTACAGGAAATGATGTGGAGCTCTTCCAATGGATTCAGAAAGAGTCACAAGTGGAGATTCAATTTAAGTGGAGTTTAGCTGTCACTGAAACGGAAGAAGAGCTCATGTAAATGAGTTTAAAGTGATAGCACTTAAGAGCCTTCATAATGAAGGAATGTACTCCAACTTAGATAATAGGACCATTTTAATAGATAATTTGGTCACTTTTCTGATTTCTTACTATGTTCACCACATTCATGAATAAATTTCTTTAAAGGTTTTACATATGCAGTTATTGAAACAAGACAAAAAGAAAGTCAGCCACACAATAGCAATGAATACTTCTATCCTTAGTATATCTGAAATAGTTTTAAGAATTATTATAACTAAATGTACTAATATTAAACATGTTCAAAATATATAGCTACTGGATTTTATGAATAAGTGTCACAAATTACAAACATAAGTGACATTTGTTGATAGAAAAAACACAGCAGAACTTTTGTTTTTAAAAATACTCACATTTTAGAATAATTTGTGTGTGTTAAGTTATTCTGAGGTGAGAATGGCAGCAACTGCCCAATTCTAGATCATAAAAGTTGTGCACCTATTTTCTCTTCTAATGCTGTAGGATTAGCTGTTACATTTAAATCTTTGATCTATATTGAGTTAATTTTTGTGTATTGTAAAACAGTTGTCCAATTTCATTCTTTTGCACATGGATTTTCAGTTGCCCCAGCCTTGCTGAAAACACTATTCTTTCCCTGGTTGAATTGTTGCTGCACCTATGATGAAAATTAATTGACCATAAATGTGAAGTTTTATATCTGGATTCTCAAATATAGGCCATTATATAAGTACAACATTGTCTAATTATTGTAGTGTTGTGGTAAGTTTTGAAATCAGAAATAGTGATTCTACCAAATTTGTTCTTTTTCCAGATCATTTTGGCCATTCTGGATCCCTCAAATTTTCATATAAAATTAAGGATTAGCTTGTCAATTTCTTTAAAGAAACCATCTGAGATTTTGACAGGGATTACTTCAAATACATAAATAAAATTGGAAAGTACTAATACATTCTAAATACTAATATTTTCTTGACAGTGCAAATGCCTCAGTTCATGGGCATATTGATCTTGTGTCCTGCAATCTTGTTGAACTAATTTCTTAGTTTTAATAACATTTGTGGATTCTTTAGTATGATCTATGTATGTATTAGTCTGTTTTCCTGCTGCTGATAAAGACATTCCTACGACTGGGTAATTTACAAAGAAAAAGAGGTTCAGTGGACTCAGTTCCACGTGACTAGGAAGGCCTCATAATCATGGTGGAAGGTGAAGAGGGAATGAGAACCAAGTGGAAGGGGTTTCCCCTTATACAACCATCAGATCTCGTGAGACTTACTCACTACTGTGAGAACAATATGGAGGAAACTGCCCCCATGATTCAGTTATCTCCCACTGGGTCCCTCCCACAACACGTGTGAATTATGGGTGCTACAGTTCAAGATGAGATTTGGGTGGGGACACAGACAAACCATATCATTATGCCCTGGCCCCTCTCAAATCTCATATCTTCACATTTCAAAACCAATCATGCCTTCCCAACAGTCCCCCGAAATCTTAACTCATTTCAGCAATAACTTGAAAGTCCACAGTTCAAAGTCTTACCTGAGACAAGGCAAGTCCCTTCTGCCTGTGGGCCTGTAAAATCAAAACCAAATTAGTAACTTCCTAGCTAAAATGGGGGTACAGGCATTGGATAAATACAGCCATTCCAAATGGGAGAAACTGGCCAAAAAGAAGGGGATAAAGAACCCATGCAAGTCCAAAATCCAGCAGGACAGTCAAATCTTAAAGCTCCAAAATGATCTCCTTTGACTCCATATCTCACATCCAGGTCATACTGATGGAAGAAGTAGGCTCTCCTGCCAGGCAGTGCCCCAGTGAGGGCCCTGTGTGGGGGCTCCAGCCCCACATTTCCCTTCCACACTGCTGTAGCAGAGGTTCTCCGTGAAGACACTGCCACTGCAGGAAACTTCTACTGGACATCCAGGGATTTCCATGCAGCTTCTGAAATCTAGGCAGAGCTTCCCAAACCTCAGTTCTTCATTTCTGTACACCTGCAGGCTCAACACCACATGAAAGCTGCCAAGGGCTGGGGCTTGGTCCCTCTGAAGCCATGGCCCAAGCTATACCTTGGCCCCTCTTAGCCATGGCTAGAGCAGCTAGGATGCAGGGCACCAAGGCCCTAGTTTGCACACAGCAAGGGGGCCCTGGGTCCAGCCTATGAAACCAGTTTTTTCTCCTAAGTCTCTGGGCCTGTGATGGGAGGGGCTGCTGCAAAGGTCTCTGATGTGCCCTGGAGATATTTTCCCCACTGTTTTGGCTATTAACATTTGGCTCTTTGTTATTTATGCAAATTTCTGCAGCCGGCTTGAATTTCTCCTCAGAAACTGGGTTTTTATTTTCTTTATTTTTTTTTTT
>NW_012120598.1:2514781-2522080 GCF_000951035.1 Colobus angolensis palliatus
AGACCAATTCCGCTTGGATTTCATTGTCCATATCATTGTCAGCATTTAGATCAAAGCCATTCAACAAGTCTCTAGGAAGTTCCAAACTTTCTCACACCTTCCTGTCTTCTTCTGAGCCCTTCAAACTGTTTCAGCCTCTGCCTGTTACCCAGTTCCAAAGTCGTCCCCACATTTTGGGGTATCTTTACAGCAGTGCCCCACTACCTTGGTACCAATTTACTGTATTAGTTTGTTTTCATGCTGCTGATAAAGATATACCTGAGATTGGGTAATTTACTAAGAAAAAGAAATTCAGTGGAATCACAGTTCCAGGTGGTTTGGAAGGCCTCACAATCATGGAGAAGGTGAAAGGCACATCTCACACGGCAGCAGGCAAAGAGGAAATGAGAGCCAAGGGAAAGGGGTTTCTCCTTATAGAACCATCAGATCTCATGAGACCTATTCAATACCATGAGAACAGTATGGAGGAAACTGCCCCCATGATTCAATTATCTCCCACTGGGGTCCCTGTCACAACACATGGGAATTATGGTAGCTACAATTCAAGATGAGATTTTGGTAAAGACACAGGCAAACCATATCAATATATAAGACAGTGTCTTCTGCAAATAGACAATAAGTTTGAGCATTTCTTCTCCTTGCTTTCTTGCTGAGTTACCACTTATTCTCCACATGCATCCACTGAATGTTGCAACCCCTGTCAAGCAGCTCTGACTATGGCTATTTTCTGTGTGCTACTAATCACTCTCTCTCTTTGTCCCTTTAGGCCCATGGGTGCCAATGACTTTTTGATTTTTTTAGTCCTAAGGGACCACATCAACTATTATACATTTCTTCTGACCTTGCCCATACGATTTTCCTACCTTAGAATATCTTTTAAATTATATGTTAACATACTAATATGTATAAAAATCTAAGACATAGTATAAAATGATAAAAATAATTTGCATTGTTCAAAAATATATTACTTTTTTCAATGCAAAATATGGGAAAACTTAAATATCTAAGGTCCTAAGTCCTATACTATTGCTAATTTGCCTTTTCTTTTAAGGATTTAGAAATATTAATGCAAAGCACAGTGAAACAATATGTAACATTTATACTTAGAATCACTATTTTGAGAAATTTCTAACCTTAGTGTATGTTGAGAATTCAAAATCTATTAAAACGTCATGAGTAGTGCTGCATTTGTCTTTCAATAGTTATATATGTAAAGCAAATACAATAACTAGCTTTAGAGTCAGAACAAAATTTTTGTGAATTACATATTAGCTGCAATTTAAATTAATACACTTGCCTTAATTTTGAGAGCAGAAAATGCCAGGCTTGAGTAAGTGACATGTCAAAACAATTCATATTAAGTATTACATATACTTGAATATCCTCAAACATATCAGTCAATTTTACAATAGCTTCTTTTGAAATTCATCATAATTTTCAAAGAAAATCAGGCATAGAACAATTATTCTCTCCTTATCATTGTGTTTAGTGTCTTAGAAATAAGCCGGTTATTGAGAGAGACAGATTTTGAAAGAAAAAAGAAGGCATTGTAAAACAGCACCTTACGCGGAAGAATTACAGATTTTAATTTAAAAACATTATGCTTACATTTTAATAGCTGGCATTTCTCACTTTTATATAAAATTTTAATAATTGGTGTTATGAAAAACCCACTTGATAATAAGATTTTGCATTTAAAATCTATTAAATTTTTATTAGTTTCTCAAATCCAGGAAGAAGATATTTTTCCATATAAGGTAAATATTTTCCCTCCTGTTGTTGCTCCAGTGCGATTTCTTATAAGAAACTCAAGCTCTTTAGCATTTGTGTCTGCATTATGAAATTTACTACTTTTTTTTTTTTTTTTTTACTATTATCATGTCAGTTTCATTTCGTTTTCTCCACCTCCTCTCGATAATTCAGCCTGTAGAGATGTTTTACTAAGCCTGTGGAACGTTGTCTTTTTTTTTTGAGACGAGTCCCGCTCTGGCGCCCAGGCTGGAGTGCAGTGACCGAATCTCGGCTCACTGCAAGCTCGCCTCCTGGGTTTACGCCATTCTCTAGCCTCCGAGTAGCTGGGACTACGGGCGCTGCTACCTCGCCCGGCTAGTTTTTTGTATTTTTTAGTAGAGACGGGGTTTCACCATGTTAGCCAGGCTGGTCTTGATCTCCTGACCTCGTGATCCACCCGTCTCGGCCTCCCAAATTGCTGGGATTACAGGCTTGAGCCACCGCGCCCAGCCAGAAACATTATCTTTCAAAATATGCAGCCAGTTGTGCAGAGGTCTGTATCTTTGTTGTTTTGATATTTCCAAGCTAGAAGAATGCAAATGTCATTATTGAGGATCGCTTTGGAAAGATCTTAAATCAAGGTTAATTCCATCTTTTTGTATGAGGAATGATTGTCCATGGAAACTAGGAAGGTGAAGACACATAGAATGGCTGGGCCCACGTATGTTGATTATCAGAAGGTTGCAGGACCTGAACAATGACATTATGTCTGTGGATAATAAATACAGATGACTTTATAGCTTCCAAAATATGTTTCAGAAATATAATTTTATTTTATATCATAGCCCACATTTAATTAATAAACATATAGTTGCAAAACTTTCCCCAAAACTCACACATACCCAAATTCATAGCATTCTAAAAACAATTGCTAAACCATCCATGTGGTACTTGCCAGATGATGGCCCCAAACTATTCTGCTGACATTAATGCATTACCCATTATATAAAAAAAGGGACAAGGATGAGAGGGGAGAGGGGAGTGAGAGAGTTTGTTTTAAGGGAATAGTGTGAATGGCATTCCATTTATCCATCACCATCTGTGGCTGAAAGGAAGAGGACGTTTATGTTTTAGCTTAAGTCAAGTGAGGAGGGGAATTTCAGGAGAATAAACACACACACACACACGCTCACTCTCTCTCTCTCTCTCACACATGTACAACAAAACAAAACAAAGCCTTTGAGACCTTGATTTAAGCCCAGGATTTCAGGAGACAGGAGTATGTTGTAGCTTACTGAACAAGGATACAGCGATCTATGTGTTTTATAATGGCAAAGCAAAAGCACGGATTTCCCAAGGACTAGATTTAAGAACATGCTAGGCTCGTGTTATTGTAAAAGGGATCTTGATCAAGACAACCATCAAGAGAGAAAACAACTCCAACAAGAGCAAGAGACAAGGTGAAGTCCAATGGCTCACTTTCAAAAATAGTGGCTAAAGGACCTCAGAAAAATCTGAGTAACCTTCACTATCATCCTACTGGAAGACAATTCCACTGTCAACATTCATTCACCAAGTCCAGAGAGTACCAACACTATCTCTGGTGTACCATACGTATAAGCCTGTGTTCACTACTCCAAGTATCAGCTTACCTGGGCCCTGTGTGTTAGGCAAGGTAGCAGAAGAGAAAGTAAGGCAAGGAGAAGGAAACAAAGCCATCACATTCCTCCCTCCACTACAGGCTCCTAACACTGGAGTAAGCCCAAATTAGGGGAGACAAGAAATGTTAAACAGATACATGTTTGTCATTGGACGTTTTACAATGGATTGGACTATGTATTGGTAGTGAATGAGTAGGACCATTTGAAATGTCAAAACATCAATTGCTGAGCATGTAATTATCAGGAGTGGTATGTTCTGCTAGAGATTTTATTTAGTGAGACAGAGAAAAAAAAAGAATAAAGTTGCTTTCTCCTGCATACTAGTGAATCCAGGATGATTTTTTCTTATAGAAACAGTACTTTTCACATCCTGCTGTTTAGAGAAATTCACATCAATCCTTTTCCCACAATATAAAATACATATGGATTTTGGCACTTACAAACACTGAGGAGCAGCAATTTCCTTTTTTCCCCCATCATAATTTTTGACAAATCAATGTATCGCTAATCAATTGATCATTGCCAACATGCTAATCTTCAGCACTAGCTCAGGCCAGATTTATTGCAATTAGGTTATTTCACAAGTTGAGCACATCCCCTGGTGGATAATAAAACGGGACATTTCTATGAACCTCTAGTTGTGGTATGTTCAAAAAGAATATGTTATTAAAAAGGTTAGGGGCTTAAACTTTTATATACATATTATGTGTTAAAATTAACATTTCAATGCAAATACAGATACAAAAAGGGGAGAAAAAGGGGAGCAGATACAAAAAGAAACTGGCAATAAATAGATTTTTTACATGTTATCAAGATGCGAAAATATTTTAATAAAGTACTGAATCTGTTTGAAATATCAAGTTCTACTAATGTGTTAAAAGCTTGTTTTGAGTAGTTAGGATGCTCAAAATGCTGATAACGTCTCCAACACATAGCCGTGCTGGATGTTTACATATCTGGTCCTACTTATTTATGAGAAAAATAAGAAAAAAGAAAAAAAGAAAGAAGTAGAAATTAAAAGGGTAAGGAAGCTAAAAAGACAAGCAATGAAGATATAAACTCTATTATAGTATTATTATTTATTTCAGATGTAAAGTTGTATTACATATTCTTTTTAAGTCTATACATCCTCCAGCAGCAAATGTACTCCACTTTTAGGATTATACATCAAGACTATTTATTGAGAAACTGTCATAAGCCAGGCACTGTATTTCAAGCTATAATTCTTTTACTATTTGAAATAAGGTTTAACCAGAAGGTTTACGTGGAGTTAAAAAGTGACCAAATATTTAAAGTGACTCAAACTGAATATGCTTTGTTTAGTTCAAGTCTGTTAAACATCAAGCGTGGACATGCCAACGTTGCTTGAGTTCAGCACTGAGCTCGGTCAGCTATCTCCTGCTGATAAATAACAAAGTGGCAAAGATGACATTGAAACAAATGATCCTGTGAAGGTGAAGGTTGAGCCCCGTTGAAGCACATCCATAAACTTATGCACACACACACACACACACACACACACACACACAGGCCCCAAGTCACTCGGTCACTTCATAGCAAATAACTTCAACTACCAATGTGTATGTTTTGGGAAATAAACATGGAAGAAGATAGGTCAGAGTCAGTTTAGCGTCAAAAAATGCCTATACTACTTGGCTCTTCTTTAAATACGATACTTGGGTTAGGAACAAAGACTCTGCTGGAAAAGCAGTTTAATTATCACCAACCTTCTCAAAGCAAAGGACAAAACAACTACTGTGGGATTTCAAATCTGTCAGCAATCTCTCTTATACTTCACTCATCACAAGGCCCCTGGATTTCACAAGCATGAGGCCTCACCCACTTCAAAGACCATGGGGAAACCCACTTCAACAAAAGTCTCCTTTGAGCCTACGTGGAGTGATTTTACTTTTTTCTTACTCTTCATCCCAGAAGTTAATTCCAGAGTTGGTTGATACAATAATCTCGAACAATAGACTGCAAACCTAAACACTTATTGGCTGACTTTATCCCATTTGAAATGCATAAAGTTACTGTGATTCAAGTTATGCCCTAGGTGTTGATTTTTTATGAGCCTATAATCCTAGAGATGTAACATTTGATTTGGTTCACATGGTGTCTGTAAGAGTACCTTGCAGTGATAGAAAATTAGAAACATTTATAAATAATTGCCAGGTTTCAAGGACTTCTCATCCATCCCCATGACATAAATCCTGGAATCTACAGCATGTATATTTGAAATACATTACCATAAAATATTTGTAATTACTTTTTAAATTCTCTTGGACATGTCTTGGTGTCAGAAATATAATATTTATTATTAGTTATTTTTCTCTCGGTTCATTTCTCTTTGTGCATTTTCAGAGAATAACACTTGACCTAAACATTTGCATTTTTAACATATTTATAGTAAACAGAACTGATAATTTGCCACACAAGACATATGCTGATCTTCACCACAAGAAATAGATGCTATGTATCTATGTACGTACGTACTGTGATACAAACGAAGAAGGTAAACTGTGGAGCAACTAGATAATTTGTTCAAAGTCACACTGAAGGAAAGCCAACACCCAGGATTCTCACTCCGTTGCCTGTTTGCTTAAAAATATCTTTAGCTGCCCATCTATCAACTGGAGCTCAGTTCAAATCCATCCTCCTTCTTGATCCCTTCTCTGACCTCTCGGACTCCAAATCCTTTGCGGCATCCCTAACACATTGGCTGTGTCGTTTATTTAGAACTTATCATGTACCATTTTCCGTTGTCAGTTACCTAAGCTGACTAAAATTTCTGGTAGCCAGATCCTAAATCTTGGATTATCAAGGACCTACACCCAATATCATCCCTAAGACTCAAAGCTAATCAGTTACCTGATTTTAAAACCTCTTTAGAAGAATAAAAACTGGAGTATATAAAAAGTTTTTCTAAATATGGTTTTGAATAATAGGGTCATAGATTTAGTATCATTAATGTTTGTGTATAAAGAAAGAAAACTGAAGGGTTTATTTACTTTTGCATCTTGTAACTATCCAAGTCATATCCATCAAAAGTAGGTACTGATTACAGACCAATGTTTCACAAGCCCCAGTGAGCACGGATTGCTTAACACAGACAGAAATTCTTCTTCCCTAATACATAGACTGAGAAACAGAAATGATTAAGAAAGACCTACCCTCCAGCGGCCAAACTCTTTGGAAGTTTGGAAGTAAAGGATACCTATATCACGTTTCTTTTGATGTTAGAAATGAGGACTCCAGACTAACACAGATTGTATTTTCCCTGGTACTAATCATCATTTCCTCCAATTTTCCAGTTCCAACCACTAGATGTCATGCAGAGACCACAAAGTAGAACATCTTAGTAGTTTTTTTTTTCCCCCCCACATCAAGCATTACCAGTTTTATGAACTTCAACATTTAAGGTGGTTTTGAAAAATGTTAAGAGACAGGCATTAAAGACACAGGTCAGTGCAATTTATTTCACAGGCTGGGTGCACAGACATTAGGGCAAAAATATATAGAGTGAAAAGTACTACCTCATGCATTGCAAAGCATTATTTCTGGAATCTGAAAAATTCATGCAAGTGGGTTCCAAAAAAAAAAGAGAGAGATTCTAAAGCTTCCCATGTTTAGCAATCATGTACTGTATTTACCCTGGTAGACAAAACTGGAATTCAAGAAAATGGAAAGAAAGAGTATGTAAGTATATAATAGAAAAAAATCAAAAGTTTTTCGATTAAATACTAGCTTGGACATGTGCTAATTGAGTAAACCTGCTGTAATACTTAACTTCTGTAAGTATCTGTTTCCTGGTCTGTGAAATGAGAATATCTGACATGTAATAATTGGGAATTTTCAATAAAACATTGTATATATATATATATACACACTATATATATTATGTTAT
>NW_012120598.1:2522130-2531005 GCF_000951035.1 Colobus angolensis palliatus
TCTCACTCAATCATGGCCTAACGATGACTCAGACAGAGTAAGTGCTCAATAAATCTTTGTCCAATGAATGAATCTCCTGTAACTCTAGATTTGAGGAGTATTTAACTTAAGACAGATCTCGTTATTCTTATATATTTTATTATAAAGAATATATATATATATAGGGACCTCAGAAGAGAGAGTTACAGATTCTTGAGTCAACAAATTATGAGTGAGAGGTGAAGCAGTTGAAAGAGGACTAAGTTGTCCAAAAAGACTGCAGCAGATTGAAAAAATAAAATAGAGCATCTGGCTTTAGGCATAGGAAGATTTCAGAAATGGGTAAGCAAAAGATAAGAAAGAATCTACAGATACCAGGTTGGGTGTATAGGTAAAAAGATAATTTCAAAATCATTTCTTTATTGTTTATAATTAGATAATCCTCCACTAGTGGGAAATGAGAATAAGCAAACAGAAAAAAAAATTGACCTATTGAGAATAAAAATTCTCCAGTAGGTGAAAGGAGATGGGATCGAGACCTGGAAAAGGATGATTGGAAAGATAAAGGATCCCTCCAAACATACAATTAAAAATACAAACAATAATAAATCAAAATAAGTTTAAGGAAGACCAACAGAGTTTGAAGAAATAAACAATACAACATCTCATCCACCACCACACAAAACTAGTTTTTTAATCAAGAGAAAACTTATAAAATAGGAATCATGGCCTTTATTCCTAAGAGCCATACTAGATGTAAAAATCTCTCTAAAGTATATGACACATATTGAAATATACACATATACATACACACATACACATATGCATATATAAGTTTTTGAAAAACAAAATTATGAAACATTTTTCTTTTTTATGCATCTTTTGCTTGTGTCAATAAATCCTACAGTCAACTTACAATGAAGGCCAGTTTTTCTCAAACACCATAATGCTCTGCCTAAATCATTCATTTTAAAAATGATGGGTAAAACTTTATAAATAAAATGAAGTATACTTTATGTTAAATTATTTTGAATTCTCTATATTTAAAAATAATATTGAGATTATGACTCCAGTAAACAAAACTGAAATGCTAAAGATTACATTTAAATAACACATTGTTTATTATTATTATTTTCTTATTTTAAATTTTATTTTAAGTTCTGGGATACATGTGCAGAACATACAGGTTTGTTACATAGGTGTACATGTGCCATGGTGGTTTGCTGCACCTATCAAACTGTCATGTAGGTTTTAAGCCTCGTATGAATTAGGTATTTGTCCTAATGCTCTCCCTCTGTCCCCTTGCCCTGCACCCCCAAACACAGCACACTAAAACATCAAGTATTGTAATTTGCAGTTCATGATACACCATGTAGGCTAGAATAAGAAACATTTTAAGTATGAAATAGGAAGATATAGAGAAATTAATTAATTTTTAAATTTAATTTTAAAATTTCAATTAATGTGTGTATTTTAATCTTATAGTTTAATATTAGCTATTGATGTTTTATCTATAAAGGTGGACTATGAAATTTACTTTTTACACATTTAAACTTCCTTAGTTTTCAAGATTTTTCAAATCATGTACATATTTGATGATTTTTATTATTCATTTAGGTAACTATTTGATAATATTGTTCAAAACGACCACATTAATTACATTTTTAGTAATGATTTACTCCCCAAAAGGTATATGTTTCCACCTTAAATTCCTGTAAATAAAATTCTTGTGATACCTTCTTAAAAAGTAAGAGAAAAGAAAGACAGAGAAAACTGATTCGTTTCTACTTGGACCTGATTTCAAATACATAAACCCCAACTACGTAATTCTGTACACAGGGATCTCATTATTTATTTTCATAGTTGCTGCTTTATTTAAAATTTTGTCTCTAAAGTTTATATTTGGCAAGGCAAATAACAAAAATAAGCTGGTTTATAATTTTTCTTATTCTAAGGTGTGCATGTGTATATGTGTAAGTATGTTTTAATTTCTAATGGCCTGTCCAGGTGAAGTTATCACTCCTGGAGACATGGCAACCCATATGAGAATGTTTGCATACACTGGGGTGCAGAAGATCAACCATGCCCAAATCCTAATTTAAATCACCTTCACCTTTGAAATGCTAAAACTGTATGTCATTTTCAGTTTCTCTCTGCTCCTCCTTTTCTCCTATGCTCTTGCTCAGAAAACATTTAATTTCAACTCAGGTGTATTTACTAAAAAGAATCCTTCTATTTTAATTTTCTGAAAGTCATTGGAAGCAGATCCTGTGTCCTTATAAAATTCCACAATAAAACATTTACTTTTGTAAGCTATGTGTATCTAGATGGTGATATTATTGTTAGGAAATAAAATGAGAGCATTTGGTAACTATGGCAACATGATATGTTTCAAAAGAAATATGAACTCTCCTTGAAGAAATTAGATATTTTCCTTGACTGGTACTTAGGGATCCAAGTCTAGAAGAGAAATAGGGTTTTTTAAAGCTCACTATTTTAGTCCTTTTTTTTTTTTTTTTTTTTGGAAATTTTTCACTTAGCCACATCTAACAAAATAAAAGATTAAATTTGAGGCTGCAGAAACAAAATTGCTGTTGTAATTTGCCAGCATCTAGTCCATGTTAGGGTAAGCAAACACAGTCAATTCCCATTTATCTAAAGTTTAAGCAATAATAATTTTCAAAAATGGAATTTCTTTTTTGCCTTATTATTTTTTCTCTAAAACGCACAAAATGAGAATGTATTAGTCTAGTCTCATGCTGCTGATAAAGACGCACTGAAGACTGGACAATATACAAAGGAAAGAGGTATAATGGAGAACTCACAGTTCCACATGGCTGGGGAAGCCTCACAATCGTGGCAGAAGACAGGGAGGTGCAAGTCACATCTTACGTGGATGGCAGCAGGCAAAAAGATAGCTTGTGCAGAGAAACGTTTTTAAAAGTATCAAATCTCATGAGACTTATTCACTGTCATGAGAACAGCATAGGAAAGATCCACCCCCATAATGCAATCACCTCCCACCGGGTTCCTCCCAGGACATGTGGGAATTGTGGGAGTTACAATTCAAGATGAGATTTGGGTGGGGACACAGCCAAACCGTATCAGAGAATGTTCTTTATATAGAGATATATTGAAAAATGTTATTTCTGGTTTCAGTCATTACACAATAATAGATTCCAACTTCTAAGTCAATAGTTTTAAACAAACAATTTGTTTTCACCACAAAGATTCCAAAACACTATGTGACTGTGAATTATCATCCTAATCAGATTACTTTTTTTTGGTGTAATTTTAGGGTTAGTGTGGATTGTTTGTGTATGGGTTCTGTGAAAATTATACAGTAAAATATGCCTGTAGCCATCAGCCTATAACAGGAGATCTCATTGTGAGCTCAAGGAAGAGGTAAACACACTGAAATTTCTATATTGGTGCAGGGTGATGGTAATTGCAAGAAAGAGCTTAAATAAAACAGTAGAATAAAACTCAATCTGATACAAAGAAGTCAGAGGCAAGACAAAAATAGTTTATAAATATAAAATAAGGAATCAAATCTAAGCTTGTGTGTGAATAAAATAAAAAATTATCAAATTCATGTTCAGTCTGGTAGGAGTGATCTAGACAAAAGATGACGAAAAAAGAGTGACTATGTCAGTAATTTTATGGGACTATTATGACTTTTAAAAATATTTAATCTTTTGAACATCTCACAGGATAAAATATTGAATTAATTAGAATATTTAGTTAACTGAAACACCCATTTTCCTACTCATTTTAAAAAAAAATTTAATATATAAGTATAGATTAATGAATGTATACACAAACACAGAGAAAGAGAGAGAGAAAAAAACATTCTCTGCATATTGCTTCTTCTTGCAAGAATGTAAGAACAAACATTTTTCTTCATGTCTCTCTCCAATTAAGTTAAAGATGGTGGGGCTGCATGCTAGTTGCTATCATAATAACTTCTGCATAACATTTTGTTCACAGCTGAGAAAAACAAATGAACAAATAAACATGGAGATGTAAAAGCAGTGTACCACTACCTTTAGTGGCCCAGCCTTTATTAGGTGAGAGAGTGTTTTGATGTGTATATTATCTTCTGCTTTATAAGGTAGTTTACTTTCACCTGCTTAGGTGGGAATAGATAGATAGATAGATAGATAGATAGATAGATAGATAGATAGATAGATAGATAGATAGATAGATGGATAATAGCCAGATAGATTAGATAGATATATAGACATACAGGTAGATGGATAGATAGCGTCATAGTCCATCTTGTGCTAATGTAGCATACCTTAGACTGGGTAATTTACAAAGAACAGACACTTATTTCTTACAGTTCTGGAGACTGGGAAATCCAAGGTTGAGGAACCTATATGTAACAAGGACCTTCTTTCTGTGTCATCCCATGGTGGAAGGCAGAAGAGCAAGAGAGCATGTATGCATGTGACAGAGAAATAGGAATAGTGCTGAACTAATCCTTTTATCAAAAACTCACTTCCTGGGTAGCTAACCTACTCCCAAGATAATGGCATTAATCAGTTCATTCAGCAGAGCACTTGTAACCTAATTACCTCTTAACAGAAACGTTTTTGTCAACTAAAGTCCAGTGTCCGTGAGACAAATATAATTCATTTATATCATATATAAAGTAACTTAGGTTAGCACATTTTCTTCCTCTACCGACTTCAGTGAAGTTGTGTCACACATGTGAAATATGGTTAGATTTATTTTTTTGCTTAGTTGGCGTCAGGGATTTCCAGACACACTATGTTTCTTTTAAAATTTGCAAACATTAAGGTTTACTATTTCTTCTGTAAAGTTCTGTTGGTTTTGACAAATACATAATGCCATGTATCCACCATTACAGTATCATACAGCATAGTTTTATTGACAGAAGAATCCTTTGTGCATCAATTAATCTTCCATCCTCCTTCACTCCCCACAAACATTTGGCAACCCCGATAGGTTTCCTTCTTGTGGAATGTCACATAATCAGAATCATTAGTCGGTATCCTTTCAGATTGGCTTATTTCACTTAGAAATTTCCATTTAAGATTCTTTCGTGTTTTTTTCATGGTTTGACTGCTCATATCTTTTTATCATTGAATATTATCTCACCATATGGATGTATCACAGACTATCTGTTCACCTCTTGGGGAACGTCTTGATTGTTTCCAGTTTGGGGTAATTTTGAATAAAGCATCTATAAAAATATAAATAGAATTTTTGTGGGCAAAAATTAACAAATCAGTTTCATAAAAATCTAGGAGCATGATAGCTGAATTATATGTTTAGCTTGATAAGAAATTGAAAAGCTCAGGAGGCTGAGGCAGGAGAATGTCGTGAACCTGGGAGGCGGAGCTTGCAGTGAGCCAAGATTGTGCCACTTCACCCCAGATGGGGCGATAGAGCGAGACTCCTTCTAAAAGGAAAGAAGAAAGAAAGAAAGGGAGAGAGAGAGAGAAGGAAGGAAGGAAGGAAGGAGAGAGGGAGGGAGGGAAGAAAGAAGAAAGAGAAAGAAAGGAACAGAAAGGAAAGAAAGAAAGAGAAAGAAAGAAAAGAATGAGAGAGAAAGAAAAAGAAAGAAAGAAAGAAAAGAAAGAGAAAGAAAAATTGAAAAACTGTCTTCCAAGGAATCTGTACGGTTTTTCATTTCCACCAGAAAAGAATGAGAGTTCCTGTGACTCTGCATTCTTCTCAGTATTAAGTATTATCAGATTTTTAGATTTTAGCAATTTTAATAAATAAATAATGGTTCCTAATTGCTTTAATTTGCAATGTTCTAGTAACAAATGATGTTGACCATCTTTATTTTCTATCTGTATATCTTCTTTGATGAGGTGTCTATTTAAATCTGCCAACTTTCAAATGTGGTTGTTTTCTTTTTGTTGAGTTTTCAATGTTTATTGTATATTTTGGATACAAACCTTTTATCAGATGCATGTGTTACAAATTTTCTCCCAGTCTATTACATTTTTAAAATTATCCTAACAGTAACTTCCACAGAGCTGAAGTTTTAAATTTTAGTAACATCTAAGCTTTCACAGAATCTTTTTGTGGTTGTATCTGACATCTTATGATCAAATTCAAGGTCACCTAAATTTTCTCCTATATTTGTAGTTTTGCATTTAAAACTATGTTATATTTTAAGTTGATTTTTTGTGAAGCTCTGAGGTTTGCGTGTCCAGGACATTTTTTTATGTGTGTGCAGAAGGATATCCATTGTTGCAGCACCGTTTATTGCATTTATTGCAAAGACTGTTCCTTTGCTATTGAATTGCATTTTGCTCCTTTGTCAAAGATCAGTTGATTATATTTGTGTGAGGCCTGTTTCTGGACCCACTAGTTCCATTGAACTATGAATTATTAAGTCAATACCACATTGTCTTGACACTATGCCTTTATAGTAAGTCTTAAAATCGGGTAGCATGCATCCTCCAGCTTTATGTTTTTTCAGTATGTATCGAGTATTTCAGGTTTTTTGACTTTTCATATAAACTTTATATATCTGTTTGTTGATATCTAAAAAGAGTATTTTTCTCAAAAATTGGGATTGCATTGAATATATTCATTAAATAGGAAATAATTAACATCTTAACAATATTTAATGAAGTAATGTTGAACTTATCACATTTTATTTAGATCTCCTGTGATTTCTTTTATCAGAATTTTGTAGTTTTTCACATGTGGTAAAAGACATGTAGATTATTTAAAAATTTTGTCAGATTTATATCCCAGTATTTATTTTCATGTCTGTGCTATTGTAAATGGCATTTTTAGAAACTAATGTTGTTTCTTACTGCTCACTGCAAAGGATGAATTTCACCACTTGTCATCAGCCCTAGTGGTCCACCCCTTGATTTAATTTCATTAAATTGGAATTACGATTGCCACTTGGACACTTTGGGCTCCTCCTACCTTTAAGCCAAGAGGGTAAGAAGGGAGTTTCAGTGTTGGCTGGGGTGATTGAACTGGACTATCAAGATGAAATCTACCTACTCCATAAGGAAGAGTATACGTGGAATACAGGAGATCCGTTAGGGCATCTCTTAGTATTACCATGCTCTTTGATTAAGGTCAATGATAAACTATAACAGCCCAACCCAGGCAGGACTACAAATGGCCCAGACCCTTTAGGAATGGCGATTTATTGTCACTCCATCAGGAAAAAACCCACAACCTGCTGAGGTGCTTGCTGAATGCAAAGGGAATACAGAATGGGTAGTAGAAAGTAGTCATCAGTACCAGGTACAATCACGTGACCAGTTGCAGAAACAAGGATTGTAATTGCCATAAGTATTTCCTCCTTCTTTTGTTAAAAACTGTACATGTATACACTTGTACTAAGAAAATATCTCCATTGTATTCCTTTTTTTCCTTTATCGTGTTACATAGGATTGATTGACTTCATACCAGCATTTAAGTATTGTTAACTTTATGTGATAACGTTTGGGTTGGGGATCAATGTACTTCTGGTTGTACCAAGGATAGTTGTATTATGTTAGGTGTAATTATGATGTTATTGTTGTCTTTATTTGAATATTATGTTTGATCTCACATGATGTGGATGGGTTCAAGTTGACAGAGGTGGACTCATGATGGTTAATACTGAGTAGCAACTTGATTGGATTGAAGATGCAAAGTATTGATCCTGGGTGTGTCTGTGAGGGTGTTGCCAAGGGAGATTAACATTTGAGTCAGTGGGCTGGGAAAGGCAGACCAACCCTTAATCTGGGTGGGCACTATCTAGTCAGCTGCCCGTGTGGTCAGGATATGAAACAGGCAGAAAAACATGAAAAGTCTAGACTGGCTTAGTCTCCCAACCTACATCTTTCTCCTGTTCTGGATGCTTCCTTCCTTTGAAAATTGGACTCCAAGTTCTTTAGTTTTGGGATTTGGACTGGCTTAGTGATGGAGGACTTGCAGATGGCCTCTTCTGGGACCTTGTGATTGTGTGAGTTAATGCTACTTAATAAACTCATATATATATAATACATGTAATAGGACATATATATTATATATGAGTTTGTATATATACACTCTAGAGAACCCTGACTAATACATACAGGCTCTGTGCAAGTCTGAAATCTAATAGGGCAGACATTAAACCTTAAAGTTCCAAAATTATCTCATTTGACTCCATGTCTCACATCCAGGTCATGCTAATGCCAGAGGTGGGCGCCCATGCCCTTGAGCAGCTTTGCCCTTCTGGCTTTGCAGAGTACACCCCCCTTCCCTGTCTGTATCACAGGCTGGCATTAAATGTCTCTAGCTATTCCAGGCACCCAGTGAAAGATGAAGGTATATCTACTATTCTGGGGTCTGGAGGATGATGGCCCTCTTCTCACATCTCCATTAGGCAGCGCCCCAGTGAGGACTCTGTGTGAGAGCTCTGACCGCACATTTTCCTTCCATACTGCTCTAGCAGGGTTCTCCATGAGGGCCCCACCCCTGCAGCAAACGTCTGCCTGAACATCCAGGTGTTTCCATACATCCTCTGAAATCTAGGCAAAGTTTCCCAAACCTCAGTTCTTGACTTCTGGGCATCCACAGGGTCAACACCACATGGAAGCTGCCAAAGGCTTGGGTCTCGCATGCTCTGAAATCTGGCCTGAGCTGTACCTTGGCACCTTTTAGCCATGGCTGAAGCAGCTGGGATACAGGGTACCAAGACCCTAGGCTGCACACAGCAGGAGGGCCCTGTGTTTTAAGGGCCTGGCCCATAAAACAATTTTTTTTCTCCTAGGCCTCCAAGCCTGTGATGGTGGGGGCTACCATGAAGGTCTCTGACATGCCCTGGAGACATTTTCCATATCGTCTTGGTGATTAACATTTGACTCCTTGTTACTTATGTAAATTTCTGCAACAGGCTTGAATTTCTCCCTAA
>NW_012120598.1:2531055-2589298 GCF_000951035.1 Colobus angolensis palliatus
GTAATGAGGTAAACAATATAGTTCCTAAACTGGAAGGTTAAATGATTCCTTCACAGAGGAAATTAAATATATATATATATATATATATTTTTTTTTTTCCTATCACATCACCAGGCTGCAACTTTCCAAGCTTTTATTCTCTGCTTCCTCTTGAATGTTTTGCCCCTTAAAAATTTCTTCTGCCAGATAGCCTAAATCATCTTTCTCAAATTCAAAGCTCCACAGATCTCTAGGGCAGGAGCAAAATGCCACCAATCTCTTTGCTAAGCATTACAAGAGTGACCTTTACTCCAGTTCCCAACAAGTTCCTCATCTCCATCTGAGACCACCTGAGCCTGGACTTTATTGTCCATATCACTAACAGCATTTTGATCAAAGCCATTCACCAAGTCTCTAGGAAATTTGAAACTTTCCTGCATCTTTCTGTCTTATGAACCCTCTAAGTCTCTAAGAAGTTTCAAACTTTACCATACTTTCCTGTGTTTTTGTGAGCCTTCTAAAGTGTTCCAACCTCTGCCTGTTACCTAGTTGCAGAGTTGCTTCCACATTTTTGCTTATCTTTACAGAAGCACCCCACTCCTGATACCAATTTACTACAGTAATTTGTTCTCATGCTGCTTTGAAGAAATACCTGAGGCTGGTTGACTTATAAAGAAAAGAGGTTTAATTGACTTACAGTTCTGCATGGCTTGGAGGTCTCAGGAAACTTACAATCATGGAGGAAGATCTCTCTTCACAGGGTGGCAGGAGAGAAAAATGAGTTCAAGCAAGGGAAATGCCAGGTGCTTATAAACCCATTAGATCTTGTGAGACTTACTCATTATCATGAGAACAGCATGGGAGAAACTGCCCCCATGATGCAGATATCCCTACCTGATCCCACCCTTGACACAGGGAGATTATTACAATTCAAGGTGGGATTTGGGTAGGGACACAGAGCCAAACCATATCAGATAGATAGGTAGTTTATTCTTTTGATTTTTGTTTTGATTCTGTTTCTCTAGTGAATTGTGACTGATAAATTGATTCAATGTATTTAATAGATATAGACCTATTTAGATGATCTAATGACTCTTGTTTGTATTTCAGAAGTTTGTGTATTTTGAGAAATTCTTTTATTTTATCTCAGTTATAATATTTTTCATCATACAATTATTAATATTATCCCTTTAATATGCTTTTAATGTCTATAAAATTATTAGTGATGTCCCAGCTTTCATTTCTGATATTGGTAATTTTCTTCTTTGATTGCCATGCTAGCATGCAAGTCATGCAAGCATGAAAAGTACTGCATTAAAAATAAAGACAGATGTAAAGCACAAAAAGAGCCTAAGTTCTTACACAACTGAGAAAAAAACAGAAGAATGTTTTCACAAAAGAAAAATGAAAGATAATGTAATTTTTAATTAAAGAAGACATCAAATATAAACAATGTGAATAAACTCAACAAACAATTGTAAAATTAATTGAACAGAGAATCAAAATGACAACATTACAGAGCTAGTTAAATAGAAACCATAGGAAACAGATTAGACAGTGTGGATGATAAAATTAGTAACAGAAAAAGCCATGAGATAGTCTCAGTGAAATAAAGGGGTAAAAAAATACTAGTCAGAAAGAAGTTAATGTTCATGGTATACAGGAAATGTGGATCCAAAATAAAGGTAAATGATACACCTGCAATAAAAGTCCAACAAATGAAATTAAAAAGAATAATTATGTAGTAGAAGAAAATATTTCTAAAATGTAAAATAATACTCATAGATTTAAAGGCATACTGTTCTCAAGAAATTCATTAGAAGAACTGATTTTATGACATTCTGGTAAAGTGATTGAATTTCAAGGATAAAGAAAGAATTCATCAGGTATCCAAGAACTTACAAAGGGGATAAATCTGGCTGGGCTCAAATGCCTCCATGGAAAAATAAAGGGCCAGAAGATAATAGAACAATATTTACAAAATTCTAATGGAACAAGTGTGTCTCAAGAATATTATAACCAGACAAGTTGTTATCCAAGTACAAAATGGCAGTACTGGCATACTTAATCATGCAAAAACTCACAGAGTATGTCATTCCTTATTCTGTCTTAGAATGAAACTATGTAAGAGACAAATGAAGAAGCCATTGTAAAATAACTGACTGGAGCCTTGTTGCTGCTTCCTCAGAAGGGAAGGAACAGCATGTCCTCACATGTAGAAGGTACGGAAGGGAACAAACCCACACCCTCGAACCCTTTTATAAGGGCTTGAATCCCTTCATCACCTTCTAAATACCCCATCTCTTAATATTATTACATTGTCTATTAAGTTTCAACAAAAAATTTGGAGTGCACCCAATTTGGTCATTGTTTGGATATTAGAACACAAAATTTAATTACTCAGTTTCTTACTATATGTAAGACATTATTATCACCACATTAATTTCATTTGTTATTTTTATTACGATTGTAACAAAACCTAGGAACATCTGTATACAGAACTTAAACACAAAGACTTTCCAGATTTTGTCATTTAATCCCAAAATCTTACCACTTAAGGTAAGGTATCTTAATTACGTAATGAGGTAAACAATATAGTTCCTAAACTGGAAGGTTAAATGATTCCTTCACAGAGGAAATTAAATATATATATATATATATATATATTAGAAGAAAACAGTTCCTAGTTATTTTGGAAATTGTATTATGTGTTGCAAAACAATGACAATAAATGTACTTAAATAAATCACCAACTTAATAATTCATCTTCATTTGAATCCTTAGTTTTCTCATGCAAAGTCTAGTATTCCTACAGAGCCAGAACAGTGTACAAAGAACAAGACAGGGAGATAAAATTAATGCTAGCTTAGTTTTATATGAAGCATCAATTAGGAATATTAACTGTTCTCATGTTTAAATATTTGCTTTTGACAAAATCCAAACAAGCTTACTATGTGTTAGATTAGTAGGTATAGAGTCAGCATGGCGGTAGATCTGGAGTGGGGCACGTGTATTTCGTAGATTCAAAGATGTCAATTTTAAAAAGTACTAATTGTATATTAAATTTGGAAAGAATACCACTTTATTGAACGCACACCAAAATTTCAAGATGTCTTCCATTTTCAGAGCAATTTTTATAAAAAAGGATATACTGGTTTATTCTACTACAGGCATGAAAGTTACCATGCAAACCAGAGATACATTTGTTCTTTGTGAAGAAGCTTCTGCCCATTTGCCCGTTTCAGTGTATCATTTAAACAGTACAGCCAGTGCTCAATAGCGGCGTCAGTTAAAGTCACCATCATGGCTACACAAATTGATTCCTTATGTGGGAAAAAAAAGTCCTGAAATGGCTGATGGACAATTAAACATCTTGGTTCCCATGTTATTTCCCTGGAACCTCAAGTAGATTTAGTCAGACCCTTGTTAATTGATAAATATGATTGAGGACTTTGCTATATCTTTTTTTCATTAAATGAGTACATTAGTCAGAAACATAAATAACCCATTGTAGTGATCATTGCCTACATGGGGAGATTTTTAGCTTCAAGTAATGGATACACAACGCAAAGTGAACATTTATTCTATGAGAGAACACAAAGTACAGACGGAGCGTGGCTCCATGATTGATTCAGTAGCTCAGTGACACGATCCATGTGCTAGGTGTTTTTTCATCTTTGCACTCTCTCCGACTCAGCCTATCAGCCAAGTGTAAGTCCACATTTCCAAAAAGGCTGCAGCCTTTCCAGGTCTTTGCAGGGAGAAATGATCATGACCACATTCTCTGAAGGAGGAGAAGGGAACTTCCTCCCCTGAGTCTCATTTTATTAAGGAAAAAAAATTTTTTTTTTACATGCTCAGCCCTCACCCTGAAGACATTCACAATTCTTATTTTTCAGTAGCAATTAATTTTATTAGTTTGACAATAATTTATGATCATAAAACAATGCAATTCAAGAAATGACTAAAATATGTTAAAGAAAATATAATAATTATTCCTGGCACTTATATCTAATATTTCAAAACAGACTATTTCAGCAACTGATTTATAAAGTGCTAATATAAAAATAATCTCAAATATGTTTAATTTTGCCCATAAACTATAAATTATGAATTACTATAAATTTTTGGTTAGCAAAAAAAGCCAAAATATTTTTCCTCATGCGACTTAGTTATAGTGATAATTAATTTGAAGAGCACTTATATAGACTGAATGTTGACGCAAGAAGTAGTTTTTGCATGAGCATTTTGAGCATTATCTTGGAATTAGAAGTAGTTTTAAGTCACTTTCTCCTGTGTATTGGTTTCCTGCTGCCTCTGTAACAAATTACTGGAAACTTGGTGGCTTAAACAACAGAAAATTTATTCTTTCACAGTTCTGGATGTCATAAATCTGAAATCAGTATCAAGGGGTTTGGAGGGTGTGGCCATCAGGAAAGTTCTACACAGATAATTCCTTATCCTTTAGATAATATTTCTAGTGGCCACCAAAATTCACTGGCTTATGGTACATCAGTCTCACCCCCGCCTGTGTGATCACATCCCCTCTCCTTTTCTGTCTGTGTGGTCAAATTTCTTTCTGCTTCCCTCTTACACAGATACATGTGATTGTATTTAGAGTCCATCTGGCTAATACTGGATAATCTTTTAGGTCAAGATCTTTAACTTAATCACATGCAATGATTGATTTTTGTCAGATTTTTCATATAAGGTAATATTCAGAGGTTCAAGAAATCTAGATATGAATTTTTTCTGGAACATTTTGGACCTACCGCACACTCATTCACTTATTCTTTTATGTATTTAACAAATATTATATGAACACCTGCAATGGAACGGACACTGTTCTAATGCAGGGTATATAACAGCAAACTAAAGAGACAAAGATTTTACATTCTTGGAGTTTACATTCTAGAACAAACATTGGCAAACTGTTTCTGTAAAGGGCCAGATAGTAAATACTGTTTGTAGATCATACAGTTTCTCTGTTGCAACTACTGAACTCTCCTGTTACAGCATAGACACAGCTCCTCCTCTCTAAATATATAAATAAGTAGCTGTGGCTATATTCCCATAAGTAATTATATATGAAAACAAGAAGCAAGCTAGATTTGGCTCTTGAGTTATAGTTGGCCAGCACTTTCTCTGGACAGAAGATATAGGAGAAAAAGTGACAGGCAAATACAGAATGTGTCAGATGGTAATAAGTGATGTGGTTTTAAATAAAGCACATTCAGAGAAATAGGACATTCAAATGTGAAGGCTATAACTAACTGCTATAACAAATAAATCAAAAAATTTTAGTGGCTTCCCAAAGAGCCATTTTCTCAGTGTTTATGTGAAGTCCGATACGAAGATTACTTATTAGTGGAAAACCTTCCATGTGGTCATTCAGGAACCCAGCCTCTTGCTCTCTTGCATCTGCCTTCCTGAGAACTCTAGAATCGTGTGTTCAGTTGGTGGTTGAAGAAAGGGAGTAGAGAACAGCACACAGGCATTTTAAGGAAGCAGGATTATAAGGTTTGGTCAATTCCACTCAGTTTATATGCATTTTCTTGTCTGACAGCTCAATTGCCTGACTTCACCTAACTTTAAGAAAAGCAAACTATGCAGTTGAGCTGGGTGTCCAGGGGCATTTAAAAAACAGTGTTGGGCTGGGCACAGTGGCTCACGCCTATAACCCAGAACTTTGGGAGGCCGAGGCGGGTGGATCACTTGAGGTCAGGAGCTTGAGACCAGCCTGGCCAACATGGTGAAACCCCGTCTCCACTAAAAATACAAAAATTAGCCGGGCGTAGTGCTGGGCACATGTAATCCCAGCTACTGGGGAGGCTGAGGCAGGAGAACCACTTGAACCCATGAGGTAGAGCTTTCAGTGAGCTGAGACTGCACCACTTCACTCCAGCCTGGGTGACAGAGTGAGACTCTGTCTCAAACAAACCAACAAGCAGGATTGGAGATCACTGAGCAACATTTAATTCAGGAAGTGTTACTCTTATAAGCAGGGTAGCCAGAAAAAGTTTTCCTGGCCTTCCTGGGGAAAGTAGGAGGATAATGTGGCAGAGATTTGGTAGGGGGGGGCGTTCAAATATTTAGGCTAGCTTTGTGCTTCTGAATTTATCTCTTTGCAGATAGTTTAGTCATGAGACTGAGCAGTAGTTGTTGAAATGTGGGAAGGAAAAATACAGGCCATTTTCAGGTCAGACTCTTAAAACACACTGTGCTCTTCTCCTTGCTTTCTCTCTCTCGTTTTCTATGGGACCAAAATCAAGGACTTAATCTCTGCTTAGAAGAGAGCTAACCAGAGGTCCTTCCATACTCTCACTGGACTGTAATATTGGGAAAAAAAAAAAGACATTGTATTAAGCTACTTAGGTTTGTAGTATATTTTGCAAACCAGTAAGTGTTATTTTCCTTATATTCTAGTTCTATAGCTACCAGAGAGTAGAATGTTCCAGGCAGAAACCCTGAGTCTGGGTCAAGTTCAAGGATTCCAGGGTATAAGGAGAAGAGCTAGAGAAGGAGAGAGGTAAGAAATGAGGTCAGGAGATAAGATGGACAATTATGTAGTGTCATTGTTAGACCTGGCTTTTACTCTGAAAAAGAGGATTTATACTGAGAGAGAGATAGGATCTAACTTTCATTTTAAAATAATCATTTTGGCTGCTGTTTTAAGAACTGATGTTGGAGGTTGTGAAAAAAAAAGAACAGCTTCTTAGGAGGATATTGCAATAATGCAGGCGTAAAGTGATGATGGTTTGAAGAGGTTTTCCTCATCAGCATCTGGAAGAAAGTATTTGCCATTGTTAATGAGATTGCGCATGTTCATGATGATATGGCCATAGAGAGTATTTACCATTACTGAGAAGGAGACTTCAAAATTTTATTAGAAGAGGGAAGTATGAGGGAGATCAAATGTGGACATGCTACATTTGAGATGCCTTTTAGATATCCAAGCAAATATTTAGAGTAGGCATTTAAACGTGGAAATATAAATTGCAAAATCATCCGTGTGTAGACATGAGACTGGATGAGTTCAGTAGGGCAATGAGTATTTTTAAAAGGAAGTATCAATGGACTGAGTTTTAGTGCATCCCAAATTTCAAAGGCTGGAGAGTTAAGAAAGATCAAACAAAAAAAAAAACCTAAGCAAAATCTCATGATAAGAATCAAGAAAATGGCATCCTGGATATAAACTGGACAATGTGTTTCAAGAAGGAAAGCGATCAGCTAATTTAAGCACCACAGAGGTCAAGTAAGACAAGTACCGAGAATTGACCTGAACTTAGCAACTTGGAGATCAATGATGGTCTGGGTGGAGGATCTCGTTTTGAAGTCGTAGGACTGAGAGCCCTTCAGGACTAGATCAAGGAGAGAATTGTGTGGGAGAAACTGGAAACAGTTGGAGAAACTTTAATGTAAAGAAAAAGAGATAAATGGGGGGGGGAATGGAAGGAGGCCTTGGATCAAGAGAGGCTTTTTCTCTGTTATCTATTATAGCTGTAAATTTATGGGAATTATCCTTTAAAAAGGGAAAAATTGGAAAGTCAGTATATCATTTTCTCCCGTATCGGGAGAAAACAAGGGCAAGTGCTAGAATGATACAAGTGGGATCTAGTGAAGAGATGCCCTCCTTGGACAGAGGCCTGGAGAAAATCTTCAGCAGTACCAAGAACAAAAATGCATGGACAAATTTCTCCACAGTGGTAGGAAGGATGATCGAGAATCAGGAGAGATACAGGTAGAGGGATGATTTACATGGTGGCAGTTTGTACAAGTACTCTTCTGATTTTTACCATTGTCTTTGTATAATAAGAACCAAAGTCATTAGGTGAGATGAGAATTGGGCAGGAGATACAGGAAGGAGATAGGGAAGAAATGGAAAACATTTTAGGAATGTGAAAGAGTCAAAGGAAAGGAGCAGACAACTATTAAAGCATTGGTGCTGATCAGTAACAGACCACTTGAAGTTCATGGTTAGTAATTTACGGTAAAATCTGGCAAGCACAGTTGTGGGTTTTACCATGCGAGGGTGACAAATACAAAGCACAGAATTAGAGTCAATCGGATTGGGGATTTTGTAAGGCTTCTATGATGAAAGAAGTGCATGGCAGGGAAATTGAGATCAGATCCTGGGAAATGAATATAAGCCTGATGAGGATGAGGATCTTGTTTATTTTTGTCACTGATGTGACTTGTGCACCTGGAAGAGAGCCAAGCACATATAAGCATGTGATAAATATTTTTGGGGTAAATGAATTAAATCCAATGCCTTGACTCATCAGTTGGGCTGGGAGGTAAATGAAGACAGAATGCAGTTGAGAGAGGAAGTGAATACAGGTAGAATTCATGCCTTGTATATCTCAGAAGCTTAACAGACATTTAAATGTGGGTGGGTGAACTGCTTGCCATTTTTGAGACTTGTTTTCTTCAAAGGTAAAATTGTAATACATAATTACATGGAATCATGGCAATAACTTATGAAATACGCTCAGCACAGTGCCTTGTATATAAAGAGCACTCACCACCTATTCTCAGTCATTGTTATACAGAGGTTGTTTTCATTTTGTTTCCTTAGCTTTAAACTAAAAACTTGCTGGCATCATACATGCCTGGATATCACTATATATTATTACCAAGAGATTGATTTTATGACTAAAATAAAAGGCAACTTGTTGAATTGACAGGTTAGATTAATTAAATGTACTGTCTGGGGACTTCCAGGAAAATTAGAGTTCTTTCAATACATGAAGACTAAACTAGCATAAAACATTATCTAAAATATTAGCATCATATAGTATATAAAACCTTAGAAGTTTCCCTTCTAGATTATGTATTTTCTCAAAATGTGTCTACAAGCATAATGAACAAGAGATAAGCATGGCAGCCGAAGGAATCAGCTTTAGTAGAACAGATTAGATTCCGTGTAACTAATACAGATCTCCCTGTAAGATGTGAAGACTGATTAGCATTGTGCAAATATATAAGGGAGCCGTGTTCCTCAGCTTCTCCTGCTCACTTGCCATCTCTCCGTCATTCACTTTTAATTAAAAGATTAGTGGGTAGTTTTGAAAAAGAAAAAAGAAACAAGGGAGGAAGTTCCTGTCTCCTTCTATGGTTTCAAGTAGCAGGGTTATTGAAAGAAAGATTTGGATTGAAACACAGATCTCATCTTTTCATACATGTAGCTTTTTTCTTGACCCGTTATTTGAAGTTATAAATCAGGAAGAAACAGGATGACAGGAGCTCTATATTTAGTGCTTTAAGGTAGACAGCAGGTTAGTTTCTTCTGTTTATTTGGGTTCTTTATTTATTTGCATCTACTGTCAGGCTGTTGATTGCAACTGAGTTAAGTTCATGTTTTGAATCTCTATGTTAAAGTGGATCAGGTTTGCTCATCCCACTTCTCAGCCATATCTAAATAATCTTCAATAATATTTTGATTTCCTTTATTCACATTTACCAACTACTGAATTTAATTGAATAGATAAGCAAAAGGTACTTTGGTTCTCAGGCCAGGAATGTAGAAAAATTTTACGGTGACGGAAAAACCACTGAACGGTAAGACATGGGACTTGGGTCCTTATTGTGGTTCTGCAGCTGACACGTTGGGGTCTTGTTTTCTTATGCTTTAAATGAGAAGTCAGTCTTGAAGGTCTCCATTGCTCTTTATTCTGCAGGGGTTACATGAATGTGGATTGATTACTGGAGTTGACCTAAGAATGTTTACAGGTGTGCAATATGTTCTGATGAGAGTGGAATTAGAAAGGCTAAGGCCAAATGTGTGTATGTGTGTGTGTTTATATCTGAGAAATAGGCAAACAAGTGGCATGAACTACATTGCACTCAGAAGGCATTGCTGGGAAATGTAAGAATCATTTTTATCATATGAGGCAGCTCAGGAAAGTGAAAAAGAATGTGTTTTCCCCTGGGGAATAAGGCTGAGATGATTCCACTAGTGGGCCCTGCTCTTGCCTTTCTCTCCTGTACTTCACATTGGCAGAGCCTTTGAAGACAAAGGCAAGAAGGAGACATTTCTCAGCCACTCCACAAAGACAGTAATGTCAAGTCATACAAAAGGAAAATAATTTAGTGGGAATCACACACAGTTTCAATTCCTCTTTGATTTGTGTAGTAAGCAGGAATGAGTTTTGAGTATACTTATTTGAAGAAGCCACTTCCAGAATCCCTTTTAAGAATAATGCCCATATTATTATTTTCCATATATGGATATGAAAATAATTAGTTTGTGTTGAATTTGATAATCCTATATTAGGTATTTATTTATTTGGATACAGGATCTCGCTCTGTCTCCTAGGCTGGGGTGCAGTGTCACTATCATAACTTTTTTTGTTTTGTTATTTTTAGTAGAGATGAGGTCTCACTATGTTGCCCAAGCTTGTCTCTAACTCCTGAGCTCAAGTGATCCACCTGCTTGGGCCTCCCAAAATGTTTGTATTATAGGCATAAGTGCCATACCTGACCCATAATTCTTATCTTACAGAAGGCAGAATAATAATGATTTACAAGGATCATTGTCAAGCATATTTTAATGTCATCAACATTATTAGAATGTTAAATAACAGAACACATAGACCACATGTATGTAATGCCTTGCACAAAGGCCAAATGTGTCTCTTTTTTAGGGAGAGAGGGACATGACAGTGTGTGTGGCCAGGCAGCCTCCTTCCATCAGTCTTCCAGGCTGACTGAGGCACTCGCATCACTCAAATCTTCAACATTCCTCAGACATCTGGTTATGCTGGAACCTGTGAACTAGAAGTAGAAAGAGCATGAGGAACATTTGCAGGACTTTTTTTGTCCTGCAAATTTTATATATTAAAGTGTGCAACATTAGTGTTTTGATATACATATACATAGTTAAAACTACTACTGTCAAGCCAGTTTACATATCGATCATCTCATATTGTTAACTTTTTTGTGTGTGGCTAGGAGCATTTAAAATTTACCCTCTTAGCATACACTATTACCAGGTAGAGTCCTCATGCTGTACATTAGATCCTAAATACAGTTATCCTAAGTAATTGCAATTTTATACCCTTTGCCCTCTAACTTCTTATCTCCAACCCTTTGTCTCTGGTAACTGCTGTTCCTATTGTCTGTATCTGTTTATTGAACATATTTTTAGATTCCACACATGAGAGAGATCATGCAGTATATTTTGTGTGTGCCTGGTTTATTTCACATAGCATAATGTTCTCCAGGTTATCTATGTTGTCTCAAATGGTAGGATCACTTTCTTTTTATAAAAGGATGAATAATATTCCATTATATGATGTGCATATGTATATGTATCGTGATATCTTTATCTGGCCATTCATATACAGATACTTAAGTTGTTTCTATATCTTGGCTATCAGGAATAATGCTGCAATGAACATACGAGTGCAGATATCTTTATGAAGTACCAATTTCATGTCCTTTGGGTATATGCCCAGTACAAGGATTGCTGGGTCATATAGTAGTTCTATTTTTAATTTTAAAAAATTAATTTCTTATTTTGAGATGGAGTCTTGCTCTCACCCTAGCGTGATCTTGGCTCACTACAACCCCCGCCTCCCGGGTTCAAGTGATTTTCATGCCTCAGCCTCCCAAGTAGCTGGGATTACAGGCAAGCACTACTATGCCTTGCCAATTTTTGTATTTTTAGTAGAGATGGGGTTTCACCATGTTGGCCAGGTTGGTCTTGAATTCCTGGGCTCAAGTGATCCCCTCACCTTGGCCTCCCAGAGTGTGGGGATTACAGGCATGAGCCACCCGCACCCGGCTCTCTATTTAAAAAAAATATTTTTTTTTATTATACTTTACATTCTAGGGTGCATGTGCATAATGTGCAGATTTGTTACATATGTATACATGTGCCGTGTTGGTGTGCTTCACCCATTAACTCGTCATTTACATTAGGTATATCTCCTAATGCTATCCCTCCCCCCTCCCCCCACCCCACAACAGGCCCCAGTGTGTGATGTTCCCCTTCCTGTGTCCAAGTGATCTCATTGTTCAGTTCCCACCTATGAGTGAGAACATGCGGTGTTTTGTTTTCTGTTCTTGCGATAGTTTGCTGAGAATGATGGTTTCCAGCTGCATCTATGTCCCTACAAAGGACATGAACTCATCTTTTTTTATGGCTGCATAGTATTCCATGGTGTATATGTGCCACATTTTCTTAATCCAGTCTGTCACTGATGGATATTTGGGTTGGTTCCAAGTCTTTGCTATTGTGAATAGTGCCGCAATAAACATACATGTGCATGTGTCTTTATAGCAGCATGATTTATAATCCTTTGGGTATATACCCAGTAATGGGATGGCTGGGTCAAATGGTATTTCTAGTTCTAGATCCTTGAGGAATTGCCACACTGTCTTCCACAATGGATGAACTAGTTTACAGTCCCCCGAACAGTGTAAAAGTGTTCCTATTTCTCCACATCCTCTCCAGCACCTGTTATTTCCTGACTTTTTTGAGAAACTTCCATCTTTCTTTCCATTATGGCTGTACCAATTTACATTCCCAGCAAAAATACACAAGGGTTTCCTGAGAAAACCATTTTTTATATATATAAAGGTAGTGGGGCTGTACTTGAAAAGAATGGAAGGATCTGTTAGCCAGAAATTGTATAAAATCCAAATTCCTAAAATGTCTATAGCTCAGATATATAACATTCTTTGTAATTAGTGATTAAAGACCCTAGAATTTCATTTCAATTTTACTAAGGCACTAATGTGAGAAACTGTGATACTCTCGTAAGAGCTTCTGGGAGTTAGCTCAAGGCCTATGCACACAATACACCAAGCTTCTACATCTTGACCCGATTTTGTGGCACTTTGTTATGTCTTGTCCATTATTTAGGGAGAAAATTACATGCTTTGTGAATTGAAGATTTTATAGATGTCTCAGGATTCCTTCTGAATGCCCAAAACCTACTGTATTACAGGTTTTGATATTTGAGGTAATTATATGAATAGCAATATATTTAACCTTTTTGGAAGGGAGGCGGGGATGGAGTTTTGCTCCTGTTGGCCAGGCTGGGGTGCAGTGGCATGATCTAGGCTCACTGCAACCTCCGCCTCCTGAGTTCAAGTGATTCTGCTGCCTCAGCCTCCCCGATAGCTGGGATTACAGGCACCTGCCACCATGCCCAGCTAAGTTTTTGTATTTTTAGTAGAGACCAGGTTTCATCATGGTGGCCAGGCTGGTCTTGAACTCCTGACCTCAGGTGATCCATTCACTTTGGCCTCCCAAAGTGCAGAGATTACAGATGTGAGCCACTGTGCCTGACTGATATATTTAATCTTGAATGGAATTGAAACTATAGAAAAAATATGTCACTGAGAGTATATTGCTAAACATTTTTACAAAGGGGTATGGGCAGTGAAAAAGAGGCACCATGAGAAAACAGCGTGTTAGCTTGAGTCCCGGAGTCTGAAGCTGTAGTGCACTATGATTGCATCTGTGTGTGTGTGTGTGTGCATGTGTGTGTGTGTGTGTTTAGAACTATATATCTTACGTAGCATCTGTAGTGTCAAATTATATCTTTATTAAGTAGACTTAGGTGTGGTGGATACGGAAATCCCACTAAATTTTATAATACAGTTTCTTAGGGTTGCAAAATGTACTCACTGTTTTCTATTGTCTATGAAATACACTGTACTAACTGCACTCCTGTTTATGGTACCAAAATATCTAAAGGATATTTTGACACTTAAGACACGAATCAAACATATCTGGGGAAGAAAACAAATTTCTATCCATATAAAATGCTCAGGATAGTGTTGTTTTATTTTTAAATATAGATTCCAGAAAGGATTTTAAAGAGAAAGTTGAAGTCAACATTTTCTACAGTGACCTGCACAGTTACTGACCCACTTGACTAAGCTACTGGGCACTCCCCACCTAACTTATGTCTTGGCCCCTTGTTTCCTGCTGTGTTGTTTCTTCTTTCCTAGTTACTGGTTTATTTTACTCAGATCTTCAGGCTCAGCTGCTATCTTCTAGGGCATACATTTTTTTCAATTCATACAATAGTTAAATCAAGGTATAACAGTCTATCTTTGACCTTATGCCTCCATCTTTTTGTAATTTGGCTTCTGTCCCGTCTGAAACCACTTTAAGCACTGTGGCTTACTTTTACTTTCACCTGGTGCCCTTGATGGTAGCAGCCCTCCAGACAACCTGCCACTACCGTCACCTGGCTGGAGCAGGGAGGTGCGGTGGGGGCTGTATGCTCTGTGGAGCCAGGGGACCAGGGAGAAGCTGGAGCCCCGCCCCTTCTGAGTTGGAGTGGGAGCTTCCCGGGTGCTGCTGCAGCTGCCCAAACCACGGCTGCATACCCAGCCTTGCTCCATGGAGCAGGCAGGAGTCCTGCCCCACTCCCAGGCACAGCTGCAGCTACCTGAACAGCGGCTACAGACTCAGGCATCCTTATGCTCTTGGGGGCCTGGGAAGGCCTCCCTGTCCTCTTGCCAAGGAAGGCCCCTCTGTCCTCGTAGGCGCCAGAGTGTCCGCTCTTAATGCCTGGCTTCTCCCTTTTTTCGTGCCAGCAGATAGGAGCAAAGTCAGGCAGCCTGGGTACCTTGAACAGCAGTAGGAGGATGACAGGTTCATGGGCAGAAAGGGGCAGGTCCCCAGTGAAGCCCCACCTTTAGGCCGGGGAAGGCCTGAAGCCTGGGGGCCGGCTGCTAGTTCTGAGGGGGATCTCGTGGTGCTTTTACATGGGCCTGCCCATGGCTGTCCATGCAACAATCAGCGTGCCCTTCCTCCCTCTGAGGCCCACAGAATCCCGGGCCTCAGCCAGAACAGAGCAGAGAAGCAGATACCAGCTGCAGAGAGGAACGAGGAGCTACTCTCTGCTGATAACTGGAGAACGTTGGGACAACCAGCAGCAGAGAGGAGCTTCCACTCCAGGGAGACCTGTCTGCACAGAGGAGCAACCTAACCCAGGGCCTTCTACACTCTGCTGAGGGCTGAACACTCGTCCAAACACCCTGGCTACAGAAAAGAGCTATCCAAAGCAGGTCTCCGCGCTGTTCTACTGCTCAATAAAGGTCTTCTTCCTCTTGCTCGTCCTCCGCTTGTCTATGTGCCTCATTCTTTCTGGTTTCAAGACAAGAACTCGGGGCCTGCCGAATGGCAAGTCTAGAAGAGCTGTACCACAAACAGGACTGAAGCGTGACCTTTGCTCACCTCGTTGTGGGTGAAGAGAGGCAGAGAAGAGCTGCAGCCCTTGCAGGAGCCCAGACACGGGAACTCCCTGAGCCAGGGCTGTTAGTCCCTCTTTGAGGCCCTGGAGTTCCTGGCATCTCAGAGCTTCTGGGTACCACCACATTCCCCAGTGCCAGCTGCTTGTGGGGTGCCTGTCCAGCTGCAGCCTTGCAGAGAGCTGGCACCTGTGCCAACACCTGGTGCTGCCTGCATTGCAGTAGCTGACGGGTCTGACTGCATAGAGGCTGGACCTCATACTTGCTGACACACCCCTCACCACTCCATGCCTAACTCACCCTTGGGATGCATGGGATACAGGCTAGTAGCTTGAGCCAAGCACCGCCTGCCAGGCCAAGTGGGTGGAACAAGCCCAGTGGGCCGAGCAAAACTCAGGAAAACGCACCACTGTACAGAGGTTTCAGGCCAGAAAAGCAACATTGCAATGATCCCATAACATCACTGTGCCTGAAATCCTGACTTTGTTGTCTGACTCAGTTTTCCTTGGCCAATCCCTCTGCTTGAGACTAGACACGTGTCCTCCATCTGTAATTGCTGGACCTCAACTCCAGCTAGGTGTATGTTTCCTGACGACCTCTCTGTGTCCATATCTCTGTTCCATTAGTCCTAGAGCCGCTGAGGGGTTCTGATTGTTTTACAAACTGAAAAATTAAGCCAAACATAATATCTAAGAACTTCTGTCACTCTCTCACAGATTCCAGTATCCTCAAGATAAATTAAGTTTATCATAGCTTTTACGTAAGCAAGCAAGCTATCAAGACCCCCATACAATAATAACATGCTTTGAAAACACTTGTGTGTGTGTGCTTGTGTGTGTTTGTGTGTGAAAAAGTAAAAGAAGACCAGCATAAAATTGTGTAAGGTGATTGAAGAAAGAACACACTGATGTTCCTTTAAGTATCTTGTGTATATACACAAGATATAGAGAAAAGAGAGGGTTAGAAGCATTATGGCATTTTTCAAAGAACTAGATATTAGTTTCTTTGAAATTTGTATTACGTTTTACTCTGGTCTCTTGTCTAGAATACATTCAAATGCACATGTTTGCTGCTGCTAGAAGTTTGCCTATGAAATTCAGATCTATGGTTACCCTGGAAAAAATTATAATGCTGCTTTTCAAATCTCACAAAAAAAACCCATGATTACATAATTGAGTTCCTGACCCTGCAGGCCCCTGAAGTCTGTTTGTGAAATGTTATTATGAAATATTATTTCTTTATACTACAGTTTTCTCATTAGTCCTGTCCTAGTAGTCTCATTTTATGTTAAGTTGACTGATGAGATACAATAACACTCCATAAGGATACATTGCCTTAATTTTAGTCTCAGATTATTTTGATTTGTATAATGAATTTTCTTTATGTATTACCAGGTATTATGGTTAATTTTATGTGTGCATTTGGTTAGGCATCAGTACCCACATATTTGGTCAAACATGATTCTGCATGTATTATGAAGGTATTTTTTAGATAAGATTAACATTTAAAACAGCTGAGTTTGAGCAATCACATTCCATTACATTCCAAAGCAGATTATGTTCCATTATGTTGGTAGGCCTCATCCAATTAGTTGAAGGCCTTAATAGAAAAATGCCTTCAAACTCAAACTGCAGCATCTACTCTTACCTGGGTCTTCAGCCTGCTAGCCTATACTTCAGATTTTGGAATTGCCAGCTCCCACAATTGTGTAATCTAATTCCTTAAAATCTCTCTCTTTCTCTCTCCAGAATTATCAATAGGCTGTATGTGCCTATATATATACACACACACATATGTATATATACATCTGTGTATATATAAACACATGTATATACATACACATCTGTGTGTGTGTATATATATATGTATGTATGTGTGTGTTTACATATGTTTCTGTTTCTCTGGATATTAATACACCAGTCAAAATTTTGTTAGCTGCATTATAAGTATAAATGGTACTAAATGCCTCTTCTAGGCAAAATTATCATCACTCAATGACTGTACTTTCTTCAATTTTTTATAAGCACATTGAATTCTTATATATTTTGGGAGAATGAGGCTATATTTTCTTTGTATTCATTAGCAGATTAGTGTGAATTAATTTGTCATATCACTTTGATTCAAATGTTGGCCAGGAGAATTGGTTAAATTACTACTAAGTGGTTAGAAGAAGCTGGATATACAAAATGATTCCTTAGGTAAAAGAGGATCTCATATAAATGTTTTACTCAGGTAATGGATTAGGATCAGGTTCAGATTAGGGATGGGAAGAAAAGACAGATTCCCTGTGTGCTCAAGGAAGCCACAGCAAATAAAACCTTGACCAAAACCAACAAGCAAATAAAACCTTGACCAAAACTTTAGGAGGAAGGGGGAGTGTTAGATAGGCTTGGTGTAGTAACCCACAATCTAGAATAGTATCTCCTGAGAAAGCGATAAACATAATTAAACAAAAAAATATTTCCATGGAAGGCAATTGCAGTATAGTAAAAGGTAGTATTGACCCCAAAGTCCAGGTGTGAGTTATAATTCAATAAACTTAGGCAAGTTTATTTTTACTCCAAGAAATAGTTTACTCATGTTTCATGCTAATATTAAGGCCCCAAGATGTTCAGAAAACGTCATGTAAAATATTCATGAGATCTAAAATCTTGCTGTGAAACAGGCTTTGAAAAAGTATGTGGAGTTCTTTAAAAGTGTAGTTTACTGGACTCCACCTCAGAAATACTGGTTTAGGATCTCTGAGCACTGGTACCTCTAAACTATCTCTGGAAAACTGTCTTCAGCTAATACTGATCTAGTTGTTGAATGTATATGCCTTAGAAATTTATTGAGCACTGAAATGTCTTGTTCACTAAATGGCCTAGAGATGATTCTCCATGATACTGAATGAGTGGTATGAATGAATGGGTCTTCATGCCTTCCTGTTTCTCTTGCCATCATATGACAAATTTCCACTACATGAAGGATTCTATGTGTGACACTATGTGAGATACAAACCCAATATATAGCAAGAGACAGCTTTCAAAAGGGTACTATATTTTAGTAAGGCAATATAAATTCACAAATACCTATAAAACACAATGAAATACAGAAAATTGCATAATAGACACACATGGCTGATTTCTAAGTTATAGGAATAGATACCAAGGAATGAAAAAGAAATGTCAATTTCCATGAATTTTTAAAAATATGTGCAGCATGTAAACTGAGAGGATTCTGTCAGTTGAAGAAGGATGAGATTCTTAAATTTGGAAAGGAGAGATTGGTTTCTTATAAAGGGTTGCAGCCTGCCTGGTGGCTATTCTTTTTCTTTTTTTCTTTTGACACAGGATCTCACTTTATTGTGCAGGCTGTAGTGTAGTTGCACCATCATGGCTCACTGCAGCCTCAATCTCCCAGGCCCAGGGAGTCCTCCTACTTCAGCCTCCTGAGTAGATGGGACAACAGGAATGCACCACCATGCCTGGTTAAATTTTAAATCTGTGTAGAGATGGGGGTCTCACTGTGTTGCCCAGGCTGGTCTTGAACTCCTGGGCTCAAGTGATCCTTTATCAGCCTCTCAAAAGGCTGGGCTGGAATTATAAGAAGATACATTTCTTCTTGTATCAGTAGGGAAAGAGTATTAAGAGCAACATTTCCAGAGAATACTTTCATTTTAGGTAATAGGAAAAAGGTAATGATGAATGTGGAGATATTTTTATTTGTAGGTAAGATCGTGAAGAGCTTAGAGTTTTTTGTAGAGAAGCTGTAGTATATAGACTGTGAAGTGGAAGAAATTTTACATAGGGCAATATCACAAAGTTGATTATTTTTTCGTAATTTAGTTTTGTTTTCTTAAATAAATTACAATATGGGTATATCTCATACTTTAACAGTCTTTCATATATACAAAGTAGAAGATTTGTAGTTTTCTTGGAAAATATATAAGTGATTGAAAGAAGTGACTGTATGGACTATTAAGAGAGGATTCATTCCTACCTTAGTAATAATTTCTATGTAAGATACAGAAGTAAACACTTTTTATTTATTTTATTGATTCATATTCTGAAAAAGTTTCCTGTAGAAAGAGTTAAAGTGAATCTACTGTACCAACCTTCAAATTAATAAGATATTTTGCATTTTCTAAATTCCTTGTAGACAGTTAAAAAGATAAGTTTTTCCAAATCAACCTATTCATTATAAGGTAATAAAAACCTAGTCTCATTTGGGTGGTTTTTGCCAGAATATTCACAGCCCAAATAATATTTCAGTGAAAAAAATTCACATTTATTAATGCTGAATTCTATCAAGATAGAAGTTAGATGTAAACATCCTAAGTGTTATGGAGTATGAAAATTTGCTGTAATAAATGTTCAGTGGATGAACATCTAATACCTTTTACCCAAGTATGATTATATTTTGGCCTCAGAATAAATAATACAGTCTTTTCCAGCCTCTCAACAGTTGCCAAAGTGTAGGAAAGGATAAGATTATGGCATGAAATAATTCACGTGAAGCAGTTCATTAGGAAATACATACTGAGCTTCTATAATATATGTACTTCCAATAATCGAGAACAATTCTTAGAGCATGATAGCATTGTGTGGTCTTTTAGCCTTCATTTAACTTTTCTACTTCATTTAACTAGTATTGCTAGAAAATATTTTTACAATCTTTGGCTAATTAATGGTCTCAAAAAGATAATGATGGATTCCATTGGATATTCTAAATAATTTTCTGCTTATTCTCTGCCTATATCAAGTCTCCAGCAACAAAAACAGCCATGCAACGCCCCCTGCATATTAAATTATCATTCATGTTAGGAATTGAATAGATCTAGTAAATGATTAATATGTGCTAACCAACTTACCATTTTAGGGCAATATTTGCACATGGCTAAACAAATAGATCTTTGCAGAAGATAATGAGATACGTGTCTGTTCTTTGCTTTCTTCATTGATTTGGATCACTGTACAATCATTAAGCCGAAGTCTATCTTAAAGAGGAGAGAGGGCTGCTGGCAGGAAGCCACTTTGGCAGGCTCTTCTATGTTGTGGTCTGTTTGGTTCATCCACAGAGACATGGATTAAGATAGAATTATAGGAAATCCTATTGAGTAAAGGCCTACTGGATGAGAAAAGGGAAAATTAATTTAAGCCTCTCTACTCCTTCAATATAACCTTTTAAAATACTGGGTTACAGCGTGTTCATTTCACTTGTAATTCTGATGTAAGATACTAATGGAAACGACATTTGAAAAGGGACTGATGTGTGTATAAACTGTCACTGGCAGGTCCTAAAAGTACCTTTTCATGTGGGCATTCGGTTTGATGACATTTTCCAGGTTATGAGCATAGATTAGAAGTTATGAAATTCAAAGCCTATAAAGGCGTGTTCAATCTCTATCTCTTACAGGGTAAAGAGTTCTGAAATCTTGATTTACGGAATAAAATATTAACCCAGGACATTGTTAGGGCTATCATCATTTTTTGTTTATTGTTTTAATCTGAGAATGGAGGCTTAAAAACATCTTTGTTTTTTCTTAGCCTGTATAAAATCCATTGCAATGCAGCCTTGGAATTGGATTCCTTTAGCTCATGTACCCTGCGCCTTAGTCAGTCACAGATGAGGGGCCATCTGACCTAATATTAATACTAATACACTGCATATGTGAGAGTGCAGAATTTTCAAAGCTCTTCCATCTATATTAACTGTTTTCTTCTCTCACACGGTTCTATAACTGGTCTCATTTGGCAGTTAAGTGGACAGGGGATGAGAGATTTAAGCGACTTCTACAACACTATAGAGTCAGAGATGGAGCTAGGAGATGCATTAAGGCCTTTGAAATATACTCTTACACATATGTTTCCGAGTAGTGTCAGCTGTTGACAATCAAATGTGTGTGTAGCTTATATTGTTCTCAGAAATTCTTAAGAAAAGGAAAAGAGAAAAGAAAAAGGAGGAAAAAAAAGAAGAATAGAAAAGAAAGAAACAACTTTCACAGTTTTCGCAGAAATATTTCTAGTGCCCTAGAATAAAGACAAGGCCCCCGATTCCAAGGGCACAGATGTGTGGCAGGCAGTGAAGTGGCCACTAGCCAGAGAGCCAAATCCCCATCCAGGGAATACTCGGCGCTGGTGCTAGGAGAATACAGTGGGAGAGGGGCAATAAATGACCAGTGTGCCCAATAAAATGAAAAGGCCAAAATGTTGCTTGGTCAGCTTAGCTTACTATTTTAACCAAACTTTTGGAAGCCATAGCTAATGAAGGTATCCAAAAAACGTTTGAATTGGTGCTGCATGCAATAGCCTAGAAAATGAGAATGGAAAGACAAACAGCAGGATTGATACTGTGGGTCTATGTGTCCTTCGTGCTGCAATGAGAATAACTCAGCTTACTGGAAACTTTCAGGGAAGATGGCAACTTTTCAGGAGCAATTGTTTTGGGATTCTTTTCCCAAGTGTTTTTATATTTTAACAGGTCTAACAATTTTAGTCATGAATGAGAAATCAAGCAACAGAAATCTAGTGTAGAAAAATCACAATTAATATTTTTAAAGACTTAATATGTCCTCTACTGGCTTAGTAGTAGCTTGTGTCAAATTAACTCAAAATGACTTTAGACTTGGCCATGAAAAAAACGTGTTACCTTTTCCACCTACTGCACATTGCTAATTCATTTCTCTTTCTCTTTTCTTTATTGATGTTTATGGTTGGGGAGGTTAAGAGCAGCAGGGGAAGAGAGCCTGCAATGTAAACGTTTTAGCCTGTAACATGAAATGTACATTTCATGTGCTTTATTTATGATAAAAAGAACAAATGAACAAGTTTTCATTTGTCATGAATAAAGCCATACATTTATCACGAATAAAGCACATTTCATTTATCATGAATAAAGCACATAAAACGTAAAAAATTAAATCCATTTTTTGTAATGAAGCATTGTTAAATGCCATGAATAGTTGAGAATGTTCAAGTCATTAATAACAAAACATATCTTTAGTTAGTGTATTAGGCTGTTCTTGCATCACTATAAATATGTAACTGAGACTGAGTAATTTATAAGGAAAAGAGGTTGAATTGGCTCACAGTTCTGCAGGCTGTATAGGAAGCACAGTGGCTTCTGCTTCTGGGGAAGCCTCAGGAAGCTTCTAATCACAATGGAAGGCAAATAGGGAGCAAGCACATTACATGGTGAGAACAGGAGCAAGAGAGAGAGATAGTGGGGGTGGGGGTGGGGGAGAGGTGCCATATACTTCTAAACAACCGGATCTCACAAGAACTCATTCACTATCACAAGGACACCACCAAGGGGATGGTGATAAAACATTCATGAGAAATCCATCCCCATGATCCAAACACCTCCAACCAGGCTCCACCTCCAACAATGGCGACTAAAATTAGACATGAGATTTGGGCAGATACAAGTCATATCAGCTGGCAACAGCGTTTGGAATATATCTGTGTATATGTACCTGTCATCTATGTATCTACATATCTATGTATCTAAATATCTCTTTATTTATATGTGTGGATTGCTATATCTACCTATTTTTCTGTCTAATGGGTGGTTACAATGGATATTATCCATTATTTTCACTATCATGCAAAAACTAGATTTTATACAGAAACACTAGAATATCATCTGCTAGATTTGCTGAATTTGTAGGTACTGTTTTCCATGTATGCCTAACAGGAAGTGGGAAGAAGTGGATGCTTTCTACTTCCTAATCCACCCCTGGTAGAAGGATGGTGTGAGAGAATGCTTTGCGGACCACAGTGAGAGGATGCTTTGGAGAACTAACTGTGGGTCCCCAGGGCCCAGGAAATAGAAACCAGTGTCTGTCTATTCAAGTGTCTGAATAGAACTTACACTTCTGGCAGGACATAGGCTCGGGAGTACATAGAAGAAAAGGCAGAGCCTTCACTATGAACCCAACTCAAGGCAGCCACTAGGACTAAGCAAGTCCGAGTGGGGCTGCAGTCAATATGCACATGGAGCAGGGGCTGAGTGGCAGGATGTTTGCTGTGGAGGGAATGCCTCAGAAAACTGCAGGATGGCGATGCTCAGAGGAGAGGTTGCCAAGGAGCCTGAAAGGCACCACCAGGAGATAGTCAGCAAGAGGAACTGACCCCCAAGAGAAGTGACATTTGACGGCTCCTGTGTCAATGTACATGTGAGGTAGGATGTGCCCCTTTCCCTCCCAACCCACCTCTCCTGCAGCTCGTTGAGTGGGTAAGAAACAGAAAAGAAATGAGGGAAAAAAAAGTAACAAACATGCAAACACACACACACAACACACAACACACACACAACACACACACACAAACAGCCCAGGCCTGCTGTCCCAAGTAGTGGCTAAGGCTGGAACTTGTAAGTGCACTTCTGCGTGTGTGTGTGTGTGTGTGTGTGTATGTAGAATCTTTGAAATGGATGTAAGATTAAAGTTTAGATTCGAAGTTTGACTTTGACTAACTTCAATGCCCATTTGAGAAAATTCGGCAAAAATTACCAAATATAAAATTTATGTTGTGACACATACATATCACTTGCTTATGAATAAGCCATCTAGATACCTATGCTTATTTGTGCTCTGAATATATATTATAAGAAATATTATAATGTGTGCATAAAACAGATTTTCATACAATAAAATTGTGTGGCTTTTTTTGTAACTTGTTGATATTTTTGATTAATACTTGCCCATAAATGTCTACATTTAAAATGTAGTGAGGATTTTCCAATTGCATTACTTTTTAAAAATTGCTAAAAACCCATTTTATGAAATTCGCTATGTAATTATCAAAGAATTTTTCTTCAAAATGAGATTTGGGCAGATCCAAGGCATATCAGTTGGCAACAGTGTTTGAAATATATCTGTGTATATGACTTTTAAACTGACTTTTAAACAATTTTTGCTGCTTGGCATTTGTACTTTCATAATAAATATAAGTTTTAAACAAATCTCTCATCGATGCCATTTCCAGTTTGAAATATTTCCCACTATATTAAATATGATTTTTATGTTTCTTAAATATAATGTTTAGTGGCTTTATCCTTCAATCATAATGGCTATTAGATTTTTTACAGGTAGAATAATAATTTTTAAATCGTTTTTCACTAAACTAAACTAATGAGCAACTAGGATGTGAGTTTTAGAGCTAGCTGGATAATGGGCATGACTAATCAGGGAAGACAAAAGAAAATAAAAGTCTTCAAAATATACACACAATCTCCTCACCATTATGCAACTATTCATCCAATGAATCATGAGGCAAGAGATATTCTAGAAATGAGGGAAAAAATATATGTCAAGACCATTACCTACGGTCAAAGCTTTTATTTTCCTCATTAACCAAAGTTTGTTTGAATTCAAAGCTCACTCACTTAGTAATCATTATTTCCTGGGGAGAAATATGGAATGAATTTGATTTTCATCTACATTTGATTAATGTTTCCTAGTAAAACCATATTTTGCTAAATTCAAAATGTATCATGTGAAACTTGTTGTCTTTGCTCCTCTTTATCTAACTCAATGATGTCACTAATGTATTTTGCAACTTAATTTTTTATAGAGCTAAACATATGCCAAAGGAGCATGTATACAAGTACCCGAGGTAAAGAGGATCTATATTATAACCCCTTGGACCTTATTTTCAGTCTGAGTGGTTCGGATTCCTTTGTCTACTGACAGGATGTGGACAGTACCTCTAAGATTTCATTTTAGGCAATGTGTCTACTCTCTGAGAAACAGGACAGCTTGAAGCGCTACACTAGAAGCAGGCAGAAGTGCTATTACACAGGCACTGGCTGCTGATTGCCAAGAATCACCAGGGGTAGGGGATGAGACATGTGGAATTGATGGGTGGTGAGAGATTATTGCTGTTCTGCAAAGCAAGATGTCAAAAGATATTCCTAGCTGTTTGCCAGATGACAGGCCTGTTGGGGATATTTTGTGTGAAATGATTATTCTCAGTCACATTCAGACCTTTAAGCAATGATGTCAGCATTATCCTAGAGATTAAGAAAAAAAAAAAAAAAGAAAGAAAGAAAGAAAAGAAAAGGGCATGCAGAAGCAGACACCCAGTCTGTCTTCTAGAGAGCCATAAAATGTTTTCTTATTTCCTGGCTACTTACAGTTCTTTTTAATGGTTTGCATTCAATGATCTGGAAAGTGTCAGCCCATATACATTGTGTCTGAATTGAAAACCCTGAGGCAGACTGCTAAAAGATGGACTTTGGAGTTCTACTTTGCTGGTTTCTCCAAACAAGAAAACAAATCACCATCATCAACAACAAAACTCTTCCTCTCAAAAACTACCTGCTTTAAAAATGACTCTGCCGTGGAATAAACTCGACCTGGCTTTTCTACATACTATTTTCTTTTCTTTCTTTCCTTCTTCTTTTTTAATCTTTAGGGTACTGCTGTCATCATTGCTTAAGAACTTGTGTGTAAATGCACAAAAAGAGACTTTCAAACAGACCGATGTTAGCAGCTCACCATAGGAATCAGCTGCATTAATTACAGTGGCTCTTTCTTACATAGCTGACTCCGCGAAAATCAACTGAAAACAATTAGGAATAGATTCCAAGTGTCTGCACAAAGGTTTGTGGTATGACTAACAGGTAACTGAATGTGTCCTATAAGTAAACAGATAGAAAGTAAAGACTAACATAACCTAAGATACTATATTAAAAGGCCAAGGAATTATACAGAAAGTTAAGGAGACATTAGTATATGTGGGTGGAAGCTTAATGGAAATGAAAATCACATGTTGGATTAAAGAGTGATTTCTAAGTGCACCATAAGAACCTTCATTTAACAGTTTTCATAACTGCTGTCAAGATGTAATAATGTTCAAACTTCTCAATGTGTATCATTCTTACACCTTGGTGTGCTTAGCAAATATGTGGCGCATACCTGCTATTTCACAGGAAACCAGAATGGACTGCTCAGATACTTACCTCTACTCTAACTTGCTATTAGGGTCCTGTACCCACAGGTCCCTAATAGTAACAGTTCCTTTCTCTATGATTACTACAGATAACCATCACTTATTGAATTAACTTGAATATATGATAATATCATAATTTTAGTAGCATTAGATATATGTAATACTCTGGTAAACAAACCTAAGATACAAAGACTTCATTTAAGTGATATAGTTGTTTTTTCCATTTTTCCCCCTACTCTAAGTCCTAGACTAAAGATTTGTGTTCCATTTGTTGATACAGAAGCTATATCTGGCTTGAAAAAATGGCACAATTTCTTTACGTAAAGCCCAAGTACGTCACTACTTACACACTGCTTCTTTCTAACGTCTAGGAGAAGCCAAATCATAATGTTTACATAAACCTGTTCATTTACTTCAAAAGACCCACAAAAAGAAATGTGACAAAATTTGAACAGCAATACTACTATTTAGGTATTTTTTCCATGAAAATTGAACTAAGTTATTTTTCCCAAAAATATTCCCCAAAGAAAGCACAGCTTTTTTTATTATGGAAACTTGAGAATTTTCCATAAAAGATTTTAAAGTCCATGTAGAGTTTAAAAGGTATATTACAGTATATTACTTATCAAAAATTGCCATTAAACTTGTTTTAAAATTCCAGTGCTGCACCCAAAAGCCGTGTGTAACACCCTTAATTGCCTTACAACTCCTCTATAATTCTGGATTGGAAATAAAGGCAATGGTGTAACAGGAAAGTGAGAAATTCATTCCTTCATGTTATAATCCATAAGTTCACAATTAAGTCAACACAATTTGTTGTTTGATTTCATTGGGGAAAATTTGACTCCAACTGCTTTTATCATATGCTATACCTTCAATTTAGCAGTTTGTTATTCAGCAAAATGTCTCCATTTGGGGAAATTATGTGCTAAATGACACACTTGTAATTTCTGCATTAATATGATCCCAGGATTTAAATTCTAATACAGTGTAAGACCTAGTTTTCATGGAAAATACATCTTATTTGGATTTAATAGAAAATAAATAGAATCTATAACACATTCAATTATCTTCTGTTCTGAAATATTAATAAATCACTGTTAATAAATATTTTTAAGTATTTCCTGAAGTGTAACCAAGTACTAGTATACTTTTGTGCTCACAAATTATTTAAGGTCATGAGAAATGTGTAGATATTTGAGCTGCAATCCATTCTTATCATTGTTTTCTCTTTACTAAATTTAAGTGTGTGAGTGTGTGTATTTGCATTTTGAGTTGGTGACAAAAAAAGAAAATAAAAACATAGTTTCTTTCATGGCTACTAATAAGGGATTTAATTCATCTTATGTGGCTATACTGTATACTCATAGTCTTAATCTTCCAACAGATCATCTATGTAATGTTTTCAAGTGCAAGTAGTAATAAAATAGGATAAGTTTCGGAATTTCAACAAAATAAATAAAAGAAGAAAAAACAAAGCAGGAAAACTTTATCATTTTCTCTTGCTTTTTCCTTTGTTTATCCACTTATAACAGGTCTTTAAAAACATTATGCTATTTTGTTTTCTTCTTTTCTACTGTCATCTGCTGTCTGGTCTCGCTCTACAAAGTAGACTGTGGAAATGGAATGCTGTTTCCCTACTTCCTAGTTGCCCTAAAGGAAAACCACCTAGTCTCTTTTTACTGTAAAGCTTTACTGCTCAATACCATAGGGAAACACATACAAAATTAAAAATATTTTAAATTAAAAGGTTAAAAATGCTCGTAGTATATGCCTGAGAGCTAAGAGTCATGTGCTGAAGTCAGATTGACAAGATTATGGTTTTGGTTCCACCATTTATTATTAGCTGTGTGACCTTAGTTAAGATATTTAACTGCGTCTTTTTCTCTTCACTACGAAGAGGATAATGGATCCTTACCTCATTTGACATTATAATGATTGAATGAAATAGCTGTAGAATGCTTAATACAATGCCTGGCATGTAGTAGTGATTCAATGCTCATTAGCTCATTAGTTATCTATGTCCTTGAAATATCTACCCTTCCCCTCTTTTTTTTCTTCCTAACTTCTATTGTCGACCTTTCATTTGTATTTCAGGAAAATAAATAAATAAATGAATTCCTTCTTATCCTTATTTACCACCCTTCATTATTTTCTTAGATGAAGGCAAAGACAAGAACAACAATGAGTGTTCCCTTGCCTAATAGGAGCATGGTAATCTTTAAAAACTCCTCAGATTTCATGACACATATTCTCCTAAAATTCAGATCCTGCAAATAATTATTTCTGTAATGGATTATTGCAAGTAAAATAATTAGATCAGTGGCACATAGCAGTGCTAATTTAATGTCATCTATTACTATTTGCTATCATTACTATTTATTTTTGCTATTATTACTGATATTATTATTCTTTACAGGATGATATGTTTTGGTTGTGTTCTCACCCAAATCTCATCTTGACTTGTAACCCCCACAATTCCCACATGTGCTGGGAGGAACCCGGTGGGAGGTGATTGACTTATGGGGGCAGGTCTTTCCTGCACTGTTCTCCGGATAGTGAATGAGTCTCACGAAATCTGATGGTTTTTTAAAAGGGGAATTTCTCTGCATAAGCTCTCTTTTTTGCTTGCAGCCATCCATGTAAGATGCGACTTGCTCCTCCTTGCTTTCCACCATGATTGTGAGACCTCCCCAGCCACGTGGAACTGTGAGTCCAGTTAAACTTTTTTCTTTTATAAGTTGCCTAGTTTTGGGTATGCCTTTATCAGCAGTGTAAAAATGGACGAATATGGGGGATATTACTTTACAACTGTTGATATTGCAGTGAACAGTTCAATTTTAAATTTTGCTTAATACGTATTGGATTCTCTTGAAGTAATTCATAGCTCTTGAGTATATGTAGCTCCACTGACACTCTGCTCTTTCTGTACATGGAAGGGTGGCTTGTCATCTCTGTCAACTTACGTTTTCACCTCCGAGGGTGCATGATGATAGGTCGCTAAAGATAATAGCAATACCAATAACTTCTCAATGTACAGACACTGTCCCCCTTATGCTGAGAAGAGATGATGGTAGGGGAACTTTTCAGTGGCATACTCAATATATAATTAAGCCTAGATTGGGAAAAATAATTTTTACCCTTGACGAATTGTGTAATATGCTGAGCTATATGATACATCAGGGATATGAGGTAGTGGGCCATATAACTAAATCCATAATTATACTATAATGATGCCTCAAAACAGGGTTTTACTGTGTTATCGTGTTATTCTATTTTTTAACATAATAAAATGAGATGAAAACTGGGTGTCATAGAATTACTCAGTTAGCAAGTGAGCTTTTTTTTTAAATAAATTGTCCATTGTTTAATTGTAATCAGTTGTCCATTGTCTAATAATTGTCCATGGCATTTGTTTCTTCTTTTATTGTTAAAAAGAAAACAGTCACAGAGGCTGGTCATTTATGTCTACTCAAAGCAGACATACTCATATAGAAGATGACTTTGAGTATTCAGGAGTCTGCAGGAGGATAAAGATTTCATTCAAAGGTAGTGTGATAGAAATATACTGTATTGCAGTGAAATTCTAGAATAGTAGAAAACACTAGTTGTCTGGAAAGATCTGTTTAACTTATTTTTGTGAGCCTTGCATTGGACAGAATTCAAGCAAGGAATTTTATTAGGAGGTAGCATAGGGAAGAGAAAAGCAAAAGAGGAGTGACAAAAAAGAAGGAGAAGCCAAGAAAAGGATTTTGTAAGGCAGTATGGAGTTCATGAATTCTTCTCTGGGGATTGTTATCAGTCTTGCTAAAGCTTTCTGGATGAACCAAAGAAATTATCATTGCCTTATATATAGCAATAGAATGAGTAATGGCGATTAGGCTTTCCTGACATTCATGCATTCATCTAACAAATACTCACTGAGTATCCTTTTTTTGTTTTTTTGAGACGAAGTCTTGCTCTGTCACTAGCCTGGAGCATAGTGGAACGATCTTGGCTCACTGCAACCTCCAACTCCCAGGTTCAAGTGATTCTCCTGCCTCAGCCTCCCGAGTAGCTGAGACTACAGGCACGTGCCACCAGGCCTGGCTAATTTTTGTATTTTTAGTAGAGACGGGGTTTCACCATGTTGGCCAGGATGGTCTTGATCTCTTGATCTTGTGATCCGCCCACCTCAGCCTCCTAAAGTGCGAGGATTATGGGCGTGAGCCACTGCATCCAGCCTCATTGAGTGTCTCTTATGTGTTAGACATTGTTCTAGGTTCTGGAGGTATAGTAGTAAACAAAATTAACAAACATATCTGTCTTCCTGTAGTTTTCTTTCTGTCATGGGTGAGGGGAGATGTATATTAAAATCCACTAGATGGTTGTAACTGCTATAGAAAAAAATAAAGCAGGAAAAGAAGATCAGGAATACTAGAAAATGGCAGACTTAAGTAGTAAGTCAAATAAGTCCTGAAGGAAACGAGGAAATGAGCCATGGTAATAATGACGGGAAGAATGGTTCCATGCAAAAGAAAACAGCAAGTATAGGTTGGAAGCCTACCTGGCATGGTTAAGAAATGGTTCACAAGCCAGTGTGTTTCTAGAAGAATAAGCAAAGGGAGGAGTAATAAGAGGTAGGCTGAGCAGAAGAAAAAAGGAAATCTGAGTTAACAGAATACAATTTTCTCATTGTATGTCAATCAAAATCTAATTATATTGAGAGCAGTTGAGTTACAGAGTATCCTGCCTCTTTTCATTTCTCTCATCTTAACTTCACTTGATGGATATTTGATAATGTTACTTAGTCATCTAGCTCAAGAGTAAATCATCTATGGCACTGAAGGCCATTGTAAGGCAGCCAATGGAGGCTTAAAAGAGAGGAAAGCCATGATCTGAATTAGGTTTTTTGAGGAACACATTGGGTGGCTATGCCAAAAGTAGATGGCAGGCACAGGATGGAAGTAAAGGCCAGCCAAGAAGCTATGAAAATAATCTTAGTGAGAGGTGATGGAGACTTGGAACACAATGGTAACAGTGCAGGTGGTGAGAAGGAACTGGTTCTATAAATATCTATTTTGAAGGTAGAACCTGAGAAACAGAGAGGATAGAGATGTTGATGATTGAAATGGGAAAGTCTGCAGGAGGATAATATTATGGTTGGGAGAAAACGGAAATCAGTTTTGGACATGTGAAATTTGAAATACCTATTCTTAGTCTATCAGCACTTAGGAAAGTGAATATGCTAGTGATTGATGTGTAATTACCACAGCATTGCAACTAATTTGTACCACTCAGTTACTCATTCAACAGACACTTGTTAAAGGTTTATTACATGAGTGACGCCCTGGTTGGCACAGGGTATGTCTCAAGAGCAATACAGATATTTTTATGCCCTTTCTAGTTCCATTCGTCAAAATCGATAGTAAAGACATAATTAGAGGAGCAATGAAAAATATATTCACAGTATCATTCATTGTAGCTTAATGTTTAGTAGGTTTGAATGATGTATATTATTCAACTTGATTAACATATATTGCAGTAGCTGAATAACATGTAGGAAGGGGTCACCATCCACTCCTAGACCTGTTTTTGATATCTTGCATTTACATATATCTTGCTCCGTTTGCAGGCTTTTCTGCATCTAGAATGGGAATTTCTTTGCCTCCTATAACCTTTGACCACAGTGATTCTCTTAACACCTACGAGCAAGCTGTGTACAGCTTTTTCAAAATAAATTCCTACAGAAGACATAAGAAAAAAGAAAATAAAGCTGAATTAATGCAGTACAATGTTCTTATTACAGTTTAACCAAAATCTAATTATATTGAGAGCTGATGAGTTATAAGCATGCTCTTTTCATATCTCTCATCTTAAGTGTACCTGATGGATGTTTGATAATGTCATTCCAGTAGGTTGCTTTAAGAGTGATTTAAAATTTACTTATTTGGGCCGGGCAAGGTGGCTCATGCCTATAATCCCAGCATTTGGGGAGGACAAGGCAGGCAGATCACCTGAGGTCAGGAGTTTGAGACCAGCTTGGCCAACAGTGAGAAACCCGGTCTCTACTAAAGATACAAAAATTAGCTGGGTGTGGTGGCAGGTGCCTGTAATCCCAGCTACTCAGAAGGCTGAGGCAGGAGAATCGCTTGAACCTGGGAGTCTGAGGTTGCAGTGCGCTGAGACGATGCCATTGCACTCCAGCCTGGGTAACAGAGCAAAACTCTGACTCAAAAAAAAAAAAAGAAAAGAAAAAAGAAAAAAATTTAAAAAAATGTTTTAAATAAAATTTACTTATTGGGACTGTAGAGAGATTTCTGTTTCTGCCACGTTCTATCTTCTCTCTAGATACAGACTAGCTCTTAGGAAAAGCATCTATTTATACCCATTTTTAAAAATTCAGAATATTCTTTTTCATTTGTCAAGAACACATTCAATAGCCACATTTAAATGCAGTCATTAACTTTGGTGAAACTTGGCCTTGACACCTAATCTTCTATGCTGATTTATATGCTTATTTTCATTTTGGGGCCATTCATGAAGGTTGAGGCCTTCTTCTGGAGTAAAGCTTTATTGCTCAAACCTTTGTCAACAGCTATGTCAGAAACTTGTGGTTTAGATGCTCTCCTTTTCCATCTTGATAGGATACCCTGTCAATGTCCTGCTGTCTAACTGAGGAACACTTGTGATACTCAGGTCATTTGCAGCTAGATGTGATTCAGCCTTTCCTGGTTCATGTTAGTACCTCTACTTGCTTTTCCATTTTCTCTCCCCATTTTCCTCCAGGCAATCGTTTCACTTAGCTCAATATCTGTTTTAGAAATCTAATATTTTAAACATGAAGCACGCTCAACAGACTACATTAAAAAATACATGCTATTTTAAGAAATAATAAATTTTTTTTAAAAAAATAAGCATTTTTTGTTTTTAGAAATAAACCAATGGTTATGATTGTATTAATCTAAAATTACAAAATAGATGCACCATTTTATATAACTTATGAATTAATAGATTAAAAAAGTATATTTCGGCAGGTATTGCTGTGTTTTGATAAGTTGTTTCTGATGGTAAGATAATTCAATGAAATGTAAAAAATCTGGTAATAATCATAAACAATGACCTGCTTTATTGCCACTGACAAGAGTCACTTTACTGAAGCATATTTTAGATTACTATTTGAAGGAATTTCTCAATGGTCATCTAGGGCTCTATAAATGCTAGGAAAAACAAAAATCTTATTAATTTGTTAACAGCAATATATAATTCTTATACATTCCTTAAAGGGAAGCTGCTATACTACTACATAAACAAGTAGTCTAGTTAGAGTGATATTTTACAGAAATGTTATAAAAACATGTGAGCCCATGGTGAAACTGGAAATTTTTTGTGTGCTTTTACCCAAAGCGGAAGAATTAGGAAGTAGTCCTACAAAAATGCATTTGGAAATCTTTCAATTTAAGATTAAAAGTAGCTATAGTAATAATATAATAGTAATAGTTTTGATATTAAAATAGTATTTCTTGTATATTAAATACGTAGTTCAACATGAGCACACAAAAATAATCATTTGCTTATATATTTATCCATCTAACAGATTCTATCCAGGTCACTAGAATTACAAAGGATTGTGAATAAGTCACTCTACTGGCACTTAGATATTTATGATACACTGAAAACCAAATAATAATATTAGGGATATTGTGGGGATGTCTGTCTTTTCCAAGGGATTAAGTAGAAAGGTTATATAATTAACATTAAGAGAGATGACTCCAGTAAGTCTTTGTCACAATTGTTGTTTTGACTGAGGGACAGTGGGACAATTGGAAGTTTGAAGGGTATAAGAAAAGGCAGAGAGATTCAGTGAGTTCCATAGAGCGGAGAAACTCATGAAAGAAACATTTTCAGAGACCTGGAAATGACGGTGAATACATCAAGGGGCTATGAATGTTTCTTGGAACTAGAACTCCAGTTGAGTTTAGGGTAATGGTGAGAAAATAATAAGACTGAAGCAAAAATCAAGACAAATTTTAAGGACTATCTACATTTTTTTTCTTTTTTTTCTTTTTTTCTTTTTCTTTCTTTCTTTCTTTTTTTTTTTGAGACAGAGTCTTGCATTGTTGCCTAGGCTGGAGTACAGTGGTGTGATCTCAGCTCACTGCAACCTCCACCTCCCACGTTCAAGCAATTCTCCTGCCTCAGCCTCCCGAGTAGCTGGGATTACAGGCGCCCGCCACCACACCCAGCTAATTTTTTGTATTTTTCGTCGAGATGGGGTTTCACTATGTTGGCCAGGCTGGTCTTGAATGCCTGACCTCATGATCCACCCACCTTGGCCTCTCAAAGTGCTAGGATTACAGGCATGAGCCACCACACCCAGCCATATGTAAAATATTTTAAAGAATTTAGTCTCTTTTCTAAAGAAGTATGTGTGTGTGTGCACACGCGCATATGTGTATGTGTTCTACATGACGCGTGAAGGGGAGGGTTACAAAGCAGTGTTATAGTGTTAATAGTTATATTTCAGGAAAGACTCCCGGATGCAATGTAGAGAGTGGCCTCGGTGAATTTAGGATAAACAGATGTGATTTAGTAATTATTTCAGAACTGATGTAGAGATAGTGAGAGGAGAAAATGGTATTTGTAGAAGGAAGAAGTAATTCTAAAATAAACAACCAAGTAGGAATGATCAGTCACAACAAAAAATTGATAAAATTAGACATATTTAAAATTATACTTTCTAACAGGGTTTATTTGGAAAAAGCAGTGAGAAGCAGTCCTTGAGGAGCTTTGGGTCTCTGTTAAACTGCTCAGTTGGTAGGAAATGCCATAGGTGGAGAATACATACATATATATATATATATAGAGAGAGAGAGAGAGAGAGAGATTTAAAATAGAGGGCATAAAAGACAAGTTTTACCTTCTTCAAAATTCGGTCTCATGGTGGCTCCAACTATATTACTACATAGAAAAGATTTGATAATGAAACTCTCCAACAATTTTCGTAATTTCAAACTCATACAACCAATAATAATGGAAGATGTTCCAGTTAACTATTGCTGAGTAATACTTCTCCCCTGAGAAATAAAACCTTAACGGATTAAAACAACAACAATCATTGATTTTGCTTATGAATCTACAATTTGGGCAGAGCTCAGTAAAGATAACATGTACCTGATCCTAACATTTGGAAATCTCAGCTAGGATGACTCAAATCCTTAGGGCCTGAAACAGCCGAGGCTTGTTGGATAGCTGTGTCTCTCTCTCGCTTCAGGTCTTCTCAGGGTCTTCCTGTGGTTTCTTAGGATAGTCTAACTTCTTACATGGTATCTCAATGATTTGAGAACCAACATTCTAATAAATCTAGTGGAAGCTATGAGACTTCTTCTGAGCTAGCCTGAGAAGTCTAAGAATGTCATCTCTCATGCTTTCTGTTGGACAAATCATTAAGGCCAGCACAAATTCAAGGAGAGGGGAATTAGACCTCACCTCTCAATATAAAACATAGGAAAATGTTTGTGGCCATCTTTAATTTACCACGGAGGGCCACATTTTACTATGGCAGGGTGCTCGAAGTTTCTATTTCTAATTATTTCACCTTAAAGGCAGTTGTTTACCATTGCCAACCATGGAAAAATAGTATCTATTGTAACACAACTACAAATTATTTATTTTAATCCCTGAACCAGTAACTGACCTGGCTGATTTTACTAAGGGAATGGGCAGATTTCCCTACAAATAGTGACCAACTCCTTTTTTAAAAATGCTAAATATTTGGCCAGGTGTGGTGGCTCATGCGTGTAATCCTAGCACTTTGGGAAGTAGAAGTGGAAGAACAGCTTGAGCCAGGAGGTCTAGATGGCAGTAATCTATGATCATGCCACTGCTGTCCAGCTTGTGTGACAAGTGAGACAGTGCTTCTAAAATGAAATAAGATAAAATAAAATTAATTAATGAAAAACAACAACAAAAACCCAGAAACAAAAAGACAAAATGCCCATTAATAGTTGCTGCCCATAAGCTATCATTTACATTGAAGAAATTTAAACATTCTGTTAGTCACTTTAACGTGATTGGTAGAAATAGCCATCCTAGGCAGAGAGAGAAACACACAGAAAGGTTAAAGACCCATGAGAGGAAGGGCAAGAGCGGTGTTCATCTGGAATGTGCCTCTGACAAAAAGAGGAGCTAAAAAGACACAGGGTCCCTGTTTTAAACAAATGGTGGTGAAAAGGCAAGGACCTCAGTGACTGATTATCTGGAGTCAGGGTTGTTCTTTAGCAGTGGAATGCAGTTAGTTAGGACTATATTGTTTTAAAGAGCATAGCAGAAGCCGAGTTCCATAGGAGCACATAAAGTTTTTGGGAGTCCTTGTCCAAGTAATTGGCGGGGAGTTTAGACAATTGTGCAACCTGGCTGTCTTTGCCATGCATGTATCAGGGTTGAACACTTCCTGCATTAAAGAGGAAAGAATTTTCCCAGTCGTAAGCAGTGTTCCATGCAGGACTTTAAATAAAAAAAAGTTAAGTGTCAATTATCATCCTGTTTGGAAACTAGAATGAGAGACACTTTATTTCTGTTCTAGAGTTTTGATTATAGAATACAATAGAGACATATCAAGGAATAAATATTCTTAAATCATAATTTTAATTTACCGAAATAAAAGCATATTTAGATTTTACCATGTTGGTTTTGAAACTTCTAAGTTTCTTCACACAAAGAGAATGCTTTCAAGATGTTCGTTGAAGAGAAAATCAATTGCTCTAAACTAATTGTTATATGATTTTTGAAGACCCTTGTAATTAGATTCAAATATCTTATTTAGGGAATATTAATGATATGTATGTGTCTCTTTTTTTTTTAACGTTTTCAAGAAAGTAAAATGTAATGGAGTCTGTTTCCACTATCACTGCTGGAGTAAAAATGATAATGATTTTTTTCCATAAGGCAATTTTGTTAAACCTATTGTCAAGAGTGTTCTATACAAAAGGTCTTTAGAAAATTATAAAAATTATGTTGGATGTTAAAATGCTTGTTGCAAATATTATGCAATATGGTAGGTATAGATTTAGAGAATTGTTTCAGCTCCTGTGTTAAATTACTTAAGTAGATAGAAAGTTTAACTGCCTTGAGGTCATATCAAGTCAGTTCACTGATTCAACGTTTTATAAATCCTTGTTTATTCTTCACCTGATTCTTAAAGATTAAGCAAAGAACATATATCGGGCCTAGGCTTAATGTCAACATTAAAAAGTTGCAGGAAAATTGTACTGAAAAATAACAGGAAATGTTTAGAAGTGAGAGAGGTAACTGTATACGGAAGGGAAGGATGTCAAGAAAGAAAGCAAAATCCAAAATGGAAACATTACATAAAATTTACATTTCCTTTCCTGTCACTTCAATGCAGATATAGTAACTACTCATTAAGCTCCAGTGAACCTGTGAGAATGTCCTTTTATGAATTTTAAAGTGTGAATATTCATGTGATGGCTCCAGCTTGACAGAAAAGCAAAGACCAAGCTCTTTACCCAGACATCATAAATTAATGCAGTCTTATCCGTTTGAGTTGATGTAATGTTGATAATTTAAGGAGTAGCGCATGGATTAAATAAAAAGTAAATTTAAGTCAACGTAAGTCTAAATTGGCTTCATAAGAACAAATCCAGTTTTCTCTCATTCGTAGAACTACTGGATGTAACTTCATTTGAAGCACCTAAATATTAAAAAAATATATTTTTATAAAAATTTATAGGTATGTCATTATATTCAATCAGTTTCCTCATTATGATTAATTTCCTCATTGATTGCATACTTTTGCAATGAGAGCAGAAATGAAATATACAATTGGAAGTATTTTCAGCTCGCCAATTTAAAAGAAATATCTTGTTGAATGATAGAAACCAAGTGCAGACAACGTCTAGTGCACAGAAGTCCCAGCCCATGGAGCATTTTAATCATCAAGGGGAAACACAGTCTGTATCTTCTTACTTAACTAGACTGCAAGGGACTCGAGGCTAGAAACTGAATCTTATGTAGAAAAATTTGTATCGCCACATAACTATTTGACACACAGCAGATGCTGATTACTGTTTATTAAATTGAATGAAATCTTGATAGAAAGTTTGGTTTTATGAAAGCAACATCATGTTATTAAATTCATAACCCAGAGGAAGATTTGCTTCTAAAGGAAAATACGTGAAATAGTATTTGTAAAATAGTAATCTTCCACTATCAGACACTAGCATTCAAGTACAGAAAATAAAAGGTTACAAATGATACAGACATTTGGAAGGACTGCTCTGGGTCTCCAAACAGCATGTCTAAGCTTCAGGATTGGTTAAAGAAGACATAGAGAACTTCAAAATTGATAGATTTTTCAAATGTTATTGGAATCAACCAAGTTTCATTAAAAATTCTCAATTGAATTATGAGTATGACTGTTAGGTGATTTTAAGAAGTGTTATATGACAGAGTTTTTTTTTTTTTTTTTTGCTAGATTCTATGGAATACAAGAGAAGGGGTGGGGTTGTAAATATGTTCTCTTTCCATGAATCTTCCAAAACCTGGCTAAAGAAAAATTTGTCTACCCAACTTCCTTTTATTTCTGGCAAAAACTTGGTTTTTGCTAATTATCCCCAGCTGTACCAGATTCTGTAGTTTTTATTTTTAACTTTTCTCTACATGGCCTTACATCTGTGTACTCTTTGTATTGGAGTACTGGGTCTTAAAGTAGGAAATCCTTTAGGAGGGGTGAGTACAATGTGATTGTCTAAAGAGAAAAAATCATTTTAAACATTACTTGCACGCTATTGTATTGGTATCTGCCTATAAGAACAGTGGAATGTACTTAATCAGATATCAGGAATTTTGATGGAATTTAATATTTAAAAACTCAACATTTTCCTCCCTCTTCGTTTACTTTTAAAAGAAGTCAGTGTGTCACCCCACAATTTTAAATGTACCTACTGCCCTCATTATGCATATTTTGTCTGATGTACGCAAGGCTATTCAGAAGATTCTTCACTTTTCCTGGTGAAAAAAATGGTCCATAAATTTTAATAAATAAGATCTGAGCTTATTGTTTTACCCTGCTTATTTGATTGTGAAGATAAAACACAAAAATAGGTACATGGGGAAATTAGAGTTAAACTGGATAGAGACTCTTCTAGGAAAAAGCAAGCATTTCCATTACAGGTATAGAAACAAAGTAAACCATGAAGGATTTTAACATATTATATACCTGCTCATTTTGTATTTGCCCTGGTTGACATTATCCTTTTCTTGCTTTTGCAATGACTTCATCATTAATACTGAAGTAAAAGTAGTGGAGATAAAACTAACAGTAATCCCTTTGACTTTTAGCTGGTGCATTTCCTAGTAATTTCCAAAACTTGAAAGTCACAGTTTGGGTAAATGTTAAAACAATATATATTTCCATAAGCCGTAATACAATTCTTTGTAAATGGCAAAAGCACATTTGCCTTTTAATCAGAAAACAACTTGCTGAATCCAGACAACATGGCCTTCTTCAAGATGCTTGACATGAACAACAATAATAAAGTTCAGTGGTATTTGATATTTTGCAGATGTTCTTAGATTGAAAATGGTAGATTTACACATATTTGCAAATGATCATTATAAAGCTATATTGGTCAATGTAGAAGACTAGAATATATTTGATGGGTTTTTAGGTTGATTTATAACTTTTAATTATTTAGACATATGGTATGTAGGCTTACATTTGATTTCCTGTTCTGAGCCCCACAAATTTAGGGACCTGCATTTCTGAATAAACTATTACTGTCATTACAGACAAACGTGGTTCATCCTGTTAAAGGGAACTTTTTGCAAGCATCTAGATTTCTTACATCGGGGTAAAGAAATGGATGAAAGAGATATTTGATTGATGCCACTGTCACCCAGGTGTTTCAGATCTCACCAGGTCCCTTTTGCTTATTTAAAAGAAACAGCCATTGCAGCCAGTGAGGGAATTTTAAAAGCTAGTCATGTTTCCTGAATTGTGTATCTTGGTTTGAATGCTCATCAAAGATAAGAAGTTTTGTTTACACTCATCATGAATGACTCCCCAAAGTTTGCAAATCCACCTGTAAGTCTTATTCTTATCAGAACACATCAATGAACTTTTCCCTACCTTTGATTTGAACGCAGGTGTGAAGGACATGTTGATCGTATTTGACAGTTCATAGAATAGAATTGGTTTCTGCAAAGGATAGCTATTGTTAATTCTATTCATATTTTTTCACTTATTTTTAGTTGACACATAATAATTGTATTATGTTGGTGCAAATGTAATTACGGCTTTTTCACTGTTGGAATTTGCCATTCAATATTGGAATACATTGTTAAATAAATGTGGTTATGTTATACAGTGTTTTAATGGGCATTTTTTGCTTTACTAGACTAGTAATAAGTCTGGCTAATGACTTATTACTTGCTGTTTGTTTTATGTTTATTTTAAACTGTGGAAATGATGTTAGACAAAAAGCAAATTTCTTATTCGAGTTCAAAGTGGGCCATAAAGCAGTGGAGACAACTTGCAAACTCAACAATGCATTTGGCCCAGAAACTGCTAACGAACATAGTGCAGTGGTGGTTCAGGACATTTTGCAAAGCAGTGGTGGTTCAGAACATTTTGCAAAGCAGACAAGAGCCTTGATGGGGAGCACAGTGCACAGTGGCTGGCCATCAGAAGTTGACAATGACCAGTTGAGAGCAATCATCGAAGCTGATCCTTTTACAACTATACGAGAAGTTGCCAAGGAACTCAACGTCGACCATTCTACGGTTGTTCAGTATTTGAAGCAAATAGGAAAGGCAAAAAAGTTCGATAAGTAGGTACCTCATGAGCTGAGCAAAAATCCAAAAATTTGACTTTTTGTAGTGTCATCTTCTCTTATTCTATGCAACAACAACGAACCATTTCTCAATCAGATTGTGATGTCCGATGAAAAGTGGATTTTATACAACAACCGGTGCTGACCAGCTCAGTGGTTGGACTGAGAAGTTCCAAAGCACTTCCCATAGCCAAACTTGCACCAGAAAAAGGTCATGGTCACTGTTTGGTTGTCTGCTGCTGGTCTAATCTACCACAGCTTTCTGAATCCCAGCAAAACCATTATGTCTGAGAAGTATGCTTAGAAAATCGATGAGATGGACTGAAAACTGCCTAACCTGCAGCTGGCAGTGGTCAGCATAAAGGGCCTGACACCATGACAACAACAATGCCTGACCACATGTTGCACAACCAAGGCTTCAAAAGTTGAACGAATTGGGCTACAAAGCTTTGCCTTTTCTGCCATATTCACCTTATCTCCCTCCAACCAACTACCACTTCTTCAAGCATCTCAACAACTTTTTGCAGGGAAAATGCTTCCACAACCAGCAAGATACAGAAAATGCTTTCCAAGAGTTTATCGAATCCTGAAGCACATATTTTTATGCTACAGGAATAAACAAACTTATTTCTTGTTGACAAAAGTGTGTTGATTATAATGGCTCCTATTTTGATTAATAAAGATATGTTCAAGCCTAATTATAATGATTTTCAATTCATAGCCCCAAGTCGCAATTACTTTTGCACCAACCTAATATGTTTTTGTGGCATCTAGTGATATTTCAATACATGTGTAATAATCCAATTAAGGTAATCAAGATTAATAAAGATAGCATATTCATGACAGTTTTGGGAACATTCAAACTTCTCTCTTCTGGTTTTTCAAAAATATATAATAAACTACTTTTAACTATGTTCTCCTTACAGTGCTATAGAGCACTAGAACTTATTCCTCATATCTAGCTGTAATTTTGTATCACTTAGCCAACTTCTCCCTATCCTCCCATACCCACCACACTTCCAAGCCTCTAATAACCACAGTTCTCTCCACTTCTATAGGTTCAACCTCTTCTAGTTCTTACATATGACTGAGAACATTCATTATATATCTTCCCATGCCTGACTTACTTTACTCAGCATAACTTACTTCAGGCTTATCCCTGTTGCCACAAATGAAAGTATTCCATTCTTTTTTATGGCTGAATAGTATTCCATTGTGTATATATACCACATTTTCTTTATTCATTCATCTGTTGATAGACATTTAGTTTGATCCTGTATTTTGGTCATTGTGAATAGCACTTCAATAAACATGGGAGTTCAGATATATCTTTGATATGCTGATTTTCTTTGTTTTGGATATTCAGTAGTAAGATTGCTAGATAATATGGAAATTCTATTCTAAGTGTTTTGAGAAAACTCTACTGTTCTCCATTATGGCTGTATGAATTTATGTTCCCATCAACAGTATGTAAGACTTTGCTTTTCTCTGCACAATTTTTTTTTGGGGGGGGTATTTTTGATAGTAGCCATTCTAACTGGGGTGAGATGTTATCTCATTGTGGCTTTAATCTTCATTTCCCTGATGATTTGTGACGAGTATGTTTTATATACTTGTTGGTCATTTGTATGTCTTTTTTGAGAAATGTCTACTCAGAAATGCCTGTGTTTTAATGGATTGATTTTTTGTTGTTGCCATTGTTATTGTTGAGTTGTTTGAATTCCTCATGTATTCTGGATCTTAGTCCCTTGTCAGATGCATAGTTTGCAAATATTTTCTCCTAATCTCCAGATAGTTTCTTCACACCGTTAATTGTTTCCTTTGTTATTTATGCAGGGGGTTTTAGTTTGATACATTCTTGTTTGTCTGTTTTAACTTTTGTTGCCTGTGCATTTGAGGTCTCATCAATGAAATCTTTTCTTAGACCAATTTCCTGATGAATTTTCTGTAACTTGTTTTCTATTATTTTTATAGTTTTGCATCTTACATTTAAGTCTTTAATAATTTTAAGTTAAATTTTGTTTAAAGGGCCCCGTTTAGCTATTCTGCATATTGATATCCAAATATCTTGGCACCATTCATTGAATATACTGTCCTTTCCCCAGTGTATGTTCTTGATGTTTTTGTCAAAAATCAATTGGCTATAAATCCTTGGATTTATTTCTGGGTTCTCTCTTCTGTTCCATTCATCTATGTGTCTGGTTTTTATACCAATGCCATTTTATTTTGGTTACTATAGCTTTGTAGTATATTTTGAAATCAGGTGGTATGACGTCTTCAGCTTTTTGTTGTTTGTTTGTCGTTTTGCTCAAAATTTCTTTGACTACATGGGCCCTTTTGTAATTCCACACAGATTTTATGATTTTTAAAAATATTTCTCTGAGGAATGTCGTTTGTAGTTTGACAGAGATTGCGTTGAATGTGTAGATTATTTTGGGTAGAGTGGACAATACTCACCTTACATTTCTTTAAAAGAAAAGAGTAACCTGAAAGAAAATGTAGTGGTTATTATGAGGTGCTATTTATGTCATCCTTCAGGATGGGGGCTCTTATTTTCTTAGCTACTGGCAGTGTTGCCTGCATCCCTTGTCAGAAATTGTTCTCAACCTAAGGAAACTGTCCCATCTCGTTCCCTGTGTCCAGTGATTGGTGTCCAATAATTGGTCATTGCAGCATTCAAAGGCCTGATTCCCTGGTCTCAATTAGTGATATCTCTAAAGGGCTCTAGAATTACTGTGGCAACTGCAATGCTGTTCATTTAATCTTTATACCTACCCCAGCTTTACTTGCTCTTTTCTAGATACTGTATCAGAGAGGACCCCATACATACAAATATCAAAAGCGTTTCCTCCCTGGGACCAGACTGAGAGAGGAGAATATCTTCTTAGCTTCCTCTGTTCCACCCCATTGTTTTTGAGACTGAAAGGATAATGGGATGGAAAGGAAAAATCACAGAAGGAAAACTTGTTATTCTGGTGTGGTTGGTGTCAGCTCCTTACTACACTAATACGTTAATGTTATTATGCTGTCTTAGTTTTACTCAGTATCCTTGAGCAACCTGGCCTCTTGCTTAGGATTTCCATAATGAATGGAAGGGCAGTTATCCTCTTAAGTTAATATCAAGAGACAGAAATAGGGCTCCAAAGCTTTCTTCCAAACTTTCCTTCAATTGATATGACTGGAAGTTCCTTTCCACAGACGCTGATACGCCTCCCCTACTTCTAACTTCCGTCACTCCACACTTATCCACACACATATACATCAGCTTTTGATTTCCCAGATTGAATTACTTACTTTTTGTTAGTTTGTTTTAATTCCAGGAATTTATACATTACTTTCACACACAAACACAAAGGTTATTATATTTTTTAGGAAAGGTGAAATTCAGGTGTAAATCCATATGGAGATTATTCAGATGTAAACCCATATCTTCTCTTAGCAACTTTCAGTGAATAATGAGGTTTTTTGTTTTGTTTTGATTTGTTTAGCTGCTCAACCAAGAAAGACTATTAGAATTTCAAAAATGCACACTAATTAATGTGAGCTCTCTATGTTCTCTGGTAATGGAGGCCAGCCTCCAACAAACTATTTTCAGCTTCATTCAACCTCTGGATTGAGGTTGAGGGTTTGCAATTACTCTCAGCACACTGTTACTCTGTATAATGTGTTTATCCACACTACACAGTAAATATTTTCAATTTAATGATCCTCAGAGTCTACACCTGAAGTTCTCTTCCTCTACCGACTCCATGCAAATAACTTCAGTTCTTATCTCTGTTAGTAGAAAGCGGGAGAGCATTCTACTGACAGTGACTTTTTCATCAACATTTATAGCATCAGAACATCCTGTCTGATCTCTAGCTTGATATACCCAATAGCTTTCACACATTCACTTCCATGTCTCAAAGACTGGTTCAGCTCAACCTAACCAATATTATAATCATGATCGTCACTCTTAAACCTGATTCTCCTGTATCCCTCAATGATCCCTGCTGTTATGTGGCACCACCACCTATCCAGCTGTTCAGACCAGAATTCTGGCTGTCCATAAATTATCCTCATTTGCATTCATCAATATATTCTGAGACATTTATCTGCCAATTCCTCTTGAATCTATTTGTCTCCTTCTCTGATGTCAGCATCCTAGTGCAAGCTAGACTTATCCTCTCACTTGTACTGACATGACAACCTATTAATTAGCCTCCCCACTAACCTCTCTACTGTCTACAGTTACTTCTCCGTACTTCACCGAGATAGACTAATCTTTATGCTTGACACATTCTTTAGATGTTTAGAAAGACTATTCAGATGGAAATATTCTTTCAAATAAAACTTGTAATTCTTAATACGATCCAATAAGCTGTACATTATTTAGCCTTTGCTGACATTCAGCTCCTCCAATGTAAGCATTAGTGTGCCTCGATTTTTATGAACGAAGACCAAGAATTATAGAAGTGAAAATCCTGCCTGTAGCTTGCCTGGGATGTTATGATATCTAGATCTTCTAAGTCCTATAATCTTCTTTCAAATATGACAGTATATTTGTTCAACACTTGGAAATGAAATGATAACTGTGTTCCTACCACTCAGCTAAAACATGGGTCCACAACTATGAATGCTGGAAAGCCTTTCCCAGTGGACTCACCAAATTCTAGGTGGATGGTTACAGGGATATATGTGTTCAAAGACAGTGTTTTTTTTTTTTTTTTCAGTTGTCTTTTACATAATTTTCAACAACTAGAAACTCACTTGTAAACGTGTTAGGTTGACATTTAAATGTTTTCATTTTAATAGTTGTAAATAGTATATAAACTTTGGCACATTATAAATAGAGATATTTTGAAAAAAATTTATCAATTTTAACAACGTGTTCTATGAAATTAAAAATACAGTAGCAATTTGATCCCTGCCATCATCCATATAAAAATATTCATGAACATGTTCATTCATAGCATCTGAGAATCTTCCACTGTTCATTTTTTTCTTTGACCACATAGTTCTATTTCACTTCCACAAAAAATTTATTCTACTGCATATAATTATTTTATTGAACACGTTATCATTTTCTGCAACAAATACAGAAGTATAAGAAGTGTTAATTGTTTATTTTCTAAAACAATTTTTCTGGATTTTATTGTCATCGGAATATGTAGTGTTACATAGTAAATTCAAACAACCTGAAGATAATAAACTTTTAAGAAATTTAAACATGTATAGAAATTTAATAAAAGTATAAGGGTTGTAACAAAAATTTTAGTAAAATTAATGGAATTGCATTTGTTGATGTTTATTCAACCATGAATAAATATTACTTATTGCTAGCATGAGAACCAGGTTCATTATCAATCCTATGCCTATTTTTAATTTTTTGTAGTTGTAAGCAGTTAACATTGTTGACATAAATCAGAGGGAATAGAAGGGGTATGTTTCATAACACAATACGATTACTTGATCTTCTTAAGAGCTGCTTATCAAAATGCAAAAATTATGAATATTTTTCGTCTTTAATGTTTTTCACAAAGAATTGTAATTTACTTGAACTTGAGCAAAAAAAACAAAAAAAAAGTCCTAAGAAACCAAACTTGACTATCTTAGCTGTTCACTTTCTCAGCCTCTTCACTGGTCTTGCATATTGTCTCTTTGGTTGGCCAACCCACAGTTTGCACATTGCAGGGTCACAGTGTGGGTGGGAGGAGTGCATTCCTTTTTTTGTAGATGGGAGAAAGATCACTATGCAAGGGCAGCTGGGGAAGAAGAACATGTACTCACAGAACAGGTGCCTCTGGAAGGCAGTCCGATGAAAGCTGGAGATCTGGATCTTGACCCTTTAACTTCACCTATGCCAATGTGCCCTTTAGGAACTGATGTAGATAGATGCATATCCCAGTTTAGAGACCACTCATCTAAATAACCTCTTATATTTAGGAACTCTATGAAAGTAGTAATTTGAAATGCAGTGAGGCTAAGCAAAGTGTCTGAATATTCTTTTCAAGTAACATGTATCTGTAAAAAAAAAAAAAAAAGAAACCTCTCAGTCAACAAGTCTTTTAAAATGTTCTAAAAATAAATTGATATAATTCTATTATGCTTCTTTAGGAATAAAAAGTTATTATTAATCTTATTATCTTACTTTTACTTCCTGAAGACTCATACTATCTTGTTAGTGCAACATTTGGAACTTGTCTGATTACACCATAAATTTGCCCAATACCCTTTACAGTATTTACTCGCTTAGGTGTGGCATGGCTGGTAGCAGCATCCAGGAGACCTGTAATATTAAAGGTGATGCTGTATATGAAGTAAGCAAAAGGTATCTGCCTCTGATTTTATATCAATTCTAAGGAATGTAAAATAAATTTTTCTTCAGTCATCAAGGTGATACGATGCTTTATGAAAAGATTATTTTTATATTCATTTTAAGTAAATCATAAAATGAAAACCTTGTATAAACTATGATTAAAACTTGCCTAAGGACTGATATTGTTCATCAGTGTTTGGCTAATTATTTGTTACAATTTTTTCTATGATTGCTGAAGCAGTGTATTTCCAAGTAAACAGATGAAAAAGGAGTTTAAATTCTTTAAGTTTGAATAAAGTTAAAACATTGGTATGCTTATATACTTTTTTTCATATCATAAAGTCACTGACTTTTTGCTTGTGCTTGTTTTGTGTGTGCATGTGCACGTGCTAATGTCTTGAAATATTACTTTTAAGAGTCAAGTTCAAATGATCAACACACTATGTCAAAATGGCTGTTTTGTTGACCAGTATGTGGTCATGGGCCAAGCCTTACTAGTGCTTTAGTTTAAATGGATTTAAATATCAAAGTTCACTAACATTCAATGAAATGTTTATCTTGTATATTTAAATTGAAATAACTGCTTGATTTTCATTTTATATGCAAAGCCATGATATAAGTATCCTTCATAAGTATTGATACAGGTATGTACATAACTATAAGTTGTATGTGTGTGTGTGTGTATATATATATATATGTATATACACACACAGACACACACATACGTATACACATGTATGAAACACTTCATTAAATCAAAACCATCCAAATTATTATTCAGTAAATATTTAGTGTCATATTAATAAATTCTATATGTATAATTATTCTTTCATAAAATAGATATTAACTCATTTTAGCATCACTATGCCATAAACTACATGAGTACATTATTTTCTTTTCATATATATTTGCATTACCAATATATTTTAAAATATATTTAATGCAAGGTTAACTTTTAATGAAGCCATTGATTACAATCAGAAATTTTAGAGGAAAAAGGAGAAGGGCAATGTCACTATTCCCTTTTCCCTTAAGGTGTCCCTGATTCTCACACAAATGCTTGAAAAGAGGTAGAACATAGAAAACACAGAAAGACCCTATTTGGCTTTAACACCTTCACTCCTAAGTCACTGCAAAGCAGTCAGGAGGAAGGATTTATCTTTCCCTTAGTCTTCTCTCTCTAGGACTCCCAGGACTATCAGCTAGAAAACTAGAATGACACTATATTGGATATTATGTTACACTGAATATTTTTTAGTGTCTGTCATTCTATTTATTCAACTGAATGTATAATATATTCCTAAGAAAGGTAGTTAATTAAATTATCAGCCAACAAAAGGAAGATCTAATTCTTTCTTCTCTGTTCCTTCTCTTCCTCTTTCTCCCCACTTCTCCCTCAGTTTCTCCTGCCTGTGCACTCTCTCTCTCTCTCTCTGTCCCTCTCTCTTCTTTTTTCCTTCACACATATACTCCTTCACTCTTAAAACCAAAGTTGTCACCATTTCAGGTTTCTTTCCCTATTGTACTTTTCTTCCCCAACATAATTGCAGGATATATCTTCCTATTATAGAATATTTATTATATGTAAAAAATATTTTTATTCTTCAAAATTATTTTAATAAGTATTTTATGCTTTTTTTTTTATGGAGTCTCGCTCTGTCACCCAGGCTGGAGTGCTGTGGCGCGGTCTCGGCTCACTGCAAGCTCCGCCTCCCGGGTTCCCGCCATTCTCCTGCCTCAGCCTCCCGAGTAGCTGGGACTACAGGCGCCCGCCACCACGCCTGGCTAATTTTTTGTATTTTTTAGTAGAGACGGGGTTTCACCGTGTTAGCCTGGATGGTCTCGATCTCCTGACCTCGTGATCCACCCGTCTCGGCCTCCCAAAGTGCTGGGATTACAGGCTTGAGCCACCGCGCCCGGCCTTATGCATTTAAAATATTATTAAAGATCATTTCTGGTGTTAGTGTGGGCATGGTAAAATGTGTACAGTTATACATCGCTGATGGAGATCATTCCAAAAGATTCTTAGATGGTCATAGAGGTTGAAGCCGCCCTCTGAGATGCAGATTCCCTGCTTCGGCAGATCCCAGTCTGTGCCCTCTTTGGCTTTAGAGTTATAAATATCATGTGCCAATGTATGAAAATGTGTTGGTGGATACACAACTTTATTTTTAAAAATTGAAATGTCGTAAAAGAATACCAAAGAGAATATTTTCATAAAAGCACAATTGGAAAAGAGAGGTATACTTACATATTTTGCAGCCTAAGGAAATGTAATGAGATGGTTGACATTCCTCAATTAAGGAATGTTAAGGGCTTAGTTTTAGGCTGCAGTAAAAATGTATTTCTTATGCTTATACTACTTTTCTTTGAGTTCATTGATAACACATTTTCCCCAACTGTTGATATCTCCAAACAGTATTTTTAGTAAAATAAAAAACAATTTTATTTTATAAAAATGAGTAAATTTCTAATAGCATAAAGTAAACAAAAAGGAAGTACATGTAACTCCATTTGGATAATATAATCTAAAATACACTGTGTATTACTTGTCTCTTTATAAATACATATATAATTTGGATATAAATTCCTTAAATATACTTTTAAACTCACAATTTGTAGATGTGATTATAATAATTTTTAGTTTTACTCTACACCTGTGTCATTTAATGTTCTTCTATTGCATGACTTTTCATGGCTGCACACATTTTATTTCGTAAATATTCCATGAATTGTTTCACCATTCCCCTACTACTAACAATTAAAATTATTGGAAGTTTTTGTTATTATAAATAAAATGGCACTAAACAGTATAGTAATAAATACTCATATTCGCTCTAATGATATCTTTAATATAAATTAGTAAGAATTGAAATAATGTATAAAATGATATGAATTTTAAGGCTTTTGAAACATGCTGTCAAAATATCTTCTATTACAATTAAGGTACTGTTTCCTGTTCTTACCGCACACATATATACATCCATTCATACACGCACAACTTTTTAACATAGATAAATTGTTCGCAGTACCTGATTTTATACATAATTCTAACTCTGGACCAGAAGCGGACATCTGGCTCAGACATGCCCGGGCAGGCAGGCCAGCTGTTTCAGATGGTTGCCTTGGCTCCCACCTTGACCCCTTCTTCAAATACTTCTCAAGGTCTAGTCATCTTCTGGTCATGAACTCCATGGAAGATTATTGCAAAGCTGTACAACTGAAAAATAATTCAGGTTAATTAGCTTTCATTTTCATTCTGCCCACTGTGTGATGCTTTAAAAGGTTTGCTGCTTTAATTTAAAACCGCTTACAAAAGCAACTGGGCATTTGCCATTTTTTTTATATCCTCCAACATTCTGATCCTTTAAACTCCGTCCAACAGCTTTACATAGCACATGATTCTAATTAAAAGCCTCCACTAATGCTTCATGGCATTACTTTCACCACTGATTATATCAAAATAAATTGGTTGCTTCATACACTTAAAAATATATTAAAACTAAAACATTGGCTTATTTGTTCCTCCATAACTTTTCACCAGCATGAGTTATCTTTAAAAGTAACTCTGTGATTATTCACATATACCTTATAAATACTTAATAATGACAATACTTCATTATCAAAGAAAGTAATGTTTCCAAGATCAATTTTGCCTCTGATAGTGAAGTGAAATAATTCTACACTCTTTCGGACCTTTATCATTTCTTACTAGGATAATTTCAAATGCCAAAATACCTCTACCTTCCTTGTTGTAGGGATGTGTATGTGTGTGTGTGTGTGTGATTGTAGCTTTTAGCTATTTTAAATGCTCAAATGACTTGCTACTTTTGTCTAAAAATTTATTTTCTTAATATATAGTACAGTGTTTTAGAAAAAACAAGGTTTAGATAGGTAAATTTCCCATTTTCTAACTTGTCAGTTACATAGTCCTGGGAAAATTATCTTGATCACCTACATTTAGTTTCTTCATTTATCAATAAAGGTGATGATTGCCTTCTATAGTTGTGGTACTTACAATTCTCTGAAGTCTCATACTAACTTTTCAAGTTAATTTCTCATTCTGTTCCTCAGTGTATCTCTTTATTTTCACTTGAATATGATGCATCTCCTACACCTATAATCCTACTCTCAATCTTAAACTAAATTTGATACTCCAAGACATACTGCCTTAGAGTGCCATTTGAAATCCATATATCAACCATGATTATTAATTATTACTTTATTTCATACAAGATTTTTGAAGTTTGGCCCTCACTTTCAAAACCTAGCCTTTGCTTTTCTTGTCTCACATCCCATTTACAGTTCATGTGTCAGCTACACGAGAATGTTCAACAGTCTAACCACTGTTTAGTCCTTCTATACTACTGTCCCTGCAGCCCTCTGCATGGCACACTGCCCTTCACCACCTTGGGAAAATTCCTCCTCTGTGAAAGTTCTACTCTGTCCTCAAGTATTTTGGATAAACATACATAATAACATTTATTTAAACATTTATCTTTTAAAATTCAAATACCCTTGTGGCATAAAATACATCAGGTCAGCTTTTTACATCTCAGCATAAATTAAAATCTTAGCTCCTGCAAGATACTGAAGTTCAGATCTTTAACTCCTTTTGTCCTATTTTTAGTCTCAATAGGGTAATTTCGAATTGGTATTTCCACCTAATGTGGGCTCTGAGTCACAAAGAAAAAAATAACTGAGAGGATCTAACATTTACAAAGTGTGCTACCACATGAGATTCATACACTAAGGCAATCATATTCTTTCATATTCATCCTTTAACTCTTTATGAAGTCACAGATAAATATTATTATTTATCAATCAAAATTTATAGACATTAGCTTTAACTCTCAGAAGGATGAATTTGCTTTATTTATTTATTTATTTTATTTTACTTTTTTTTTTTTTGAGATGGAATCTCTGTTTCCCAGGCTGGAGTGCAGTGGTGTGATCTGAGTTCACTGCAATCTCTGCCTCCCATGTTCAAGTGATCCTCCTGCCTCAGCCTCCCAAGTAGCTGGGATTACAGGCACATGCTGCGACACTCAGCTAATTTTTGTGTTTTTAATAGAGACAGGGTTTCACCATGTTGTCCAGGTTGGTCTTGAACTCATGACTTTAGGGGATCCACCAACCTGGGCTTCGTAAAGTGCTAGAATTACAGGTATGAGCCACCACACCCAGCCTGAATTCACATTTGCAGGGTCACGTAAAGATTAGGATAAAAAAAATCTTGCATATTACTGCAGGAAGTCAGGGACCCCAAACGGAGGGACCTGCTGAAGCCATGGCAGAGTAATATAAATTGTGAAGATTTCATGGACATTTATTAGTTCCCCAAATTAATATTCTTATAATTTCTTATGCCTGTCTTTAATCTCTTAATCCCGTCATCTTCGTGAACTGAGAATGTATGTCGCTTCAGGACCCTGTGATGATTGCGTTAACTGTACAAATTGTTTGTAAAGCATGTATGTTTGAACAATATGAAATCTGGGCACCTTGAAAAAAGAACAGGATAACAGCGATGTTCAGGGAACAAGGGAGATAACCACTGGGTCTGACTGCCTGGGAGCTGAGCAGGACAGAGCCATATTTCTCTTATTGCTGAAAACAGGTAAGGGAAATATCGCTGAATTCTTTCCCCAGTAAGGAATATTAATAATTAATAGCCCAGGGAAAAGAATGCATTCCCAGGAGGAGGCTTCTAAAATGGCCACTCTAGCAGTGTCTGCCTTATGCAGTTGCAGATAAGGGATGGAACATGCCCTGGCCTCCTGCAGCGTCCCCAGACTTCCTAGGATTAGGAAATTCCAGCCTGGCGAATTGTAGCCAGACTGGTTCTCTGCTCTTGAACCCTGTTAAGATGTTTATCAATGACAATGCGTGCACACTGGGACATGGAACTTCATTAGTAATTCTAGTTTCACCTTGACCTTGTGATCTCACCCTGACATTCTGCCTTGTGATCTTTTAGTGCCCTATGAAGATGATCTCTGTGACCCACACCCTATTCATATGCCCCCTCCCTTTGGAAAATCACTAATAAAAACTTGCTGGTTTTGTGGCTCGGGGGGCATCACGGAACCTGCCAACATGGGATGTCTCCCCTGGACAGCCAGCTTTAAAATTTCTCTCTTTTGTACTCTTTCCCTTTATTTCTCAGACCAGCTGATACTTAGAGAAAATAGAAAAGAACCTACATTGAAATATCAGGGGCTGGTTCCCCTGATAAAATATCATAGAGTTAAAGTTACTCTGTTCTTCCACCTCTAATTAAAGTATGTATTCTGATTGTTCTTCCTTAAAGCCAGTCTCAGGTAGAATATAAAAAAAGTGGTTAGGTGGCTGCCCATGAAGCTTTTCCCAGGACTTCTCGTATTTCAACTATAATCTATTCTTAGTAACTCTAGAATACTAATAAAGATAAATAGAGAAGAATAACAGCAGGCAAAGGTACCAGACTGGATAGTTTTTCTTATTGGATCTAGCAACAATGACACTTCAAAGATTTTCATTTATTCTGTTGAGGTAAATCAAGCTTTAAGTATTCCCAAATCTATTTTGAAGAGGACACTATTCTTAAATGAAATATTATAGCCCATGAGTCAATATATCTCATGTAATTATGTAACACATTCAGAGAAAGAATAAGCATGTGAAATTTATCAAATTATAAATTGTATAGATATACTTTGTATATTATATACCAGAAATTTGAATTTTTGTGCTTGATTTCACAAACATATTGATTATGTTTGATGTGGCCTGGAAAACTTTCTGGGTAGTGTTCTGCTAATATTGCCTGGAAAAATATAGGAGATGAAAAACGACATACAAATGTTTTCAATAGTTAGTTTAGTATTCTTATAAATTATAATACTTTTTTTCTGCACAAGACGATTATTAAGAAAATCAAAAAGACATGTTATGTAATTATTTTACTAAGATGGCTATTTACATTACTTAAACATAAAATAATATAATCTGCTGTTTCCTCCCTATAGTTTTTGCTGGAAGCAGTAGTGATAATGTATAGTAAATTTAGCGAGCAACACAACGTAATTTGAATGTTTTCAGTAAGAGCCAAATACCTTGATTATATGTGACAATTACGATATTTATTAGCAGCTATGGGATGTGTTCTCTGTCACCAAAATGAATTGATATATAGAAAAAGTACTTCTAAATATAGCTGGCACATTGTAGGCTCTTTATAAAGTCCAATAGCTTGATAGCTATTATTACATTAATAAAAATGCTTTGGCTAACACAGAAGACCCAACTGACAATTATTTAGTATTTTTTTATTTGCCTAATAGAAATCCGCCTCTGGGGAGGTTACAGTGGCCCAGAAATCTCACCCAAACCTTTGTGGTTTTCCATGATTTACTTTGCTATCTACAGACTGTATTTTTTATTGCCACTTATGATGGCAACATGGCCTTAGTAATTTCTGTCAATGCATGCAGGCATAATGATGTTGTCGTGAAGAATGTTTTCTGCTGTGCAGTTTTTTTTTTATTAGGTGGAAAATGTGGACACATTTTGCCTGAAAAATCAAGAGGATTAAGTTTCTTGCTAATTTCTAAACTAACCACTGTGAAAGAAAATGCCATTTATATGGCTGGCTAAAACCAGTCATCATTCCAACAGTTAAAAGTGCACAGTGTAAAGGTAGACACTTTAATAATATCAGGCTAAATCAGCAAAGGGTAAGAGGGCTACAGGTGGTGGTTGTAGCGGTGGTGAATGGTTCTGGAGTGGTGAATGACTGGGAATATCTGCAACAATATTATGAGTTATTTTTAATATTGCTAATTAAAATTCAACATGCTTCCTAGAGTAGACAATGTTGGTGCCTCATCTAAAAATCGCGGATCCCCCATAGGAATTGTGTGACCATTCCTTAGGCTCTCTGTGCTTTGCTGCTAACGACTGGCAGGGAAAATTTAGAGGTCAGTTTGTCTTTTTAGAGCTGAGTGGTCTGTGGACAGCTTATGGCCCACAGCTAATGAATGGTTACTGGAATACAACAGCTCAACACACTTGATTCCCCGTAAGACCAACTACAAAATGCAATTTACCCTCCAGAGCTCCCCATTCAGTCAGTCTAAGGCTGGTACCTTACCTGAAATCATAACCTTGCTTGACTTCTTTTTTCCAGTCATGTTTCCCACACTTTCTGAGTGGTTTCTTTTGGCAGAACTTCTTTATTGCATCACTTGCTCTCAAATCCTGGGTTCAGATTCTACTTCTGAGGGGCCATAAACTAAGAGGGCCTTAGAAAGTTTTATTAACACATTCAATATCTGTGATTTTAAAATAGTAAACAATTATATAAGAATCATGTTTAGAACAGCTGTGAGTTAATATCAGCACAAAGAAAGCTGTTGCAGTGTAAAAAATAATTATCATTTCCTCAATTTCTTAATTTAAAGTTTCACAACTGTTATTTTGCATTGATGTGATCTCAGCTCATTGCAACCTCCACCTCCCAGGTTCAAGCGATTCTCCTGTCTCAGCCTCCTGAGTAGCTGGGATTACAGGCATCTGCCACCATGCCTGGCTAATTTTTGTATATTTAGTAGAGATGGGGTTTCACCGTGATGGCCAGGCTGGTCTCGAACTCCTGACCTCAGGTGAACCAACCGCCTCGGCCTTCCAAAGTGCTGGTATTATAGGTGTGAGTCACCATGCCCAGCCATGACTAGAATATCATATACTATCATTTATTTATATTTTTTGCCTTTCTGAATGAGATAAATATAATTCACTAAATTCACATCTTAAGTTGTGGACACCGTAAATCAGATACAAATTATTTTAAAAAGTAAAATAATATAATAGAAATTTTAACACTGTAGCTACTTATATATGATCAGTACAAATTATTTTCTAAAACTTTCATATAAATTACAAACTTATATAGATTTATAGAAAATCATTGTCCTTTGAATAAGGTGAAACCGTGTAGTCAATCAAATGGACATCTTTTATTTGAGAAAAGTTTATATTTTTTTAGCTCAACATTTCTTCTGTTTTTTTTTAATAGTGTAAGTTCCTATATCAGATGTAGCCTTATCAATAAATGACAATCCTCAGTAGCTAAAGTATTATTTCATGATATAGGCAATATAAAATATATTGACATGTTGGAATTTATATAGAGTCCAACTCTATACTTTCAGAACACATACAAGTGCTTTGAAATTCATTGAAACGTTATTTCTTTGGCAAATAACTCTTGGTTACTCTTCCCCTTCAAGAGAACAGGATCTAACAAGGTCTATATTCTGAAACTGTTTAAGATCTCTAAAGTCTGCCGTTACTCTTGAAGTAAGACATTTCCTTTGGTGATGACCTCATTCAAAAGGTCAAGGAGTGAATAGGAAATTCTTAGAGATTGAGATGGCATTGCCAATAGAGGGGAGGAAATTACTTACTTCATTATTTTCAAAGGACTTTTTTGTTTGAAGGTCAGATTAGGGCTTTCCATCCTGTTTTTTCCTCCCATTAAGTCTTTCACAAGAACAAAATGTGTTTCTTGCTTGTTTCCCCTGTAATAGGGAGGAGAGATTCCTATGCCTCATGTGCATTTTCTTCAGATAAATGAGATAAAGAGTAATGATAACTGGTATCTAATTTAAAGAACCTGAAGTAAACTTTTCTTGAAGTTATCCTGGCTTAATATATGTATCTGTGATATCAAATATGCTATTTTTAAAAATATATAATTTTATTTGATAATATGCACATAAAATATCCATGTAATTGACTGTTTCTACTTTCTTATTCAGCTGTGAGTACAGAAAAAAAATTCCAATGAATATTTCATTGTGGGATGATTTTACAAGCCATTCATTCATGATTTACAAGCAATTCAGTTCCATTAACATAAATTTTGAAGGAAATATGCATATCACAATGATTATAAGAGGGCAACCTTGGTGGCTCACACCTATAATCCCAGCACTTTGGGAGGCTGAGGCAGGCGGATCTCCTGAGGTCAGGAATTCGAGACCAGCCTAGCCTACATGGCAAAACCCTGTCTCTCTGTCGGTACTAAAATATATATATCAGGCCAGGAATGGTGGCATGCACCGTAGTCCCCACTACTCGGGAGGCTGAGGCTAGGAGAATCATTTGAACCCACGAGGTGGAGGTAGCAGTGAACCAAGATCTTACCACTGCACTCCAGCTTGGGCAACAGAGTTAGACTCTGTCTCAGAAAAGAAAATGATTTTCACATATTGATGTAAATCAGAAATGTAAATATCTTCAATCCAAGGAAAGAAACACACAAAGCAGTTGACGGAAAAAGGGAGTAACTGATGGAATTAGGAATACCTTGAAATTCGTGTGTCATTTGATCCAGAGGTCAGTTTTCCTGGAGAATGCCATCACATCTTCTAATCTTGAGAGTCTCATATATTCAAGGTGGGCTTAAAAACATTATTAATAATAATAATCCAGTTAATCTATAGACTATAGATATGTGGTAAAATTGAGGGTTTTTTTCCAGATAGCAGTATGTCTTAAATGCCAACCTGTTGTGTGAACTTAATTCAGAAAGTGGGAAAAGTGGGGGTTTTGGGGAAGAGGGATTGCAGTTTCAAAGCCAAACCAAACCAAATGCCATCAATGATAGACTGGATAAAGAAATGTGGCACATATATACCATGGAATACTCTGCAGCCATAAAAAAGAATGAGTTCACGTCCTTTGCAGGGGCAGGAATGAAGCTGGAAACCATCATTCTCAGCAAACTATCACAGGGACAGACAACCAAACACTGCATGTTCTCACTCATAAGTGGGAGGTGAACAATGAAAACACATGGACATAGGGAGGAGAACATCACACGCCAAGGCCTGTCAGGGGTTGTGGGGCAAGAGGAGGGAGAGCATTAGGACAAATATCTAATACATGCAGGGCTTAAAACCTAGATGATGGGGTGATGGGTGCAGCAA